>NC_139675.1:808598-949491 GCF_951799395.1 Argentina silus
ACTCCTCCCCGTTTCAGACCACGCCTAAACTCCTCCCCGTGCCAGACCACGCCTAAACCCTAAAAGAGACAGAGAGACAGAGACAGAGAGAGAGAGAGAGAGAGAGAGAGAGAGAGAGAGAGAGAGAGAGAGAGAGAGAGAATTGCTTGCCTTTAGAATAGTCACGGTAGTATTGTGGTGGAGTTCTGCACTATTTAAAGTTTGACAGGCCGATCCAACAACGATACCTGACTCCCCTACGGTCCAACCACCGCCATTACCCTGGGTCACCACAATACAACAGAACACAGTCAGGAGCACAGACCTGCAGTACAGACGGACCAAACCTCCATTTGTTTGTTTGTTTTATTTCCTTTTTAACCCGTCCTCTCCCCTCTCCCCTCTCCCCTCTGCCCTCTCCCCTCTCCCCTCTCCCTCTCCAACGCCTTTGTCCAAAGTGTCAGGCTGCTGATGAGTATCCAGTATGGAGGTTCGGGTGAAGCCGCTGTCAGAGGAGGAGAGACACCATTAGAGAGGAGTGCGGGTCACACACGATGCTGCGTTGCTTTAATTTAACATTTCTTTGGCAGCTCAGGCTCACATTAATTGCCGTGGCATAGCCTAATGTCTCCCATTACCTCTTCAAAGGGAGAGGATTATTCACTTTGGAAGGAGGGAGGGAGGGGGAGAGAAGCCTGTGATTAATAGCCTACATTGATATTTGGGTCATTTCCGTTTGATTTATGGAGAAGGCTTTTAAACGTCAATAATGTACTACAGTTTAGAACATCCTCACCTGTGTGGGTTGGTTGCTATTGTTATTTTTTTCTGCAAATCGTGAAAGTCTCTGGGGTCTATCTCATTTCTAATGGATGAACAGCTTGTAAGATTGGATTGTCTTCCTACAAGCCACCGAATGGAAAATCTGGGCAACTCTTCTGAACTGTAACTCCTGAAATAAAGCAAGTAATTACCTTTCCCTCCAATGACATACAGGCACGCACGCATGTGTACCCACACACAGACACATATGCACGCACGCACACACACAGAACCTGTCTGTTCTGGTCCAGTACAGTACAGTACCTTACAGTGATCCACACCTGTCTGTTCTGGTCCAGTACAGTACAGTACCTTACAGTGATCCACACCTGTCTGTTCTGGTCCAGTACAGTACCTTACAGTGATCCACACCTGTCTGTTCTGGTCCAGTACAGTACAGTACCTTACAGTGATCCACACCTGTCTGTTCTGGTCCAGTACAGTACCTTACAGTGATCCACACCTGTCTGTTCTGGTCCAGTACAGTACCTTACAGTGATCCACACCTGTCTGTTCTGGTCCAGTACAGTACAGTACCTTACAGTGATCCACACCTGTCTGTTCTGGTCCAGTACAGTACCTTACAGTGATCCACACCTGTCCGCAGCAGTATTATCTGCTGCATAATCAACCTATCAAAATGTTTTCTTTCCCCTGATATCCACTTAACCTCTCCTTCCTGGCATCCCTCTGCATCCAAACGACTCTCCCTGCCTTCCAGTGCATTCTGTGGTCCACTGAAGACGGGAGTGGTAATTACAGAAAGGCAACGCTGAGGTAGAAATTAAATCATTCTGCGTTGGTGGATTTCTCTGATTGTAGAGGAAATTGGAGCGGGGAGAGGAGGGCTGTGTTGGCTGTCTGAGGCCCGTTCTGCTGTGCTCTCTCAGGTGTGACAGGAGCACTTTCTGAAGCGTCTGACTCGGGGATCGAGCGGGGAGAGTGGAGAGGAGTTTGTTAAGAGTCGAATCTCGGAGCTCAAGATCTTGATTTGATGGCAAGTCGTTTTTTTATTCTTTCATTTTTTTCATTTTTTTTTGCTTCTGCTCCACTTTCAACCAAAAACAAAAGGATTGAGTGAGGGAGGAGAGGAGAGGAGAGTCGGGAATGACACTGATCGGCTGAGATCACTTCTTTGGAGTAGAACGGGCCTCGGAGATAACACACAAATTTCACCCAAATCAAAGAGACAGATGGGGAGTCTGAACACAGATGACCTGCGTTTGCAGAAGCCTCTTCTCTCTCCTTCCTCTCTCCTTCCTCCCTCCCTCCCTCCCTCCCTCCCTCCCTTCCTTCCTCCCTTGCATGGTATGCATTGCCGTTTTTGAACGATCAAAGGTTTTGTGAAGCGAACAAAAGGTTATTTAGAGCCAGAGCTGGTGTTCACCTTCACTCGGACTCCGTCTGATTTATTCAGGTTGCCACCTGTCTGCTCGTGTGTGTCTAGGCTTACAATAATATGGCCACGAAAATAATATCTTTCTCTGAGTGGGAGAGGACATCAGAAAAACACTTTTTTCTCAGAACGAGGGGGGAACCATATTTATTTTCGGTTGTCTGTGTCAATGTTTCAAGACAAATACTCCTCGTCCTCGATTGGGTGTGCACAAATATTGAATGACAACAAATGCTGGTTACGAATGAATGGCTATTGACTATTTCCTGCTGTTCAGTACTTGACTTTGACAGCGTAGCAAGTCAGCTATGTTGTCCTCTTTGGCTTATCCTGCGAACCCTGACATAGAGTTTGATTGAACAGACCACCCAAAAGATGCACGCCTACTGTACTGTAAGCACCAGAACACAGCCATTTATACCTTCAGACTCCGCATGTCTGCAAAGGTCATCACACGGATGAAATTGAAAAAGTACGGCCGTCCCCAGAGGTCAGCTGACGGGACAGCGTAGAGAACGCCACGTGTCTCAGTGCAGCTGCACCCGAGTCCGAACGGAGGACTTCCTCACAAGCAGAGAAGATCTGAACAGGAAGCTGCTCTTGCCATCCACTCCTGCTCATAAACAGCCGTGAGGTTGTCATTTTGGAAGTACGAAACGGCCTTTAGTTGTTTTGCTCATTTAGAGAGGATGTAGGGACCGGAAATGATGCTCCCAGTTACAGGATGGAGTACCCCTGCTGTGTGAATGTGCAATCGAGAAAAATCTGCCATATAATATTTCCAATGTGAGAAGGTTCCGCTGTCTGAATCAGAGTACTGTGTAAACGGTGGCTGCTGATTGGAGGTCAACTGCTGCAGACTGCCCTGTCAGAGGGCGTTTTCCCCATATCTGTTTCATGACACGGGTCCTGTTACAAGATGGACAAACTTGATCCTGCGATCCTGTGGATCCTGTGATCACTCCATAGACTTTTCAGCATTTCCCCTTCCCAGGAAACGTCCTGTGACCTCCCAGCAATCAGAACTGTGTGTGAGGAGGGAAACCACCCTGAGCTACAGTCTGCTTCAGCAATAAGACGATGGAGTATCCACCATAAAGCACAGACTCCACTCCATTATTGCTTTCAGACTCGAAATATAGTTCTCAAAACGACCACTGTTGTCAAGGTAACGTGGTTAAAGCATCTTTGTAATTGGAGTTTTTGCACAGGGATATTATCGCAGGTGAAATGCATCACACAGCAGCTCTTACTTGATCAGGGAATGGAACCTATTCCCCGAACGCCTCTCGGCCAATCGCAAAGCTCGTTCTGATCAAACCGTTGGACACAAAACCATAATGAACCGAGGTGGACATGTTCCTCGTGTCCTTACGGCCCTATTCCCCCGAGGTGGACATGTTCCTCGTGTCCTTACGGCCCTACTCCCCCGAGGTCGCGGAGGTTTCGATGGCTCTCAAAACGATTCGGAATTCATTACGTGCTCACGTCTCAACTGCTACTAAACTGAGTGGTCAGATCAGTCGAGGTAACCGCTAACAATCTCACATCTCCGAGAGATAGCATCGTAGCATCGTAACACGTTTCGCCATTTCGCCTCGCTGAGAATCCATATGAATAACATGTGCATTGATACGTCCAATTACAGTGCATGTTTTATAATCTCCCGGTGAAAACACCTCACACAGAGGGTGTTAACTGACTCAGTGTGGTCTGAAGAGCCTTGTCTAATACAGCAATATGGACTGTAATTACCATATCTCCCCCTCTCTTTCAGTCTGCTTCTACATCTCACTCCCCTCATCCCTCTCCCCTCATCCCTCTCTGTGTGGAACACTTGGTATTCTGTGCCTGGCTCCAGGTTCTTTTGTGTGGTGGGTTCTACTGGAGGTATCTGAGCAATTCAATCTTCCACTGGCTTTTTATTCTCCTCTGTTATGGTGGCAAATCACTGTGCATTATTACTGAGCTCCTCCACCGTATTACTTTTGTGTTGTTGGGATGAGTCAGTGTGTGTGTATGTGTGTGCATGTTTGTGCGTGCGTGTGCGTGTGTGCGCGCGTGCGTGTGTGTGTGTGCGTGTGCATGTAGTATGTGTGTGTGTGTGTGTGCACATAGTGCGTGTGCGTGTAGTGTGTGTGCACGTGCGTGCTCCTGTGTGTGTGCATGTGTGCAACCAACATACAAATATATAGCCAAGCATGTAAATGCTATTGTAACCGTCCTGGTGCTGGACAGATGTTATCAAGGCTGCCCTGCAGCCTTGTGTGAGGATGATTTGTAGCACCATAAAGATTGGACAGATTACTTCCCTTCATCCCACAGAGCAAATATTGTATAATCATCCTGCAGTATATTGTATATTCTCATCTTCAATGCACACAGTGACTCCTGATCTAGCTCCCTGCCACACAGTGACTCCTGATCTAGCTCCCTGCCACACAGTGACTCCTGATCTAGCTCCCTGCCACACAGTGACTCCTGATCTAGCTCCCTGCCATTGAGTGGCTGTCATTCCAAGCAGGTAGAGTTAATTTGAATTTCCGGGGGGTAGAGAGTGAGGTGCATTCAATGCAAAAAAAAACTGCACACACACCTCAGCCTCACCGGTACGTCAGTTGTTATATGGCATAGTGGATTCCTAAGTTGTCGTACGTGTGAGAAACAGAACTGGGATGTGAGGCGTATAGTCCTAGAAGAGGGGAACATCAAACCCGGACGCCGTCTGTCCAAGGCCTGCTCACTGTTAGAGGACACACTCACCCTGTCTGTCCAAGGCCTGCTCACTGTTAGAGGACACACTCACCCTGTCTGTCCAAGGCCTGCTCACTGTTAGAGGACACACTCACCCTGTCTGTCCAAGGCCTGCTCACTGTTAGAGGACACACTCACCCTGTCTGTCCAAGGCCTGCTCACTGTTAGAGGACACACTCACCCTGTCTGTCCAAGGCCTGCTCACTGTTAGAGGACACACTCACCCTGTCTGTCCAAGGCCTGCTCACTGTTAGAGGACACACTCACCCTGTCTGTCCAAGGCCTGCTCACTGTTAGAGGACACACTCACCCTGTCTGTCCAAGGCCTGCTCACTGTTAGAGGACACACTCACCCTGTCTGTCCAAGGCCTGCTCACTGTTAGAGGACACACTCACCCTGCTTTGGGAAGTTGTTCTGCAAATTCACACCAGAAACATTATCCTGCCCGAGACATAATAACTCCTCAAAACAATCAATCTAGTCATACATTTTACAGCAGCTCTCTCTCTCTCTCTCTCACACACACACACACACACACACACACACACACACATACACACTCTCCCTCTCTCTCTCTCTCTCTCTCTCTCACGGAGGGGCATGTGGTATTGTTTTCTGCTGTGTAGTTACAGTAGGGGTTGAGAGAAGGCCACATGAACTCTGTGTTGGTTATTGAATTCACCCCACTGTACAGGAGGAGAGACAAGCAGAGAGAAACCCTCACCCCCGCTGCCCACCTCCACAAGAAACATTAGTCAAAAGCCAATAAGGAGCCAAATAGAAACAGCTTCTCGGAAATGAAAAACAGACAAACATTCTTAAATGTATTATTCCTGTTGTCCTCATAGAGATGTATTGATTTTCGTACGAGGGAGGGGGGGGGGGAGAGGGAGGGAGGGAGAGAGAGAGAGAGAGGAGGAGAGAGAGAGAGAGAGAGAGAAGGGGCAACAGGTGAAATATGGATTGGTATTCCTGTGTCATTGTGGAGTGGATGTTGTGTTATTTCTCCTGAGGCATGGTCAACCTTCAGACCTCTTAACCAGGGCCTGGAGTGTTCACAACCTGGTGACCTGACCTGCTCTAGTTGCAATCTCCAAATAGGGTCCAGACTTTTTCCTGGTTAGGTCACATGGTCATGATAAACTCCTGTCCATGCCCGTAATGCTTTGCAAGATACACAATGCTGTAGGTAGTCAAACTGAGTTTTGCCATTTGACATCCATTCTTGGCATTTTGAGGTTTTACCGTTTTGAATGCAATCTTTCGCGAGTATGTCTGCGTTTTTTAAACCTCATGTTTTGGTCTCGGATGGTCAGTTTTTGTTTAGTTCGTACAAATCTAATCTAAGAACTGGATCACTTCATCAGCGCCGATATTATGAAGCTGTCAGCAGCTGGTTTTGCTTCCTTTTACTTTCTAGCTTGGCTCACGTTCCAGTGGCTTAGCCTCAGTGAATCCACACACACACACACACACACACACACACACACACACCGTCAGACACACACACACACACACGCACCGTCACACACACACACACACACACACCCTGACCCTACAGTACCCTGTCATCGACTACAGCTGGCAGTGGATGGCTTTGCAGTCTAATGTGTTTCTTGGAGGTGTCTCACGTGGCTTGATAGAGGCTAGCCTCAGGGCCGAGTCCAGCCAGACAGATATCGGCTCGCTGCTTCCTGCAGTTGTCTCCAGGTGTTGACGAAGGCCTGGTAAACAGCTTTAATTGCTCGACTGACAACGGTGAATGAATGCTGAATCACCGTGGCTGAGGTAAATGCCATTGCTAGACGTCGTCAGTGAGACAGTGTCAGCCTTTGTGTTCTCTGACGCCTGCTGTTGTCTCCCTACGACAGACTGACAGAGTGGTATGCGTTGTCTGTACAGTAAATGGCTCTCAAAGATTTCTCTGCAAGAGAACTTTGTTTGTTGCCATGCCATCACCTGACGAAAAAAAGCCATTGTGATGTCGTGCATTACACAATGTAGAAGACCACAAATGTTCCAATGTCATTGAAGTACCGTTCTGATTAGTTTGTTAGACCAGGAAGACGGGACATAGTTTCAACCAAACTGCCCCCAGTACAGCGCAGTCCACTGAAGAGGATGGCCAGTCAGACTCCATACAGAACATCTGTTGTCGGCTAAGCCTGAGTGAGCAATTGTCCTTTGTGTGCCTGTCTCTCCTTCACGTCTGGTGGGCTTTCTCAGAGAAGCAAGTTCAACTTTTTATTATTGTTTCCTATTAGCTTTTCGAGGTTATTTCTATGTCTTGAGTGACATCCAATTTTCCTTGCTCTCAGGCACTATTGTCAGGAGACCGTCTCTTTTAGGACGTTGATTCCTGTTCGTGTTTCGGATACGACACCCAAGTCCCTCGTCACCGTGGTGGAACGGGCCTGCGGCCCCGACCCACAGCCTGTGTTCTGAATGTCCTCGGCCCGTATTTAAGATGGACCGTTGCTATGCTGACCTTATTATGGTCTGTCACATCTTTAAATTGGATCATTATGGGATAATAGCCAGACATAATAACACATTATACCTGTCGGCTTTCAGCAAAGTGCTCCAGATAGAATCGGAGACAAAGAGAAAGACAAAGAGAGCAGAGAGGACTCGCCCATCAAAGACACTCTGACTCTTTTTTTTTCCTGCTCCACTCCATCAGACGGTGGAAATTAAGCCAAATGAATTATTAATGCAAAGCGCTCACTTGTGTTTTTAAAGGGGTAATTACCATCTGCTTTGGTTAAAAATAATCAATTTACGCACGCCCGGGCGAGACAGCGCTAGCTCCGTGCTATGCTAGGCTGGCTTTAGCCTTTAGCATCAAAGCCGGGAGTGAGATGATGTGAGCGCAGCTGCTGTTCATGTCTCGTGCGGTCCTCTGGGTCTCAGTGTGGTCCTCTGTGGTCCTCTGCGTCCTCTGCGGTCCTCTGCGGTCCTCTGGGTCTCAGTGTGGTCCTCTGTGGTCCTCTGCGGTCCTCTGTGGCTCAGTTGGTAGAGCATGGCGCTAACAAAGCTTAGGTTGTGGGTTTGTTTCCTGCTGGGACCATATATACTGAAATGTATGCACTCAGTGCAATGTAAGTCGTTTTGGATAAAAGAGTCAGCTAAATGGCAGATATTATTTGGGTCGTGGGGACGAGAGGCCGATTATTACCCTCCGCCACAGATCTGGGATCTGCCCTCTCACACTCTACCTCACCTTCGCTAACATCAGGGAACGCAAGCCTGACCCTTGATCAACTTCCTATAGGAGTGACTTCAGCCTGTACTCACGTGTGACAAGGCGGTGGCTGTGCACCTGATATTAGGGGCCCCAAGTGAACAAAAACAACTGGAAGACGGTTCCTCCCACAAAGCTGTTAGGTTGGTAGGTTCAGCATAACCATTCCCCTGGCATGCATATTCCATTATGTTAGATATACTTTACTATGTCATTAGTGTCTGCAGTGATGTAAAAGTATACTGGATATTTACTGTGGATTTATTTTAATGTAAAAGACTGAAGTTATGAATGTGGCCATGTCACTAAGTAATTGCAAGGAAAAGCCCTCTGGCAATTACATATTATTAAAAACCATAAAAAACACATAATGATGTTCAATAAAAGTAGTGTTCATGCATTATTCATGCATAATACCCAGACTCTCTCTTGGCCACTTTGCCAATGCTCTCGTCGTGTGTGTGTGTGTGTGTGTGTGTGTGTGTGTGTGTGTGTGTGTGTGTGTGTGTGTGTGTGTGTGTGTGTGTGTGTGTGTGTGTGTGTGTGTGTGTGTGTGTGTGTGTGTGTGTGTGTGTGTGTGTGTGTGTGTGTGTGTGTGTAGTAAGAGGATCGGGGCGGGAGTCCTGAAGCTGCATGTCCTGTTAAAAGTGTCCCCCTGAGCCGGAGGGTGTTGGGATCGTTCATCCTCCCCGTGTTTATCCTCTAATCCTCTCAGGGTCTGTGTGGCATTGTGAAGTTTCCCCTTGTGCCCCGTCGCCCCCGCCCCCCCCCCCACCCTCGGTTTCCACCAGCTTTATGTCTCTCTGCTCAGTGGCGAGGCTGACAGCCGGGCCAGGCCCCCACCTGCGCTGAGCCGGGTCCAGATCTGGATGAATGCCCTCGCCACGCTCACACTGAATCAAGCCACAGTGGGCCTACCCTACACAACCCTACACAACCCTACACAACCCTGCACAACCCTACACAACCCTACACAACCCTACACAACCCTACACAACCCTACACAACCCTACACAACCCTGCACAACCCTGCACAACCCTGCACAACCCTGCACAACCCTGCACAACCCTACACAACGCCAGCTACCTGACACAACCCTACATAACCCTACACAACCCTACACAACCCTGCATAACCCTGCACAACCCTGCACAACCCTACACAACCCTACACAACCCTACATAACCCTACACAACCCTACACAACCCTGCATAACCCTGCACAACCCTGCACAACCCTACACAACCCTACACAACCCTACATAACCCTGCACAACCCTGCACAACCCTACACAACCCTACACAACCCTACACAACCCTACACAACCCTACACAACCCTACACAACCCTACACAACGCCAGCTACCTGACACAACCCTACACAACGCCAGCTACCAGATCTGGTCAGAGCCAGTGGGCGGGCCCGTATGTTTTCAGCGAATCACGAGGATTGTTTTCGGTGCTGAGCTTTTGGAGTTTCATCATTGTGTGAGATTGAAGAGTAGGAACAGTCTTTTTTTTTTGCGTGCGTGCTTGAGTGCTTGAGTGTGTGTGTGCGTGCGTGAGTGCGTGAGTGTGTGTGCGCGTAAGTGAGTGAGTGTGTGTGTGTATTGGGTGTGTATTGTGTCATGTTTGTTCATATCGTCATGTTTATGGCCCCAGTCAGTGAATACCCGTCAGGTCTGGATATTATACATGGTAAACAATGGCTTATGTTGGTTTCCTCGACACAGAAGAAGCAGCTGGTCCTTGGCGGGTCGCTGTGCCCTGGTGGGACGACGGCTTAGACACGCACACTGACAGATGGACTCCAAATCAACGGTTCTGTCCCAACCTCCCTGACACATCCCAACCTTCAGTCATCCCAGATCTCATCCGCCAGCTCCAAACCTCGCCCCTACGGATAAGACCCAGTGATGGACTGCCTGTAGATCGTAGGGTCTGACTGAGGGCCCCAAACTCACGCTCTGTACAGGTCCCGGTCTTCCTTTATCCCAAACATCCTCCATCCCCACCTTCATCACCACCCCCTTCAGCACGTACTGTACAGATGCTTAACCGGGCTGATGAGGACGAAGAGAAGAGTACTTCTCAATATAAGACATCAACATACTCCATTCCAACCGACTGAAATCGCCACGATGGAGTCCTTTTATTTTATTTTTTCAGGCATTTCTGCTTTATTGGGATAGAGACAGTAGAGGTTGACAGGAAGGATGGGAGAGAGAGAGGAGGGATGACATGCAAGACGTGTCGAGGGTCGGAATCGAACCGGGAACCTTGCGATTACGTGGTAAGCGCATTAGTGTCCTACGCCACTAAGCTCCCCGCTATGGTGGAGTCCAACAAAAAACATGTTTCCCGTCTTCCATGCCACTGAGCAAAACATCAATTTCTAGCACTATTATATTTCAAATTCTGCTCTCCTCATCTTCCATCGACATATTGTTGTGTAGCGGCTGTGGGTCTGTGGGTCTAACCTTGAAAATAATGGAATCCATTAAAATCCTCCCTGCCTCACACACTTCAATTAGCACTCGGCCCTGCATCTCTCAAACATCCACAGTGTGTGTGTACACCATGTACACACATTCCTCTCAAACATCCACAGTGTGTGTGTACACCATGTACACACATTCCTCTCAAACATCCACAGTGTGTCTGTACACCATGTACACACATTCCTCTCAAACATCCACAGTGTGTGTGTACACCATGTACACACATTCCTCTCAAACATCCACAGTGTGTCTGTACACCATGTACACACATTCCTCTCAAACATCCATGTGAGTTTGTGATTGGAGGTGTAGTTCCAGTCAGGTTCTCCCAGTATCAGTTGAAGCTACAGTCCACACCACCAACCAAACACACGTCAAACCCTCCCCGAAAATCCGCTCATGTCCCTCCTGCCTAACCCCATATCTCAACCACTCCTTCTCATGCCTCCCTCTCTTGACGATCGCCCATTGCTGAAAGGCGCGCGCGCGCGCGGGGGGGGGGTCGCGATTGAGGGGGTCACGTATGAACAGAGACGGAGGTGGAGAAGTGTGGTTGTCATAAATAAGAAGTTCACTGACATGTTTGCATCCGGGAGTCCAGCGTCTGACGATTGGTCGGTACACAGCCACTTCCCTGGTCTGATTGGTTGGTACACAACCACTTCCCTGGTCTGATTGGTCGCTACGCAGCCCCTTCCCTGGTCTGATTGGTCGCTACGCAGCCACTTCCCTGGTCTGATTGGTCGGTCCCCATGAAGCAGCAGAATTGGTTGTCGTCTTTGTGAGCAGTAAAGGTCAGTTGAAAGCCTGAAGGGCCTTTTTTATGCATTTAGTTTAGATGAATGTAATGCAGGTGTTTGTGCAGCGACTGTCAATGAGCTGCGCCAGGACGACCATATGTGCTTGTTTAAGACGGGAAGGCGGAATACATGCATTCAGAAACAGGATCTAGAGGATGATGAATAATTAATCGCTGTTTTGATGGAGATGGTGATACAGTACACAGTTTGAATTCTAATACTGACGCTATGATTTGCAACCTGATGCTATGAATATGTTTGTGTAGTCTTACAGCAGGCTTGTTTGCTTTAGTACCCACGTCCCCGTGGGGGGAACAAGGTCTGTGAATTCCTTCACACAAGGGTCTGGTGACTACTAGTTGAGATCTTTTAGATATTTTAACAGTCAGAAATATGATTTAATAATAATGAAAATGATTATTTACGGCTTACAGTATGACGATGCAACGCTGTTGTTTAGGCGTGTATCATAAGTATTCTTGAAAAAAATCTGTAGTATCAGTGGTTGAAATTTCCAATGAAATCTTGATAGCTGGAAATCTTACTGATAAGAGTAGAGAGCAAAGCTCATCACGTCTAGATTTGACTGAGTCAGACCGTCATATTCCTCACCCAGTACAGATCACCTCGACCCCAGACGTCAAACCAACTCCCTCATCTGCTCCCTCACTGGAGCGGGTGAGGGAAGAGGGAGAGACAGAGAGGGGAGGGGAGGGGAGGGGAGGAGAGAGTGAGAGTGGAGGAGAGGTGATAGAGAGGAAGATGGGATGAATGTTTCAGCACCTGGAGGGCAGAACACAGCTTTCCTGACCTGAGAGAGCATCTATGCTGTGAGACAGATGGCCAAAGGCAGGGGAGAGAGAGAGAGAGAGAGAGAGAGAGAGAGGGAGGGAGGGAGAGGGAGGGAGGGGGAGGGAGAGAGAGGGAGGGAGGGAGGGAGAGAGAGAGGGAGAGAGGGAGGGAGGGAGAGAGAAAGCGAGAGAGAGAGAGAGAAAGAGAGATGATTGCACCCCCTCATCCCTGTATATCAAGACAATACTTCTCCCCATGAGCCTATTTGATTTACAGTCATTCATACAGTCCATACATACAGTACGTAGATAATCTCAACCAGCAACCCCCCCCCCCACCACATAAAGGGGACTACAATCGGTCCACTGATTGGAATTGGACAGTAGACTTCCACCTGCTCCTATCTCTCCCATCCAACCCAAGCTCACTGTGACCCACCGAACGCCCAAACCTGTGGATTTGTTATTGTTTACCTGTTTATCACTCACTTCCCCCGGCCTCTGCGGCATGAGGGGGCAAGCCTGTCTCTGAGTGACATTCATCCTAAATTACCCACTAATGTTCACAACAGGTGGTCTTGGTTGATGATAATAGGCCAGTGGGTCCCTGCGAGATGAAATGAGACTCTTAGCTTCCCGGGCCTCACCAGAACGTGATGGAGGCCCGTTTGCAACTGAACTTCTGCAACGAATTGCCGCCAACCCGGATCCCAGCTGTGGCTGCAGAGAGAGGTTCTGGCTGAATGCTAATCGTTACTTTAGCATGTACTGTTTATGTTCTGGAAAAGCCAAAGAAAATATGACACAAACAATGCTGTGTTTGCCATGCAATCAATCAGCAATCAGCTGTTGTAATGAGACAACACACATGCACACCCACAGGGAGCTCAGAGCTCGGAGCTCAGAGCACAGGGTCAGCCATAGTCGGCGCCCCTGGAGCACTTAGGGGTTAAGTGCCTTTATCAAGGGCACAACAGGATGCCAGCAACCCTCCAGTCACCAGCTCACTTCCGGCTCCCTCCTGGGGTGGGGATCGAACCTCATCCCGACAGCTGGCCGGCCTCTCTAACCTCTTCCTGCTGCGCTAAATTCCCTCAAGCACCAGTGTACAGTAAGGTCTGATGCGCAGGCGTCGCATGCTGGAATGCGTCAGAGGGCGTTGGTAGAGTGTTTCTAAGCGGCATGAACTGTAAAGGGAACAGCAGAAAACTGGTCTTGAAGTCTTGAAGAGCATTTGTGTCATTGCCGATCCGGGTGAATGTTTGACAATGTCCTTGGTATTGAACTCACGTTGTATGCAGATTGAAGGAATTCATCCAAGCCAAACTCTGTTCCTTGTACAGTCGACTTGCAGCCTTCACCCCAACCGATCATCAACACTGAAAGTGTGGGAGCGGGTGGAAGGTGCACTCCATGCAACACAATGAGCCCGTCCTCCGATTTCAACCTCCACCAGCCTCCCCTGGTACTGTACTATGGTTGTAAATTACACCTTGGGCCATGAGTATTTCCAGATCACTCCTCCTTACCAAGAAAAAAACTCCTGGCTCCTCTTCTTCCTGGGAGGTAGAATGTGATTTAGTCAGGAGAAGCAAGTGTGAAAACATGCATTCAGCGGAGTGAAGGTCACAGCCCAGATGAACACCTGCAGGAAGCTCCATAACCGTGTCATTAGCAGATCTGGATGGAGATATTTAGCCACAGGAACCTGCTGTTAGTCTATTCAACATTATACTACAGTATGTATCCCCCCCCCCCTCTACCCTCTCCATAATGTTCTTGTTCCATTATCTCCTTACATTACCGACCCCCCCCCCCCCCACCAGCTCCCCACCCTCCCAGGAAACGATGTCTCAGCTTATGATGTTCCCCCCCGATCTCAGCACGCTCTCTAGATAAGCAGTGGCCTCAAAGCTCTCTGTGACCTTAGCATCGACGCAGCCATTATGAAAACAACACATCATTGTTCAATCACAATTCACATTCTCCATTTTTATTTCAGTCCGTGTTCCCATTTCAAATGAGTACAACTGTTGTTCCAGAGTGTCAAGCAAATGGAACTATGGAGCAGCAGTTGTGAGAAATGAATTACCTTTGAAATGAAATGAAATAGTTAGTTGGGTGCCGAAGCACAATGCTGATGATGGAAATCCATAATTGAATTGCGTGAAAGACACACAGCTATTGTCCCTCTGCATCAGTTGCACCGGTGCTACAGGAACAAAGATGTCAATTCAAATGTCCAGATGAGGCCTCTCCTCTCCTCTCCTCTCCTCTCCTCTCCTCTCCTCTCCTCTCCTCTCCTCTCCTCTCCTCTCCTCTCCCCCCCCTCCTCCCCTCCCACTCCTCTAATCCCCTTCTCCCCCCCTCTCCTCTCAGTGTACAGTCAGAGGCCCTGATCCCTTCTGCGTTGGGAAAGGATACAGCCATGTTTGGCATCTCCGCTGTCATGTTTCATAATTTCATGCTTGCCTGAACAACAAGGCCTCACGGATCAAGAGAGAGAGAGAGAGATAGAGAGAGAGAGAGAGAAATAGAGAGTAAGAGATAGAGAGAGAGAGAAGTAGAGAGCGAGAGAAATAGAGAGCGAGAGCTGACAGGAACCTCACTCTCTCCCTGCTCCGATGTCAGTCTTATTGGTCACTCTAACAGCAAAGAAAATTGGAGGGAAAAAATTGTGGGAGCGGTCGACCCAACGGTACATTTCTCTGGCTAAACTCATCCCGCCGCCAGGCTCTCTATCAGCGAGGGTAATTGAAGAGAGCTGAGCAGTGGACAGAAAACATTGGCAATCTTTGTACGACCTCATCACTTTTTGACAAGGTACAGCGAGTCACTTTATAGTCCCATAAAACAAGAGAGAGGGAGAGAGGGAGAGAGAGGGGGAGAGAGAGGGAGAGAGAGAGAGGGGGGGGGGGGGAGAGAGAGAGAGGGGGGGGGGGGGGGGGGGAGAGAGTGGGAGAGTAAAAAGTGGAGTTTCTCTGACACTTGCCAGCCTGGCCCAGGCGTGGAGTTACGAGGGTTCTTATTTACTAAGCCCTGGTCCTCTGTTTGCTTCGGTGGTTTCTCGACGGTGTCCTGAGTTATTACAGGTCGCTGTGCCAGTGTTATTTCACCTCCCTCCACTAGGAGTGACAGGAATACATTTAGTTTATATCATAGTCCATGAATAAGAGGAGGCACGTCCTCAGGGAGAGCCTAAAGCTGATATGGATGAGTTGGCGTACTGCTGATCACCTCTCAATGAAGGACGCACACGTTGTTGCTTCAGCTATCAAATATGTATAGTTTTCAAATAAGCAGACAGTCACACAAGTATTGTGTTATGCCTTTAAAGAAACAAGTATAAATTGATTAAGTATATTTCATTTATGTTTGAAATGTCTCCTGTATGTCTCCTGTCCAGGTGTCACCTGTGTTAACCTGTGTTTAACCTGTGTTTCCTTGTGTTTAACCTGTGTTTAATCTGTGTTTCCCTGTGTTTAAACTTGTTTCCCTGTGTTTAAACTGTGTTTAACCTGTGTTTCCCTGTGTTTAAACTGTGTTTACCTGTGTTTAACCTGTGGTTACCAGTGGTTACCTGTGTTTAACCTGTGGTTACCTGTGGTTACCAGTGGTTACCCGCATTAAACCTGTGGTTACCTGTGTGCACAGATGTGTAGGAAGCTCAGAGAATTGGCACATTGTAGGTTTCTACCAGTTCCTTTCCTTCTCTCTCAGTGATGGAGTTAGAGTGGCTTCCACCCGTCTAGTCTCCTCATGTCCAGATTCACACCCAGGATACATATCAATGTGGCTGCTGCTATCATGGTCAAATTGACTATTTCATTCCAATGTGCCGCATCTTTCATCTGCGATGAGAAGCAGCATTCAGTGTGTTTGGCGGTGGTTGCTCTTGACAAAACGGCGTGTGTATTTCAGATTACTCTGGGCTGTGTGAGGTCAGCTGCCAGTGTCTTGCCGAACGCCCCACACCAGAAATCCCCTCTGTCTTTTAGGAGTAGTGTATCATTAAAAAAGGCTCTGCTCTCCTTCTTTCTTTTTCTGCCAGCAACACGACCTTAATTAATTAACTAAAATACCATGTCACTGCCGACTGTGGGGAAAAAAAAGTTGAAAAAAAAAGGTTTTAAATTTCCGTAACGCCCTGGCGACATGTTCGCGACAATTAGCGCACGCAGGCGGCAGTGTGGGGCGACCGCGCCCCCGGCGTAATCGTTGACACTCCAGCTGAAGCCCTGTGGGTGAGACTAGACAGGAGCCTCTGAGGCTGTCACCTCTGTAAGATGGTGTCTGACTCCCCCCTCCCTCCCCCCTCCCCCCCCCCTTCAGTGGTCACACAACCTTCCTCTGTAATTAGCAACGTTCTATTCCCACCGTTTGTCTTCCTGCCGTGGCCTTTTGTGTGTCCCGTGTCTGTGGAGGAACCTGTTAGCGCTGTGCTAATGAATTGTTGATTGTGAGGAAACGGAGAGAGAAAAAAAATATCAGCTCTTTGTTGTTATGATAGGGGGGGGGGGGGGGGGGGGGCAGAGAAAGTATGAAACTAGTTTTTTCCATTTGACTAAGTTCTGGCTCTCGTACTGTCTATTCCTCCTTCTGACACCATTGGAAGCAGCTCTAGGGGTACAGAGAACCTTCGGAAAGTATTCCGACCCCTTCACTTTTTCCACATTTTGTTGTGTTATAGACTCAATTTAAAATGGATTAAATTAAAATAATTTGCCATCAATCCACACACAATACCCCAGAATGACAAAGCGAAAAACTAGTTTTTAGAAATGTTAGTAAATTTAGTAAAATGGAATTACAGAAATACCTCATGTACATAAGTACACACAACAACAATGTCATCAACAAATCACTCAAAGTTGAATTGGGTCCATCTTAATGCAAGGATAATAGTTCATGTAATTTTGGAATTAATATCTTTGTTTTTATAGGGCTTGCATATGAATGTAATAAATAGATAGATAGATAGATATAGATATTTATAGATATATATACAAATAATACTACTACTACTACTACTACTAATAATAATAATAATAATTATACACATTGCTTTCCTTAAGATTCATTGATGGTTAGTACCACTATGTACTATTTAGCAGCAGCTGTGTTGAATATCAGAGTGTATCCATTGTGACCACATAGTTTATCTGTTATTCTTTATCTGGATCCTCATTCTCCACCGCCTAAGCGACGCTGCTCTTCCTGGGGGTCCACTGTTCATTTCCTGTCGTTTATTTGTCAGTAAGTAAGAACCGACACAGACTAGAAGGTCTTCTGGTTGGAGGTGGTATGTGGTTGTGGCCACAGCGGTGGACTCAGCGGTGTCACACATGCCAAGGCCGTCATGTTCCTCACGCAGAGAATCAAATCAAAAATATGAAGAAAACAAAATAAGGCTTTCCAAATGTCATGTCAATCTCTTTCATCAAATATCACATAAATCAATGTCTCTCCGTCTGGTCTGTATGTGTGTGTGTGTGTGTGTGTGTGTGTGTGTGTGTGTGTGTGTGTGTGTGTGTTGGTGTTTGTTGGTGTGTGTGTTGGTGTGTGTGTGTGTTGGTGTTTGTTGGTGTGTGTGTTGGTGTTTGTTGGTGTGTGTGTGTGTGTCTGTGTCTGTGTCTGTGTCTGTGCCAGTAGATGTGTCTGTGTGTGTGTGTGTGTGTGTGTGTGTGTGTGTGTGTCTGTGTCTGTGCCAGTAGATGTGTGTGTGTGTGTGTGTATGTGTGTGTGTGTGTGTGTGTCTGTATGTGTGTGTGTGTGTGTGTGTGTGTGTGTGTGTGTGTTTGTTGGTGTGTGTGTGTGTGTGTGTGTGTGTGTGTGTGTGTGTGTGTGTTTGTTGGTGTGTGTGTGTGTGTGTGTGTGTGTGTGTGTGTGTGTGTTTGTTGGTGTGTGTGTGTGTGTGTGTGTGTGTGTGTGTGTGTGTGTGTGTGTGTGTGTGTGTGTGTGTGTGTGTGTGTGTCGGTGAGGAGACTTTTAACTCCACCATGACATTAATAATAAAAGTGTGGAGGGACGAGCTGCTAAATAACCACTTTGTCACAGACCAATCACAGACCATCACAGACAATCACAGACCATCACAGACCATCACAGACCAATCACAGACCATCACAGACCATCACAGACCATCACAGACCATCACAGACCATCCACAGACCATCCACAGACCATCACAGACCATCACAGACCAATCACAGACCATCACAGACCAATCACAGACCAATCACAGACCATCACAGACCATCACAGACCATCACAGACAATCACAGACAATCACAGACCATCACAGACCATCACAGACCATCACAGACCATCACAGACCATCACAGACCATCACAGACCAATCACAGACCATCACAGACCATCACAGACCATCACAGACCATCACAGACCAATCACAGACCAATCACAGACCAATCACAGACCATCACAGACAATCACAGACCATCACAGACCATCACAGACCAATCACAGACCATCACAGACCAATCACAGACCATCACAGACCATCACAGACCATCACAGACCATCACAGACCATCACAGACCATCACAGACCATCCACAGACCATCCACAGACCATCACAGACCATCACAGACCAATCACAGACCATCACAGACCAATCACAGACCAATCACAGACCATCACAGACCATCACAGACCATCACAGACCATCCACAGACCATCACAGACCATCACAGACCATCACAGACCAATCACAGACCATCACAGACCAATCACAGACCAATCACAGACCAATCACAGACCAATCACAGACCATCACAGACAAATCACAGACAAATCACAGACCATCACAGACCATCACAGACCAATCACAGACCATCACAGACCATCACAGACCAATCACAGACACGTCATTTTAAGGTGAACTTTCTCTTCCAGGATTTCTTTTGACTGTGTTTCTCCCCAGATAACAACAACATAATAATGCCATTTACACGTAACAATACAAACTATCAAATTAAATCAAATGTTATTGGTCACGTACATCGCAGACAGCGAAGTGACATAATTAAATGGTTTTAGAATTTACCTCCTCGTTCAACAACAATCAATAAATCAACAATACAAGATAATCTAACATAATATGACTAAATCAGTTCTACTGTCTCGATGTTTCGAAGTCAGATCAGGTTTTGGACAAAAATAATATTTCCATTTCTGCCGTTCTCAGTGATGATTGAACATTTATATTGTTTGAACGTTTATATTGTGCCACCATTCACCATGTTTTTCGTTATAATTAAAAGTGAAATCTGAGTAGAATTTCTATTTTCTATTTCATTATATCATTTCAGTTCAAATCCCTGTAATGTGAGTGGGCTTCTAGATCACAGAACAGAAGGTGACAGGACAGAGATCCCAGGTCACACTAGCATAAGGAGGAAGATATGATTAGAATGGATCATCTGATTTATCTTGTCATGTCAAAGCTCTTCTTATATTCATATGCATCATACAATGACCCAAAAAACAAATGTCCTCTGGAATTCCTCAGGGACAAACACAATATGAAATGATACTGGATGTATGATATAGATCCCATATTTACAAGGACAATTCTCCTCTTTCATAAATATAAATCAACAAAAACTTGTTTTGTTTGTGTTGCTGAAGGCGTCTTGCTGTCTTATAATGAAATATGCTAAACCAGTATTGCTTTTGTCAGTGGGGAGCTCCTCTCTGCAGTGTGTACCTTCAGGGTAGAGGACATTAGGCACTAGGAAGATTACAACACAGAGGTCCAACACATTATAATAATCCTGTATAAACTTGACCAGTGTCAGGATGATAAAAGGATTTTCTTGTTTCAGTCCACTGTACCTGTGTGACTTTCAAACCAGGACGGGCTTGACCCCTGACCCTAACCCTAACCCTGTGACATACCTGTGTGTTTAAGAACCTCCAAACCAGGACAGGCTTGACCCCTAACCCTGTGACGTACGTGTGTTTAAGGACCTCCAAACCAGGAAGGGCTTGACCCCTGACCCTAACCCTAACCCTGTGACATACCTGTGTGTTTAAGGACCTCCAAACCAGGAAGGGCCTGACCCCTGACCCTAACCCTAACCCTGTGACATACCTGTGTGTTTAAGGACCTCCAAACCAGGAAGGGCTTGACCCCTGACCCCAACCCTAACCCTCAGAAGTAGTTATATATTTTAGGTTTAGCGTGTCTGTACTGTATGTGGAACGAGAGGAAAAACTAACTTCTGCAGGATTCTGCCGTCTTTTCACTGCAATGGAAACTCAGAATAGTGTGTCCTTCTCTCTCCCTCCCCTTGCTCAATGCAAACTAGTTCTAACTGAAACAGTGAATCTGTGAATTGTTTTCATGTTTTTATCAAGTGAATATCTTAGTTGGATGACCTTCAAACTAACAAAGGACCTGTGTGGTTGAAATGCAGTTTGCAATTGTTTGCAGAAACATGAACACGGAAATGAGCCAGCCAGCAGAGACACTCACATTCGCTGAACCCGAAGCTTCAAACAAATCCCCTCATTCCCCAAACAAGACTATAATGTCAAACAGGACGTTTACTCGGACAAAAAAAACAGAATACATGTTACAAACCTTTTTGCACACAAAGGCTTCCATTGCTCAGGTCGGCTCCCAGCACTGAGAAATGCGTGCGGCTCCCAGGCAGTCGACCTGTAGCCAATGAGCCACACACACAAGTCGCAGGTTACACACCCACAGCGAGTGGTAGACGCCCAGAAATGTCCCGAACATTTTGGAAAAGCAAATTCAGGCAGAAGGGAGGGAAGTTTGGGGGAAGGTGAACACACTGTTCCAGACTGCCAACTCATCAGAAGTAATGATTCTGCATGGTTATTTTATTTAGTGACATTGAAAAAGCAACATTTTGCACCTTTAACATGATGAATTCCAGTAGCTTTTATAAGCTTATATTGCATATAAGACGACCCCCCCCCCCCCCCCCCCCGGTATATCCTTATGTAGCTTCTCTGTAGGTGTTGCTCTTTTTTACAGCCTCCTATGTGTGTTGGCAATGCATGCAGGGCGGTACGCATCGCTTTGATCCGGCACAAATTAATTGGAAGGGCCTGCTTTCAGTTGTAAAGATGACCAACATCCTTGCAAATAAACTCCTTTCATATCTGATTTCCGAATCCTCTTCCCCAAGGCCGCTGCACACCGGGTTAATTGAATTTCAGAGGCAGTCCTTTTCAGAGGGGCCAGCGGATATTGAAGTGCATGTAATTGTAATTTTACCATGCCCCACTTTTGCACTGCCTCACGTAAGCCCTTCTATGAGATGTGGGCGTCCTCATCCCCTTTTTCCATTCAGTCCCTGGGACTGATGAAATACCAACGCTGATTGAGCTTAAAATTAAATTCCTCACTAACAAAAATGGCCGATGGAACAGCCGCTGAGCGAAGAGGTGAATCAATCACCATGTTATTTTAATAGTAATAGGAATACAAAAAAATTCCCCCAAAAACATCAACCCATTTTTCATGTACCCTTGTGGGGTCATACGAATGGGAAGATTCCTTTAATTGTATCTGAATATTCAATACATAAGAATTGTCCTGTATCTGCCTTTCGAAGTATTAATCTTGTGGGACTGTAAAAAACAATATATATATATTTTAATTTTCTTCTTCTTTTTTTTTTTTTAAATAATGGTGGTGCACTGGTTTCAGCTGGTTTGTCGGGTGAGGTTGCTTTCACTGGGACTGTTCCATTGGATCCATCAGGTATAAGGCAGGATTATGAATACCATTTGAGCACCAGTCTGCAGGTCCTTCCAGACAGGTGGTCTCTGATGCTGGATTGCATCCTCGAAACTGCCTTTGTTTACTACCGCTGGCAGACAGACGGAGGGAATTACTCCTCCAGTTCAGATGAATCCTTCTGTCTTCATGCACTAAACCAACCTGAATGCTATTTACCCATGTTCACTCATATGCTGCAAGGTGACCCACAGTCCAGCCCAGAACCTGTAAAGATGACTCTCAAAATGCATAAAGGATGTTTTCATTAAATGAGTCTTTACGTGGGTGTCAAATGCACACGGTCTGTTTTTTTCGTATGTTGATGGTGTGGCCTGTTTGAGAGAGAACCCTCCTCAGTTCAGCTGACTGGCTGCAGTCTCTCCTTGATGTCACCCGAGGGCGCTTTGGCTGCATTTTCCATGGCGTAAAGCGATTTTCATTTTGATGTTTCCTGTCAGGAAGTATTTCATTCTATTCTATCTCTTTCCACCTCTTTAATTGAAGGCATCTGATTGGCTGAGTTGACCGCTTGCTTTTAAAGAGAGCCTGGCTTGTCGGTGCACATTTTTTTGTTTTTCACAAATCGGTGAAGGTTGCAAACTCCCTGCTACACAACCTAGCCGTTAACGGAAAGTTAGTCAGTGGCTTGGCCCAGTGGAGCCAAAACCAACCTCTCTAAATCCTAATTCGACCACATGCTTGGCTGTAGAAAACGAGGGGCTTAATTATTGATTGTGTTAACAGATGTTCGACTCGCTCCATTGATGTCTATGAGGAGTCAGGATTGATGTGGTCAGGTGCGGGAGGAATGCTTACACATAAAGGGAGGGTTCCATGAACCGCCTCCCCAGGGATCCTCCAACCTGGCGGTAATGAGCTGCTCATCCATTGCATTTTAAATGGCCCATTCATTCGAAAGTGCCTTCGGAAAGTATTCAGACCCCAAAGGGTTTCACTTTTTCCACATTTTGTTCATCCAATTCATCCATTTTGTCACATTCAATTTAAAATGGATTAAATTAAAAAAGAATTTGACATCAATCCACACACAATACCCCAGATTGTCAAAGCGAAAACACGTTTTTTGAATTTGAAATACAGAAATACCTCATGTACTTACGTATTCAGACCCTTTACTATGACATTCTTAAAATTAGCTAAAATGCAAAAATGTCATCCCAATAAGTTGGATAATAGGATAATAGTTAATGTAATTTTGGAATTAATGTCTTTGTTTTTATAGGGTCTCTGATTTTAATTACACACTGTGTGGATCAGGTTGTCATTACAAACTGAGCAAATGGAGAGGAACAAAACTGCTCAGGAATGCGACCCTGAAAATTATGAAATTATGAAAATTATGAAATTTGCTGAGTTGGTAGTGACATCCTAATCTACACAGTGTGTAATTGATTCCCATGCTAACCAGAGACTATAAAAACAAAACATATTCATTCTGAAATCACATGAACTATTATCCTTGCACTCAGATGGAGTCAATTCAACTTATTGAGTGATTTGTTGAAGACATTTTGCATTTGAGCTCATTTTAAGTGTGCCATAGCAAAGGGTCTGAATACTTATGTACATGAGATATTTCTGTATTTAAATTTTAAGAAATGTGAGAATATTTCTAAAAATGTGTTTTTCACTATTCATTCATCACTTTTCATTATGGGGTATTATGTGTGGATTTATGGCAAAATGTTTTATTTAATCCATTTTAAATTGAGTCTTTTACAACAAAATGTGGAAAAAGTGAAGGGGTCTGAATACTATCCAAAGGCACTGTACATTGAAACAGTGTGGTCTTTCTCCCAAGTCTTCCTGGATAATGGGCCTCGAGGCTTGATTCGAACACACATGAAAGAGAATTCATGTCTGTTTTCATTCGGTCTGTGGTAAATTAATGGGCTTTTTGGGGGAGGCGATTTTGGGGCTAGTTTGATTGAAAAGTGTGATGTAGTCCAGGAATAGGTCCAGTAAACTGCCCCCCTGACCAAGGTGTATGTTTGTCTGGTTGTGTATGCTTTGGGATGTCACATCTCACCACTAGAGGGCAGTCTCACTGACGTTATGGGTCAGGTGGTAGGTCAGGTTATGAGGTCACAGGTCAACAGGCAGTTGTCATGCGAATGGTGGAACTAAGCAGGAGATTCACACGGTTTTTACCACCATTCCAAAGAGTGCCTTCAACCCGGACCACTCAAACCACAAACCATCACCACCACAGTAAATCATCAGGTTTCATCATATTCATTGGAGTTACTCATTACATGGGAATCTCACCCCACAGTCTATCGAAGTCTGGACATTACATCATCAAGTGACGAACTGGAACTTTGCTAGAACCCTCACAGGTACCTGTCATTCTTGCTGGTATGTATCTGAGTCAAATTGCTGATCACCACTTTCATTGAATTTTGAGTGGTTTAGTCAACTTTGTCACACCTGTGGTGTTCTGGGTCTAAAATGGCTGCCATAGGAAATGAATGGGTAATGAAATGTACAAATACATACATACAATGGGAACAAATACATAGAAATGTAGATACATGTTCAGTGTCTGTTCTTTGTATATCCACTGCAGTTACTCATGTTAACCATTAGCTGAAGACATTGTTTCACAGCTTAAAAGGGTGTTAAACTAAATTTGGTGATGATTTCTGGTTTTTGTGTTAATATAAGAGCAGTTAAAACAGACCGGCCACATTTGGCCATGAACACTAAGAGGGGGATGATGAACACAGGAGAAAGCTGGAGTAGTTGAGTTTGAGGACCTCTGTAGTACTATGTGAATATACACCACCCATCTGGCTCTGTGCCAGTGGCTGGCAGGATTAAACACACTTCAACTGGATTGTCATTGCCATACAACAAGTGACACTGTGAGAGCATATTTTGAAATGATGGCTCTTCTCTTTGATACCTCTTATTTCTGTTGTGGCTTTTGTGTGCGTAACACACACACACACACAGCATTTTTATGAGGTATTTAATTTTTCCCATTGACCCACGGACATCATGGAGTCTGAAAATTCTATATCATTTTTCCTGACATCTGGCGAGCCGGTCTCCATCTGTTAACCTGCTACAGAGCTGTCTCTCTCAGGCTGCCATCGTGTGCTGGGTTCTCGTACAGAATCTGAATGCCGTGTTTGACAAGAACCAGACTAAAAACCAGACCCAAACTAAACTGCTTATAACATTAGAAATATGATGATCAGATGCAAAAGAGATGCCATTTGATAGGTACCACCTTCAAGTTTTATGTGGATATGCTCAGATCCTAGTTCAGAATAACAGACTACACATGTCAAGGAGATAAAGTAAACCAAATTCATACTCAAATTAAAGCAGAATTTGCCCGTCCGGCTAAAGAAGTTAAGTCAGTTAGAATTATCAAGGCCCTGTAGCTGATGTTTTGGTTTCTACCTAAGATTAAATTAAGCCCGTATCTGAATAATGTTGCTGACTCACTGATTGGCTTGTTGAATCAAAACTTAATGGACTTGGAGTAAAAAACGGATTCTATTCCATATCATACCAGTGTAAAGGTGCTGCCAGGTTTTAGTTTTACACTTCACATTGGCTTTGTGCTTTAGAAATCTTGATGAATGTGAAAGTGAGTGTTTGCAGTGCAGACCGCTGAGGGCTGTGTGTTATCATGTGCTTAATTATTATTTTGTCATTTACTCCCATTAACGTTCACAGCCTAATCTATTAATTACAATCTCCATTAGCATTTTAATGAGAATAGCGGCAATAATTAAATCAAGTCTATTTCAAGCTTTAATGGAATGACCTCTGTCGCAGCTTTTGATAGGTGAACTCTCTGCGTTAAATGTTCTGAGAGAAAAGAGGTTTCGCACAAAAACAGAAGTTTGTGATTAATATTATGAAAAATAAGTTTAAGATTAATATACTATAACATGATGAGGGGTGTGACCAAAGATATGCAGTATACTCAACCAGTTCCTCTCTACTCAACCAGTTCCTCTCTACTCAACCAGTTCCTCTCTACTCAACCAGCCCACTTGCAGCATCGTCTTCCACATCATTTTGTGAACGTATTCCTAAACATATCGTAGAAACGGTCTAGAAACGGCCATTAGGGAACTTTAGGATGAAACAATAAGACAGAACAGACCCTTTAGCTGTGGAGATATCATCACATTAGATCATCTAAGCCTTTCATGCAATATTACTTTATAATCATTTGGTAATGCTTCATCTACTGTATCAGGGGCTGTGATAGAGGCAGTATAACACTGGAATATACACTTATATATACTGTAAACATACAACATTGCGACTCAGCTTCCTACATTTCTGCCTGTATGATAGTTTCCTCTTGGTGTTAATACTGTGCTTTGATAGCAGAGGAGAGAGAGTGGGGGAGGGGGAGGGGGAGGGGGAGCACAGTTTTGTCTGTGTTTGGGTTCAGTCAAGATTAGCAACATTTCACACAGTAATGTTGCTAAATGGCTTGTTGACACGTACTGATTTATCTGCCCTTCCTACGGTATTTTACACACACACACACACACACACACACACACACACACACACGCACACATACATACACAGCTTACACATGATCTTCTTCCTACATGAAATGATCTCTCTCTCACATGCACACACAGACGCAAGCACACACACACACACACACACACACACACACGATCACTCACCCACTCACTCTACAGCTCTTCAGGCAGTGTGGCAGCAGCGTGCGGCTCAGGCTTCAGGCTGGAGAGGAGGAGAGTATCAGAGTGGGCCTCTTATGGCCCTGCAGGGATCTGCTTGTTCGCTATAATGAGAAAAGAGCCTCCTCTGTCTGGCTAATGCACCTTCATGAACACAAATGACTTTGAACCCAGGTGCCCTCCAACCCCCCCCCCTCCCCTCCCCACCCCCCACCCCCCACCCCCCACCCTCTCCCCCACCCCTCTCTCTGTCTGTCTTGGAGATGGCCGCCCTCTACCCAGGCGGAAGGGGTGGTGGGGGGGGGGGGGGGACGATGACATTAAGGCCTTGGCCGTCCTTCGGTATCTCAGTGCCGATGATGAGCAGGAGGAGGGAGGGAGGGAGGGAGGGAGGGAGGGAGAGGGAGAGGGAGAGGTAATGGTCAGCCCGGGCCCTGCCCTGCCCTGCCCCAGGCGGTCACACCGTAATGGCTGCCCGCGTGGCCGTCGCCATACCACCGCCGCTGCGAGACCTTGTAAACGCCAATAAGGTCGTCGCACACGGCCACAAACACCAGCCATGCCACCGCCACGGGAAGGAGAGCTGGGGGGCTGGGGGCTGGGGGGGGGAGAGCTGGGGGGATGGGGGCTGGGGGGGGGAGAGCTGGGGGGATGGGGGTGGGGGGGAGGGCTGGGGCGGGGGGAGAGCTGGGGGGATGGGGGTGGGGGGGGGAGAGCTGGGGGGATGAGGAGGCAGGGAGGGGAGGGGGGGCTAATGTGTGGCTAAGGGTGTTTTAATGACCCTCGCCATGCCGCAGCGAGGACGTTGGCAGTGGCGGGGCCCGTGCCTGGTCCAGCTCAGCAGCGTGTGATTGGTGCAGGTGTCTACACCAGCGACCATCAGCGCTGGTGATTGTTGTTGATGGCGGCTCACCCGACTCTGGGAGCACGGCCCATTAACACCGTAGTTGTACGCTGGGTTATTGGAAGCAGGCCTCTTTGTCCGGTAAGTACTTTACCGAGACGGGGCAGTAAGTTACCTTCTCTTCCCCACGCCGTTTACTCCTCATTCACCCAGGAGAGTTTTATCACCTCTTAATGCACGACTACAGTGTACACCAGCTAGAGACACACACACACGCACACACACACACACACACACACACACACACATATACACTCCGCACGCACACACGCTCGCACACACACACACACACATGCACATATGCACACCACACACACACGCACATGTACATGCACATGCACACGCACATATACTCACTACATGCACACACACACACACGCACATATACACACCACATGCACACGCCACATGTGCACGCACACACATACACACCACACACACAAACAAACATGCACATATACACACCACACACACACACCATAGACACACACACACACACACCATAGACACACACACAGGTATGCTGTGTATTAGAAGGAGCACACAATCCAATCACCCCCCCCCCCCCCCCCCAACCTCCTATCAGGATCATTTATTTATGGGGGGAGCTTGTTTACACATGGTGGATGAGCTGCATCCTATGGCGGTGTGTAGATATTAATGTCACCTCCACCGTTCCGGTTCAGGTACGGGGGGCTGGGACTCTCTCCTCTGTATGATTACTATTCTGGATGGCACAGTATCATTTTACGCGTCTATAGGCAATATTCTCCCCCTCAGCCTCCGCCCTCCTCCTCTCCCTCCCTCCCTCCTCCGCCCTCCTCCTCTCCCTCCCTCCATCCTCCTCCTCCTCCTCTCCCTCCCTCCCTCCTCCTCCTCCTCCTCCTCTCCCTCCCTCCCTCCCTCCTCCTCCTCCTCCTCTCCCTCCCTCCTCCTCCTCCTCTCCCTCCCTCCCTCCTCCTCCTCCTCCTCCTCCTCTCCCTCCCTCCCTCCTCCTCCTCCTCCTCTCCCTCCCTCCCTCCCTCCTCCTCCTCCTCCCCTCTCTCCCTCTCTCCCTCCCTCCCTCTGATGCTGTTCCCTGTTCATCATATGCATGGTACAGTGTGATTTCAGGTCATGCCAGGTCTGTTCCTCCCTCATCATTCTGCTGCTGGTTTAGTGGAGAGACGGAGGGTGGACATGATTACGCATATGATAGAGTGAGTGTGTGTGTGTGTGTGTGTGTGTGTGTGCGTCTATGCATGGGTGTGTGTGCGTACGTACGTGCGTGTGTGTGTGTGTGTGTGTGTGCGTGTGTACACACCAGCCATCACGTGGACCTGTGCTATCCAATTCCTTGCAGCAGCAGGTAATGACACCTGTTGAGTCAGCCTGGCTGTGTTCTCATTCTCCAGCAGCATTGTGCAGCGGACACATTCTAAGGATGGAATTGCAGGTTGCCTGGATATTGTTCTACATTAGCAATAATATGCAAATCCTAACAAAAACATCCCAACAATGTATTCCCAGCTACATTCCTACTGTGGTTGTCTGAGGGCCGTGGTGCAGCAGACTAGGACCCGCTGGTTTAATGTCATTACCAGAGTTGCTGTACACAAGGCTGGTAAACCCGCTCCCGTCGGCTGGTTTGTGGCTCACAGCAGTGGTACAACACTCAGTTCATTACTATTAGAAAGTATGTAATGATGCAGGAATTAAACCGGCAGGTTATTGAGGAAACAAACAAATCCCATTGAACCCGACCTGAGTCCGATCCAGCATCAGATGTAATAACCCCGGCCTTACTTCTAATCTGGATCCAAATGACATCGAATTTCAACTGACAAATTAACCTTTCAGAGCGGCGGTGATTTCCCCGGGGGAAGGTTTTCAAGCAGAGGAAGTACTGTACATGCTGTAATTAAGATATTCAGAGGGGATTGTGGGTCTACCCGCGGTGAAGAGAGGGCAAACAAAATCAGCGCCTCCGTGACTTCTGTACCGTTTCACGGTGACATGGCAACACACGGCAGCACACACACACACACACACACTCATACACGCACACACACACACACTCACACACACACACACACACATACACGCACATACACACACACGCACACACAGACAAACAAGCATATACTCATGCACGTACACACACACACCATATATACACTCAAGCACACACACACACGCACACACAGACAAACAAACATATACACACACGTGTTATGTCTTGTTGTGGATGACATGTGTTCATTGTGTAATTGTGCATTGTACTGTATCCCATTGTTACGGTTTATCCATGACCTGTGGTGACAGCAGAGCAAATGACAGATACAAAAAACATCCATCTCCATAGTTATGGATCTAAGCAGAAAGAGAGATGCTGTTTCCAGACGATGTCTCAATGAAAACACACTTTTGAAGGCCGCCACGTCTCGAGACTGTTCTCTTCATTCATTGTATGTCTAAAGCAGTGTTTCTCAAAGTGGGGGGCGCGAGCGCGGAATGCGGAACCATCATGCGGAACTATTGTTTTGTGGAACCGGACGCTATTTTTAGTTCCGCCTCCCTTAGTTACTGTTGCGAGGCGGGCTCTTTAAAGAGCTGTCAAACTAGCCGGCAAACTGTGGCGCTTTCTGAGTGGAAACATGGAGAAGTGTTTAAAAGAACTGATAATGACGCAAACAGGTGTGAGGGCACCGTTATTAAAAAAACCAAGGCAAGAAAATATAAATATAATATCTTGCTCTTGGCTTCACATCGACTGTGGTGGGAGGTGAGCCGACAGTATGAAAAAGACACACAGAGACATTACACCCCAGTCACGTCAAGAAGCCACTCGACTTCTTCAAAAGAACACTTGAAGAGGAAAAGCAGGAAAATAGCATGGTAAAAGCTACATCGGTGAACAGCAAGGCCCAGATGGCATCATACCAGGTGATTGTATTGTATTTTTCTTGGTTTTTGAAAAATAGTCTCAAGATTTCAATACATTTCATGAGACCCATTTCATGAGTCTTTTGTTGGGGCGAGGGGGGGACCCCAGAAAATATTTCCTCCAAAGGGGTCCTGACAGAAAAAGTTTGAGAGCCACTGGTGTAAAGTGTCCATCTTTGTGGGGACCTGCTGTGCTTGGTCAGCATCATGTTACCCAGATGAGTTTAACTGTCATTAGGAAAGCTGTTTCTTTAGTTATGACGTTTGTGTTTCTATATGGAACTGCTGTGCTGTATGTGTGCCCAGAGTTTGTTCATGTTGTGTCTGTGTGTGTGTGTAAGTTGTTCTGTCTGAAACTGTGTTCCCATTTACATGTTACATTTATGGCATTTAGCAGACGCCTTTATCCAAAGTGACTTACAGCAAATACATTTGTCTCAGTAAGTGAATCATCTATCCATCAGTCATCATAAGATAAAGTAATCAATGCTCAGACCAGGGGCCATAGGCAGTCACAATGTTCAGACCAGGGACCATAGGCAGTCACAATGCTCAGACCAGGGGCCATAGGCAGTCACAATGTTCAGACCAGGGGCCATAGGCAGTCACAATGCTCAGACCAGGGGCCATAGGCAGTCACAATGTTCAGACCAGGGGCCATAGGCAGTCACAATGCTCAGACCAGGGGCCATCGGCAGTCACAATGTTCAGACCAGGGGCCATAGGCAGTCACAATGCTCAGACCAGGGGCCGTAGGCAGTCACAATGCTCAGACCAGGGGCCATAGGCAGTCACAATGCTCAGACCAGGGGCCACTGGCAGTCACAATGTTCAGACCAGGGGCCATCGGCAGTCACAATGCTCAGACCAGGGGCCACTGGCAGTCACAATGCTCAGACCAGGGGCCATAGGCAGTCACAATGCTCAGACCAGGGGCCATAGGCAGTCACAATGCTCAGACCAGGGACCATAGGCAGTCACAATGCTAGAAGAAGGACGCATTACTTGTTGTTTGTTTTATTTACAGAGAAACTGTACAGGGGGGTAGTGGGGGTGAAGAGGTCTCTAGGGTTAGGGTTAGGGTTAGTACAGGGGGGTAGTGGGGGTGAAGACGTCTCTAGGGTTGAGGTTAGGGTTAGTACAGGGGGGGTAGTGGGGGTGAAGAGGTCTCTAGGGTTGGGGTTAGGGTTAGTACAGGGGGGTAGTGAGGGTGAAGAGGTCTCTAGGGTTAGGGTTAGTACAGGGGGGTAGTGAGGGTGAAGAGGTCTCTAGGGTTAGGGTTAGGGTTAGTACAGGGGGGTAGTGGGGGTGAAGAGGTCTCTAGGGTTAGGGTTAGTACAGGGGGGTAGTGGGGATGAAGAGGTCTCTAGGGTTAGGGTTAGTACAGGGGGGTAGTGGGGGTGAAGAGGTGGTTAGGGTTAGTACAGGGGGGTAGTGGGGGTGAAGAGGTGTTTAAGGTTAGGGTTAGTACAGGGGTTAGTGGGGGTGAAGAGGTGGTTAGGGTTAGTACAGGGGGGTAGTGGGGGTGAAGAGGGCTTTAGGAGGGACCGTTAAGATGTAGCCTGAAAAGATGGGTCTTCAATCTACGGCAGAAGGGGTACGTCCGCCAACGTAGTGGTCATGACCAAACCTCAATCTGTTCTAACCTGCATTCATTCCCAGACGCTGGCTGGCTGGTCTGTTGCTGTTTATGTTGAACTTAGCATTGTGTGGTGTATTTTTTATGAAGTCCTTCCCCAAGAGTGTGGCTCTCTGTGGCTGTCTGTGGTGATGTAGATTCGGCTCCCCGCCTTGACCAGACAGAGCCTTTCACATCCCCTCCTTCAGGCCTCACGCTGCTTCTGTTGCTCCTTGATTTGCTGTCATCTTAAACAGCGAGAGCCCGTATTAGTTCACTCCTTGGCTGTTGTAATGGTCTTTTGGGTCGGGCCGTGGTGTCGCTGTGCTGCTGTTGATTTCCGGAGCGGTCGGGGGGCCGGCGTTCGCTGTGGTGGTTCTTTGTGAGACGCGGCCCCCCCCTCGGGATGTGACTGATTGTGTTTATCTCTCTCGCCCCCCCCCCCACCACCACCCTCAAGACTGGACCCCTGGATGCAGAACCGCTACATGTGGAAGGGGAGGGAGAGGGAGAGATAGGGGGGGCGGGGGGGGAGGGAGGGGGAAAAGAGAGAGAGGAGAGAGAGAGAATTGTTGAGAGTACTGTTGTGTGGTGATTTCTGATCTAGAAACCCTAACAGGGCACAACCAACCATGATAATCAGAGGCTGTTGCTGCGAGGATCGTATATGAACCTGGGGAGAGGGAGAGGAATACAAGATGGAAAACATTGTGTTTTGTTTTTGTACAATGAATGAAGAGAACAGTCTCGAGACTTGACGGCCTTCAGAAGTGTGTTTTCATTGAGACATGGTCTGGAAACAGCATCTCTCTTTCTGCTTAGATCAGTCTGAGAAGATGTTCGTAAACAAAGCAGTACACCGAAGGCATTTGTGCTTCTGAAACAACCTTTCAACAACGTTTCTTTGAAGCGAAACATCATGTTTTCTGTGTTTACCCTTAATGGTGCCTCTGCCAATGTGCTGTTTCAGTGTTGGTGGATCAGGGCTTTAAGTTGAAGGGTCATAGTTGTATGATTGTCATTACGTAGTTGGTGCTTGAGACTTCCTCTCCCACAGTGGAGGCTGGTGGGTTTCACACCACCCCTCGTTCCATTCCATGCATTATCATGAGCCTCTCCTCCGACTTCTACTCCCACCAGCCTCCCCCACTCTACAAACTAGAAACAATAACCAGGAACGTCGTGGACAGGGATGTCTTTTGTTGAGAATCTCCTTTCCCGCATTGTGGGTTGAAGTCCTTGAAGTTTGCCTGCAGACGTGAGAGAGTGAGGAGGGATTGTTGATGTATGGCTGTTGGATTACCAGTGACACTGAAGTGCTCTAACGTTCACTCGAGGCCCTGCTGCCTGCGTTAATTACAGCCAACCATCACAGGTGGCGTTTTAACCTGGGTAGTCAGGAGAAACACTACCGCTGATTGGTTTCTTGGCCCGACAACACAGCCACGCACAGTTAAATGGTCTCCTGGGAAATGGAGGGCAGGTGAATTGGCTATTTTGTCTTGATTGAAGGTTTAGTTTAGGCATGGTTAGGAGTGATTTTAAGGTTCGTGTTTATACAATAACCATATTAATAGGAGAGAAAGAGTTGTACTTCCTGTTTAGCAGCATGGCCAGACAGTGACAACCACCAGGTAGGAAACACACAGGGGTATGTTACATGTTATGTCTTACACACAGGGGTATGTTACATGTTATGTCTTACACACAGGGGTATGTTACATGTTATGTCTTACACACAGGGGTATGTTACATGTTATGTCTTACACACAGGGGTATGTTACATGTTATGTCTTACACACAGGGGTATGTTACATGTTATGTCTTACACACAGGGGTATGTTACATGTTATGTCTTACACACAGGGGTATGTTACATGTTATGTCTTACACACAGGGGTATGTTACATGTTATGTCTTACACACAGGGGTATGTTACATGTTATGTCTTACACGCGTGTGTGTTGTATGTTCTTTGAGTCCTGGTGTAAAGTTGTGATACTGTACTGAACTACCTCAGCAACAACATTTCTGCTCCGGCATACATACATGATACACGTACTACATACATGATACACGTACTACATACATGATACACGTACTACATACATGATACACGTACTACATACATGATACACCTACTACATACATGATACACCTACTACATACATGATACACGTACTACATACATGATACACCTACTACATACATGATACACCTACTACATACATGATACACTTACTACATACATGATACACCTACTACATACATGATACACCTACTACATACATGATACACCTACTACATACATGATACACTTACTACATACATGATACACGTACTACATACATTATACACCTACTACATACATGATACACCTACTACATACATGATACACTTACTACATACATGATACACGTACTACATACATTATACACCTACTACATACATGATACACTTACTACATACATGATACACCTACTACATACATGATACACCTACTACATACATGATACACCTACTACATACATGATACACGTACTACATACATGATACACCTACTACATACATGATACACCTACTACATACATGATACACTTACTACATACATGATACACCTACTACATACATGATACACCAACTACATACATGATACACCAACTACATACATGATACACTTACTACATACATGATACACCTACTACATACATGATACACCTACTACATACATGATACACCAACTACATACATGATACACCAACTACATACATGATACACCTACTACATACATGATACACCTACTACATACATGATACACCAACTACATACATGATACACCTACTACATACATGATACACCTACTACATACATCATACACCAACTACATACATGATACACCTACTACATACACGTACTACATACATGATACATCTACTACATACATGATACACCTACTACATACATGATACACCTACTACATACATGATACACCAACTACATACATGATACACCTACTACATACACCTACTACATACATGATACACCTACTACATACATGATACACCTACTACATACATGATACAGGTACTTACATACATGACACACCAACTACATACATGATACACCAACTACATACATGATACAGGTACTTACATACATGACACACCAACTACATACATGATACAGGTACTTACATACATGACACACCAACTACATACATGATACACCTACTACATACATGATACACCAACTACATACATGATACACCAACTACATACATGATACACCTACTACATACATGATACACCTACTACATACACCTACTACATACATGATACACCAACTACATACATGATACACCTACTACATACATGATACACCTACTACATACACCTACTACATACATGATACACCTACTACATACATGATACACCTAATACATACATGATACACTTACTACATACATGATACACCTACTACATACATGATACACCAACTACATACATGATACACCTACTACATACATGATACACCTACTACATACATGATACACTTACTACATACATGATACACCTACTACATACATGATACACTTACTACATACATGATACACCTACTACATACATGATACACCTACTACATACATGATACACTTACTACATACATGATACACCTACTACATACATGATACACCTACTACATACATGATACACCAACTACATACATGATACACTAACTACATACATGATACACCAACTACATACATGATACACCTACTAGATACATGATACACCTACTACATACATGATACACGTACTACATACATGATACACTTACTACATACATGATACAGGTAGTTACATACATGACACACCAACTACATACATGATACAGGTACTTACATACATGACACACCAACTACATACATGATACACCTACTACATACATGATACAGGTACTTACATACATGACACACCAACTACATACATGATACACCAACTACATACATGACACACCAACTACATACATGACACACCTACTACATACATGATACACCTACTACATACATGATACACCTACTACATACATGATACACCTACTACATACATGATACACCAACTACATACATGATACACCTACTACATACATGATACACCTACTACATACATGATACACTTACTACATACATGATACACGTACTACATACATGATACAGGTACTTACATACATGACACACCTACTACATACATGATACACCAACTACATACATGATACACCAACTACATACATGATACACGTACATACATACATAATACACCTACTACATACATGATACACCTACTACATACATGATCCAGGTACATACATACATGATCCAGGTACATACATACATAATACAGGTATATACATACATGATACACCTAATACATACATAATACAGGTACATACATACATGATCCAGCTACTTCCATACCTGAGTGACCTGGTGATGTAGTGCAGAGCCAGGAACCTTGTCTGAGGTAGTTCATCAACCTAATGAAGGGTTAACCACCACTGATGGACACAGCATGGTCCTCTCACCACAGGAGACCTGCTATTGATTCTGACCTGGTGCTCTGATGGCTGACAAGTACCAACTGCATGACAGGTTGATTTCAGGGCTGTGCGTGTGTGCGCGTTCGTGTGTGTGCCTGTGTGTGTGTGTGTGTGTGTGTGTGCGTGTGTGTGCCTGTGTGTGCCTGTGTGTGTGTGTGTGTGTGTGTGTGTGTGCGTGCGTGCGTGTGTGCTTGATAGAAGTGACTCACACATTCCCTGTATTGTTCAGTCAGGGACAATGTCATTATTAATTCATATGAAGCATCTCTCCCTGAAGCTGATTTTAATGACTTTAATTCATTGGTCAGGATAGGAGCGCTCCTGTCTTTGGACAGCTCGCCCACGCGAGAATTAATGTAATATTGTTTAAAACAGAGGCCTCCGTTCCCTCTCCCATTGAAGAGAATCATTATTGCTGGCCTTGATCTGGCGGGGCTGAGATGAGCTTTTCATTTGGAGAAGGGCGAAGGCAGCTGCTGACAATTAGCATGGTAGGGTTTAGGGAACAGTCGATCCTCTCTTCCTTCCTTGCTCCCTCTCTCCCTCTCCCTCTCTCCCAGTCTATCTTGCCTTTTCTCCCCCTCTTTCTCTCCCACCCACTGTTCCTCCCTCTGTTCCTCTCCCGTCCTCATTTCTCTTCTCTCCCCCCCCCTTCCTCTCTCCTTGTAACTGTCCCTCCCTCCCTCCACATCCCTCCCTCGACTCTTCTCCCTCCCTCCCTCCCTCCCTCCCTCCCTCTCAGCCTAATCTCTGGATTCTGGTAGGATGGGGGAGTTGGTGTAGGTATGTAGAAGGCAGGATAATAAACTGAGTTTAGTAATGCAATTAATGTTGTTCTGTGAAACAAGGCCTCCAGTGCTAGAAACAAACAAACACAACATGATTAATTAGCCATTTCTTTTGGCTCCAGCTCTAATGATTGGCCTTCGAGTTTCTTCCAGTCTCAGGACACAGTTTTGGCGTCTTTAGCAAACTGAGTTAATGAGGTTGGATATATTCGTTGTTTTTCTTATCATTTATCGATGTTAATATTCAGATTTCTGCCTCTTATCCTTATGCCTCTAAAAAGAGCTAAATGTGTTTTTTGAGGCTCTTGTATGTATAAAATACAGTATCGCTTTGCTCTGAATTCAAAATGGCCGCCACTCAACCCAGCTCACATCAACATCACCTTCCCTCCCAAAAATAAGAACATGGCTGCCCCCGAAATGCTGATCACAGTCCCGTTGATGTTGTGTCTCTGTCACATGCTGTAACTCTGTCCAATTAGGCAGGCCAAAATCAGGATGTCTCCCAGGCATGCTTGGCGGAGGATTAACCTGGCACTCCTCCTAAACTGTTTATCAGAATCCCATCTGCCACCCGCCCCTCGGTCCTCTGTCCCCCCCCCCCCCCCCCAAAAAAATAAAAAAATAAACCATCACGCTGTTACCTCATTACTCCCCTAACTGAGGGTTAATGGCAAAGGAAATATCAGTGAATCATTTGACTTTGACTTGATTAATCCCCCTCCCCTTTACCCGCCACCATCAACTCGTATACACAACCATTTAATCAGCCTGTGATTTACAGAGCAGCTCCACAATCGCTTCACTGCTTTTGCTGTCTTGGCATTTGAAACGGTTTATTGACACAAATATAATTTGCTTAAACTGTCTTTGAGCTGTTGTTCACGGGATGACGGACTGCTTCATTTGGAATTGAACCTGATGCCAGAGAGAGGATGAGAGTCTGTCACAGAGGCGGTGTCTCGTACGGGAGGAACACACACTTACAGCACATATTTGTTGGTGGAGATGACATGATTAACTGACGCGTGTATGGGTTTTACAGTAGTACTTGTCACGTTGAAGAACACTTAATCCCCTGGTACACAGGCAATTAGGAGGAGTTTTCTGTCATTCTCTGATTGTTGTTGTCAGTTGGGAGGTGGTTGTCTGGTGAGTAGGCGTACCTCCAAATGGATCTAATAACTCTGTTGGTTCTGGGGAAATGGAGAAATCACTCTTGAGATACAGGCACACCCTCTCCTGGCCACATGCGCTCACTGCAGCTGCTCCAGGCTCATGTTCTGTGTGTGTGTGTGTGTGTGTGTGTGTGTGTGTGTGTGTGTGTGTGTGTGTGTGTGTGTGTGTGTGTGTGTGTGTGTGTGTGTGTGTGTGTGTGTGTGTGTGTGTGTGTGTGTGTGTGTGTGTGTGTGTGTGTGTGTGTGTGTGTGTGTGTGTGTGTGTGTGTGTGTGTGTGTGTGCGTGTGTACGTGCTTGCGTGCGTCTGTGTGCATGTATGTGTGTCTAGGTGTCGTTGCTCGTGTGTGTGTGTGTGTGTGTGTGTGTGTGTATGTGTCATGACTCGTGAGTGTGTGTGTGTGTGTGTGTGTATACGTGTCGTGACTCATGAGTGTGTGTGTGTGTGTGTGTGTGTGTGTGTATGTATATGTGTCGTGACTCGTGAGTGTGTGTGTGTGTGTGTGTGTGTGTGTGTGTGTGTGTGTGTGCAGGCTACCACTGTGGGTGCTAGGTAAAGTAGCTAATCCTGAATACTGGCAGTGGGTTTCCATCTCCTTCCATCTAGGTGTCTTTCTTTGCTCAACGTAATAAAACAAAGTTCCAGATTACCCAAGTGTCTCTGCACCTCCTTCCTGGGTCCCAGAGAAGCGTGTGATGCATTCATCACTGTTTATATATTCACGTTGGAAATAAGTCTGAACATGTCACAGATCATTAAGTTTGTAATTATGAGTTGATGTTTGTCCTCATGCTGCGGGGAGCTTGGTCTCTTGTTTATGTGTGCAGGCTAATTGGGGTCATTTTATTAGGTACCTCTCCATAAACAGCATATTTTCATTGCAAAGTCAAAGTCAATCCATAACATATTTGTCCTTCAAATGAGTAATATTTATAAGAAGCAGTGAATGAACTCGTCAGGTGCAGCTCCTGTGCAGCAAACGGCCACTTTGCCAGGCTGCCATGTGTTAGAGGAGAGTCCAGGTCAGGAGGACGTCCTCACGCCCCATCACCACGCCAACCATGGAGTCCAGCGGACATCACAAATAAATAGCCAGACACGTCCCTGCTAATCTCGCCTTATTCCAAAAGGTCTGTGACTCATTCACCCCACCCCCACCCCCACCCCCCTGTGCCCCCTCTGCCCCCCCCCTTCCACACACTCTCTCTTCTAAAGCAGAGAAGAAAGTCGCACATGTGAATTCCTCCACTCCGGAGTGACCCGCTGGGACTCTTCCCGGCATAGTAATGCATCCGCGAATCAGGCTATGTGTCTTGACAGGCAGCCAAAGCCCCCCCACCCCCCCTGGCCCCCCCACCCCCTACAGGGTCCTCTGGGGAGGGCCATAAAGCAGGCGTCCGAAGGCAGCCTGACACCCCGGCTCGGCTCTCCGTGAAACATTGCTCACAGAGGCTGTGCTATGAGTTGTACTTAAAGGCATCCATTCTGAGACGCTCCATTAACCGGGCGGCCACTGGGGCTGCTGCTGCTGCTGCTGCTGACAGCCCTCCTCTCCCCTCCTCTCCTCTCCTCTCCACTTCTCTCCTCTCCTCTCCTCTCCACTTCTCTCCTCTCCCCTCCTCTCCACTTCTCTTCTCTCCTCTCCTCTCCCTTCCCCTCCTCTCCACTTCTCTTCTCTCCTCTCCCCTCCCCTCCTCTCCCTTCCCCTCCTCTCCTCTCCTCTCCTCTCCTCTCCCTTCCCCTCCCCTCCCCTCCCCTCCCCTCCCCTCCTCTCCTCTCCACTTCTCTCCCCTCCTCTCCACTCTTCTCTCCTCTCCTCTTCTCTCCTCTTGTCCCCTTCTATCCGTGCTTCTCTCTTTCCCACCACTCCCCTTTTCTCTCTTCCCTCTTCTCTCCTCTGGAACAGGGAAGTCTTGCTCCAGTATATCCCAGAGCCAGTAGTGATGGTAGGAGCCAGGCCAATGCAAAGAGACAGTGGGCTCCATTTTGCTTCTGCTAAATACAACCAAGAGTGACAACAACAACAAACAAAAAGCATAATATTCCTGGTTTTCTGTCCATGAGACGATGGCAATTATTCATGCTAACTCATGCAAATGTAAACAGCATGGAGAATCTGTTTTGCGTGGACTCATTTGTGTGAACACGCCAAGTGTCAAGTTTCAAGTTCGTTGAGTTTTAAATTGCATTTTCACCAACGTCTCACCACACTATCCATCATCCATTAACAAAACACAAACAGCAACATAAATAAAAGCATATGGGGAATGAGGATAATGGCAGCCAGAGGGACACATTGTGGATTAAACTAAAACTAATTTGGACTGTTGCTCTATCCCAAAGGTCTGCACAGAGACACATACTTGGGATGCTACAACGTGTCACCCACCCAGTGCGCTACCTCATCAGACCCTTGATAAGGAGCACTCACTCTGCTCAGGGAGAGAGAGAGAGAGAGAGAGAGAGAGAGAGAGAGAGAGACACAGAGAGAGAGAGAGAGAGAGAGTGAGAGACACAGAGAGAGAGAGAGAGTGAGAGACACAGAGAGAGAGAGAGAGAGAGAGAGAGAGAGTGAGAGACACAGAGACACAGAGAGAGAGAGAGAGAGAGAGAGAGAGACACAGAGAGAGAGAGAGCTGACGACAGCAAGAAACAGACAAAAGAGCCGTGCACAGAGAGCGTCAGACGTGCCAGGCGAGAGTCATTTGAATAAGTTAATAGAACAGTGTTAGAAACACAAAACAAATGACAAGAAAACCACACCGGAGAGACGGGAAACGCATCAGAGTTCCAGAGGCACTTCATGTCTCAGAGGCGTCCGTGCTGATTGCCTGAGGATTTATTTATTTTTCATCCAGAAATAATTGCAGAGCGGTCGCCACTTGCCGAGATCGTTTCTTCTGTGTGTGTGTGTGTGTGTGTGTGCGTGTGTGTGTGTGAACGGAATGTACAGTCGTGATGAAAAAATTTAGGTAAATTGCATGTGTCATGTTAGCGGCCATGGACAGGTTAGTGGATAGACAGGTTAGTGGATAGACAGGTTAGTGGATACAGACAGGTTAGTGGATAGACAGGTGTAGTGGATAGACAGGTGTAGGGTACAGACAGGTTAGTGGATAGACAGGTGTAGTGGATAGACAGGTGTAGTGGATAGACAGGTTAGGGGATCGACAGGTGTAGTGGATAGACAGGTGTAGTGGACAGACAGGTTAATGGATAGACAGGTGTAGTGGATAGACAGGTGTAGTGGATAGACAGGTGTAGTGGATAGACAGGTGTAGGGTACAGACAGGTTAATGGATAGACAGGTGTAGTGGATAGACAGGTGTAGTGGATAGACAGGTTAATGGACAGACAGGTGTAGTGGACAGACAGGTGTAGTGGATAGACAGGTGTAGTGGATAGACAGGTGTAGTGGATAGACAGGTTAATGGATAGACAGGTGTAGTGGATAGACAGGTGTAGTGGACAGACAGGTAGTGGATGGTGTCATGACGTTCCTCCCTTACCTGACCCCTTCATTTCCTCCCCTGTCACCCCATCTTCAGCCCAGCATGCAGGTTACTCCCATCCAATCAGCAACCAGCTCCACAGCACAGGCTCACCCAGCTCTCCCTCTCTCTCTCTCTCTCTCTCTCTTTCTCTCCCCCTCTCTCTCTCTCTCCCCCTCCCTCTCTCTCTCCGCCTCTCTCTCCCTCTTTCTCTCTCTCCCCCTCCCTCTCTCTCTCCGCCTCTCTCTCCCTCTTTCTCTCTCTCCCCCTCTCTCTCCCTCTCTCCCCCTCTCTCTCCCTCTTTCTCTCTCTCTCTCCTTTGATACCAGATACTGTCGGGGGGGGTGAGAGAGGTAAAGTACTCTAGCGGTGGGTGAGTGGGTGAGGCCTTATCGAGGTCATCAATCAGTGCTTTATACTGTACCGTCCCTTTAAGACATTTTTTGAAACATTATTGAACCTTTATTCATACAGAAAGAGCATTGAGGTAAACATGTGAGTCATTAAGCATTTAGTCTGTCAGGGGAGACGTGGCAGGGAAGGGTTGAACCTAAAACAGACAAACGAAGGAGAGACAGACAGCCGTAATGGTGTTAATGTACAACAACAACAACACATGTTCATCAGGGGGCTTCAGACAGAGATTCAGACTGAGGGTTACTGTGTTGGAGCTATCTGAAATGGAGAGGTCCTGTTTGTACTCCGACAACAATTTGTTTTGGGGCTAATGGACTGAGAGAGAGGCGGATGAAAAAAAAAAAAAAAAAAAAAAAAAGGAGAGAGAGAGAAAAAGATACAAGATAATTTCGCCAAGACCTGAAGCGTGAGGCAGGCTTTGGGCGGCCCAAACCCAATAAAGAAACAATCAAGCCACGGTAACACAGCATAATGGCTTTTTAAAAAAGATAAATGTTGCGTAAATGACTCTTTTATGTCCAGGAGGAGAAAGAGGGGATGGCTTTTATGCAGTAGGTGAGGAAATCCAGACCCCCATCCAGCTGAGGCTTCTTGATTTCCAGCCAAATTGCAGGAGATAATCTCCTTTGTCTTGCTAGATAGAGGCTTTCCACAGCGACGGCCATTTTACCTCCCCTGGATCCTTCTGTACTGTACTGTATTGACGGGCTGGGCCGGGCCGGGCCTGTGGGGACTGAACAGGTTAGTGAATCAGCTCACAGGGTTGGGGTTCTGGGAATCTGCCCTCAATCCCACTGTCCTGGCTTTCACCATCCATCATGTGAACCCGCTCAGTCTGCCAAGCGGTGAGAGGGGTGAAGAGGCTAGGAAGTGTTGTCAGAAACATCTTTGGCTTCCGTGTCTGTGTGTGTCAGACTATTGCTCATTGGTTATGTGTTGCAAGACTTTAAAAGCAGCATATTCTAGTGGGCAGAGTAGAGTGGCGCCACACTGGCGGTGTATTAGTAATTCTCGCCACCGCCCTCCGAAGGCCCACCGATACACCCAAGATATACAGCCGGGATATTAATATAGAGGCTGGGAGAAAGCTATTTTGTGTGTTTCACATCTGCATCGTAAATCATCCCTACCCTGGCCCTTTGATAAAATATTCATGTCACAGTTTAGGAGAGACACTAGTTTTCAACCTCATCTTAATTCTATCATCCGGCGAGCAAAAATTGTTAGTGCATACTCCTTTTGGTTTTATTAATAATGTATAAAGCATTTTCTATAAATCACACGGCCCACAGTGTGGTGGAGATATGTAAGTGGTGTAGTGGAATAGTGTGTGTGTGTGTGTTTGTACAATTGTGTGCGTGTGTGTGTGTACTGTATGTGCGTGAGTGTGTGTGTGTATGTGTTCGTGCAGTATGTGTGAATGTGTGTGTGCTTGAGTGCGTACGTGCGCATGTTTCATGGTAACTATGTAAACAACATTCTAAAGGGGCGGAGAATCCGGTGCATTTCTTTGGCAAGGAAGATTCCACGAGGTGCCATTAGGAAGACCGTCAAAAGTACATTATCCTGTGATTTATGGGCTCAGTGAATCCATGCTGCATCACCCGTCTCTCTCTCAGACCTGCTGATGGTGGTGCTAGAGACAGCCAGTGAAGTGAAGGACACCGTCCGGTCTGGGGGGTTGTATTATTAGGCTATACCAGGGTTTGACCACCTGTAACAGTTCCGTGAATTAGGACTTGCGTGGCGGTTAGGCAGTGTTAGGTTAGGCAGTGTTAGGTTAGGCAGTATTAGGCATTAACTTCGAGTGGTTAAGGTCGGGGGAAGTTGTCAGCGGAAGGCGGAAGCAAGTATTAGCATAAGCAACAAGAACTAGCAAGAATTAGCATAAAAAAACAAACTGAACCAGTGTCCCAAGCGTGATTCAAACCAGCCGTGTTGGACTTGCAAGCCGGGCGGTTTCTCACCGCTCCTGTTTTGCCAGAGCAGCGAGGCCGACGGCGTCCGAGCGTCTACAGTAAGTACAGTACCACCTCCACTTCGGCAGCACGGCGGCCCTGTCACGTTCCTGAGCCCTCCGCAGAGATCTGCCGTCTCCAGAAGTGAGAGGATATTATCATAAGCATAAAACCCTGGAGAAATCATCCACACAACATCCCCTTATTAAAGACTTTCAACTGAGCTAGCCGTCAGCACCGGCGCTTCAGAGGAGGCGTTGATGGTCCCGTCAGCCTAATGGTGATCTGACACCTTGCCTAACATAACCTTGTGATAAAGGACAGAGACTTAATGGGGTGTGTGTTACTGTAGCAGCTGGGGGCTCGCTGGGATCACTCCCCACACACACGTGGCCATGATTGAGTTCTCAGAAGCAACAAGATGAGGCGATATTCATGAATGAATGAGTCTTGGATGAGACATCATAAAGTATGTGCGTGTGTGTGTGTGCGTGTGTGTGCGTGTGAGAGAATGGTATTCATCTGGTCATGGACAGACATTCGGATTCGAAGACGTACAGGGAATATATGGGCTAGATTGATAAAATGGCGCCGCCGATGCCGGTCGCCGTTGTGAGAGCTCCGCAGAGGATGTGCGTTTTTTTAGCTTTTATGTGTTTTCTAAACTTTCTCATTGTGAGAAACTCACTGGCACTGATATCCTACGAAAAGGACACACTTCTACATTTAAACTACAACTTAAGACCAAGTATTTTGGATAATTATTCTATCGACACGGCGTGGCCGGCGGAGATCAGAAGGACCCCCCACGATAACAACAATGGGAGCGCGCCAAAAAAGAGGAGGAAACACCGGGGAAAGCGGGCAGGCATTCGGAACCGGCTGAGAGCTCAGGCCCACCGTCCACCTCTGCCTAGCATACTTCTTGCTAATGTCCAGTCTCTGGAGAACAAGATGGATGATCTAAGGGCGAGGATTACTTTCCAGCGAGACGTAAGAGACTGTAACATCCTTTGTCTAACAGAGACATGGCTTACCTCGTTGGTACCGGACCGAGTCATCTGCCCTTCCGAGTCCTTCTCTGTTTTCCGGGCGGATAGAACGGAGGAGTCCGGCAAATCCAAGGGTGGTGGAGTTTGTTTCATGACCAACAACAACTGGTGTAACCATAACAACGTAACGACGCTTTCTCAGTCCTGCTCGGCTGACCTGGAGCATCTGACCATCTCATGCCGCCCATTCTACCTTCCCCGGGAGTTCAGCTCAATCATCATCACGGCCGTCTACATTCCACCACAGGCCAACACCGAGGCAGCGCTATCGACCCTACATGATACGCTGTGCCGGCATCAGAGCAACCACCCTGAGGCGGCGATGATAATAACAGGTGATTTCAATCGGGCTAACCTTAAAAAAGTTATGCCTAACTTCCGTCAACACATCAAGTGTGCCACCAGGGGAGATAGAACTTTGGACCATTGTTATACTCAGTTTAAGAATGGGTACAAAGCTGTTTCCCACCCTCCCTTTGGGAAATCAGATCACTGCGCCATTCTGTTGATGCCTGTTTACAAACAGAGGATCCAACAGGTAGCGGTCGTGAAAAGGGAGGGAAAGCGGTGGTCCGACCAATCAGAGGCCGCGCTACAAGACGCGCTGAGTGACGTCGACTGGGATATGTTTCAATCAAGTTCCAGCGATGTCAGCGAGTTTACAGAGACCGTCTTGGACTTCATCTCTACATTAGCCGATAACATCGTACCAACGACAACGGTAAAGATCTACCCCAACCAGAAACCCTGGGTCGACAGCTCCATCCGTGCCGCTCTGAGGGCTCGCACCGCCGCTTACAACTCCGGGCTGGCATCCGGCAGCATGGAGGAGTATAAAGCGGAGTCCTACAAACTGCGGAGGGCGGTGAAAGCCGCCAAGAGGAGATACGCAGACAGAATGCAGGCGCAGATGGAGAGCAACGACACCAGGGGACTATGGCGAGGACTACGATCTATTACGGATTACCGGCACACACCCTCCTCAACCGGAAGTGCAGATGCCTCCCTAGCCGAAGACCTGAACTCTTTTTATGCACGGTTTGAGGCTGGCAACACCACCGCTAGCGCGCCGGCTAACAACAACAACGTCAGAGTGCTGGCTAGCGCGGCTGACGGGAGTTCACACGCTGGGGCAGAGCAAGCACTCTCCGTGACGGAACACGACGTGAGGAGGGCTCTGCTGAAGGTGAACACTAGGAAGGCTGCTGGCCCGGATGGCATACCTGGGAGAGTACTCAAGACCTGTGCTAACCAGCTAGCTCCTGTGTTCACCACTATATTCAACCTTTCACTAGCTAATTCAGTAGTTCCCACCTGTTTTAAAAGATCATCTATCGTCCCTGTGCCCAAGATCACCTCCCCAGCCTGCTTGAATGACTACAGACCCGTGGCTCTAACCTCAGTGGTCATGAAGTGCTTCGAGAGGCTGATTAAGGATTACATCTGCTCCTCCCTCCCTCCGACCCTGGACCCACTGCAGTTCGCATATAGACCAAACAGATCTACAGACGATGCAGTTTCCCAGGTCCTCCACACCACTCTCTCCCACCTGGACAGGCAGAAGGGGGGCTATGTGAGAATGCTGTTTATAGACTATAGCTCAGCGTTCAACACCATAGTCCCCACCAGACTGGCTGATAAGATGATTGGTCTAGGACTAAACATTCCCCTGTGTGCCTGGATCCTGGACTTTCTGACGGCCAGGCCACAGGTGGTCAGGGTGGGTAGACACACCTCCAGCTCACTCACACTGAGCACAGGGTCCCCCCAGGGCTGTGTCCTTAGTCCCCTCCTCTACTCCCTGTACACCCACGACTGTGTGGCTAAGTCCAGCGAAAACTCCATCATCAAGTTTGCGGACGACACGGTCGTGGTGGGGCTGATCTCAGATAACAATGAGAAAGGCTACCTGGACGAGGTGGCGGACCTGTCACTCTGGTGTCAGGAGAACAGTCTCATCCTGAATGTCTCCAAGACAAAAGAGCTGATTGTGGACTTCAGGAGAGCACAACAACTAAGGGCCTACACACCGCTGGACATCGGAGGGACTGCTGTGGACAGGGTGAGCAGTTTTAAATACCTGGGAGTCCACATCTCAGAAGACCTGACCTGGACTACCCACATCAGTTCTCTGGTGGGAAAGGCAAGGCAGCGCCTGTTCCATCTCAGGCAACTGAGGAAATTCAGAGTCTCCCGGAGGATCCTTCAGTCCTTCTACTCTGGAGCTGTGGAGAGCATCCTGGCTGGCAACATCACCGTCTGGTACGGTAACAGCACGGCCCAGGACAGGCGAACTCTGCAAAGGGTGGTACGCCTGGCAGAAAAGACCATGGGAGCTCCAACCCCCCCTCTCCATGTCCTGTACACCAGGAGGTGTAGGACCAGAGCATACAGGATTATGAAGGACCCTCACCACCCGAAACATGGACTGTTCCAGCCGCTGCCGTCAGGAAAACGCCTCCGCTGTCATGCAGCAAAAACAGAGAGGCTAAGACTGAGTTTCTTCCCCCATGCCATCAGAATTGTCAACGATGACCCCACCAGTGCCCCCCTCAAGTCACTCACACATGCACTGTCATTCTAACACATATGCACACACATAATCATCCATCTGCTATTTATATTGCTTACTGGCTATACTGTTCATATTGTTTATACTGTTTATACTGTCCATACTGTATATTTTTTAGTACTTCTATTTTTATTTTATTGTATTTTAAAACTTATTGTGTTGTTGCACTACTCTGTGGCACTGTCACTTTTGCATTTCACTGTATACTTGTATGCACGTGACAAATAAAGAAATCTTGAATCTTGAATCTAGTCCTAGTTCAATCCATTGCAGATAACTAGTTTTGAAGACTTGTGTCTTGCTCCTTCTATAATGAATGTCTGGATTCAGGAAACTCTGGAAAGGTGTGATTGGGTGATTGAATACCTCTGCACTAGGGAAGGACTGTACACTGGGCTCTCAACTGAAGCGTTTGTACAAACAGCAGATTAGGAGACATAAAAAAAAAAAAAGAAAAAAAAAAACATAAATCCCCATTTTGTAACCTTGCCAAAATCAGGAAGGAGATTGGAGTTGGTTCATGTGCTCTAGGCCAAATATGTGAAGTGAGAAAGCGTGTTGCCTTTTATGCAGGTCTCAGACAGAGCCATGTGCAGAAGAGAGCCTGCGACACCAGCCATAGTTCAGATCAGAGTGTGTGTGTTTGATACCATTTCTCATTCCATTCCATGCATTCCAATAGACCTCCGATTTGTACCACCACCAGCCTGCCCTGACGACTGGCCAGGCTTTAATAGAAACTGGCAGATATCCAGTCCACCAGCCTGCCACAGCTGTCGTTGTCTTATCGAGTGTGTGTGTGTGTGTGTGTGCGCGCGCCCCCTTCTCTCTCTCTCTATGATTGAGACGCAGCCTTTGACTAATGGCCACTTGACACAACCCTCTCAGCAAAAGAGGGAAGTCTGTTTGTTAACACGGCAACGCATCCACCTTTCGGAGCATTCCACTCTCCCGCCGTGGTTTTGAATGTTATTTCAATATTCCGAAGGCTCTTTTGATGATTTTCTACGACTGAAGAGTTGAAAGTGTGAAATGAATGGAACAAAAAAAAAACATTCTTACAAAGTATTAAAAAAAAAAAAAAACTATGTCTGCTGGGTGGAAGAAACTAAATCTGAGCTATATAGTTGGTCAGAAGTGCCCTCGACTTTCCTCTGGTGAGCACACAGGGAAACTTTCTGACACTTGGCACCCCTTTAGCTGCTCACTGGGCTGGAACCAAACCTGTTCCTCCCTCGCTGAGCCCTCAGCGTACCTACCACTAGCCGTTCCTGCTGTCTGGGGCCATGGGGAGGTGGGGTGCTGCTGCACACAATTAGTCCAGGGTGAGTGAGGGGAGTAGGGGGAGCTCACTGGAGCCTCCCCCCTCTCCTCCCCATGGGCCTCCTTCTCTGGAAGAGTCTCCGATGCCAAGTCCACCTGCCAAGGGGCAGCCTGAGAGAGTCGGGGGAGGCTTCTGGAGGGGCACTAGAGGGACAGAACGGCTCTCTCAGCCCCTCGGTGCCTCCCCCTGTCAGCCCCTCACCCCGCCTGAGTGCTCCTGCTTCCTGAGGGATCTCTGGGGTCCTCTCCATTCCCAAAGAAATGTTTGCTTCAGTGCATCCCTTCCCTTCACTCATGGGGGGGAATCCCCGTTTTACCCGGATGTAAGATGGCGGCAGAAAGCACAACGGTTCCATTCCGAAGTAAGCAAGGGAACTGGGAGTTCAATCCCCTCCGATATCCCCTTCCACCAAGTCAAGGAACATACCTTTGGCACGAAGCGTATCCCACAATTCATTGCAATTAATTCAACCTGCATCTTCCTCCCACATTTTGAATGCAATTCAAAGACGTCTTGCAAAGCGCCGTACACATGTAAAGTAGCTAAAGGAGCATCTACAGTCAAAATAGATGTCTTTGCAATTTGTAGAGCGAAGAAAGTCATACAATTCTAGCTTTGGAAGGGAAGGGAATGAGGGATCGAGGGATCGAGGGAGTTCCTTTTTAAACCTCCCTCATTCACTCCCCTTCTCTCAGGTAGGGTTCACTCACAGACATGTCATCAGAATGTCACTGAGGGGCTCACTAGAGGAGGGAGGGAGGGAGGGAATGACTGGAGAAGGCTTGTCCTCCCTCTCTCCGTTATCATCAACTCCCCCCTAACTCCCCCTGCCTCACCCCTAACTCCCCCCGCCCCCAGCCTCACCCCTAACTCCCCCCGCCCCCTGTCCCCCCACCCCCCGCCTCAGCCTCAGCCCTAACTCCCCACCCCCCCCAGCACCAGCCTCAGCCCTAACTCCCCCTGCCCCCTGTCTCCCCACCCCCCCCAGCACCAGCCTCAGCCCTAACTCCCCCAGTCCCTGACTCTCTTAGCCCCTGAGAGGAACATCACTCATGTTTATTCTACTGTTTTCAGTCACAGGCCACTACAAAGAGCCTCTTTCTCTGTGGAAAGTCACCAGAGGAGGACTGGAGGGAAGGTTGCATGGGGGATAAAGTATCAAGGGGGTTTCAATCGTAAATTCTGACATCTTGGATCTATTGGCTAATATATTTTGGTCCCCATATTTTTCAAACAGACAACGTACACTATTCCAGGAACTGTTGTACTTTCTCCTGAGATGAACACTGAAAACATCTCAGGACAGCAGTGTAGTCTTCTTCTCATTCCTTTCCTAGTAACCCTCATTCAGGGAAACAAACAAAGTCAAACTGCTGCCGGTTTGGATGTGTCTTATATGTAGATGAGATGGCCTTGTGTGCGTGTGTGTGTGCGCGTGCGTGTCTGTGTGTGTATAGTGTGTAGTGTGTGTGTGTGTGTGTGAAGTGTGAATAGCCACTGTTTGGGGCCCTTGTACAGACGGTCCGGGGGCTCCCTGATTGACTCCAGAGCCATGCTGAGTTCTGACTCACAGAGACGCGTTGGTTCTCTTTGAACATTTGCGCTTTATGAGGCTCATCTCTTGCAACATTACCTCAGATGATGTCTTCAAATACCCTGTCGACATATGTGTGGGTCGTAAGGTTAGGCGGTTGGAAACCCTAAAGAATGATATCTGGTTGATGGTTTGACTGTTCCACGGAAGCACATGACGCTGTGGACAACATGATCTCAGGTGTTTCAGGTCTCCCTTGAGAAAGATGTCTTTTGACCTCAATCAGACTTCCTGGAGAAACAGAGTATACCTCTATCACTTCTGTATCCATAGAAAGTCTAAAGACAGTGTAGAATTTGCTGCAGAGAAATGAGTCTTGAGTTGATTTGAATGTCGTCAGATGACAGTATGTGACATGATCTATTTTAATCCTAAAACAGAGCTCCTTTGTGTTGTGTTGTTAGCTGCTCTACAGCAGGCTGATAAACAGCACAATGGGTTTACTTATCTGATTTACACTACTGTACTGTATGTATGGCATTATGATGTTATTTATTTTACAGTACTGTACCTATGGCATTATGATGTTATTTATTTGACAGTACTGTACTGTATGTATGGCATTATGATGTTATTTATTTGACAGTACTGTACTGTACGTATGGCATTATGATGTTATTTATTTGACAGTACTGTACTGTACGTATGGCATTATGATGTTATTTATTTTACAGTACTGTACTGTACGTATGGCATTATGATGTTATTTATTTTACAGTACTGTACCTATGGCATTATGATGTTATTTATTTTACAGTACTGTACTGTATGTATGGCATTATGATGTTATTTATTTTACAGTACTGTACTGTATGTATGGCATTATGCTGTTATTTATTTTACAGTACTGTACTGTACGTATGGCATTATGATGTTATTTATTTGACAGTACTGTACTGTATGTATGGCATTATGATGTTATTTATTTTACAGTACTGTACTGTACGTATGGCATTATGATGTTATTTATTTGACAGTACTGTACTGTACGTATGGCATTATGATGTTATTTATTTTTCAATCGGTTCATGGCAAAACCATGAGTTGAACTACTAATCAGTTACAAATGAACCTACATATTTTGCCACATTATATGGGCAATGTGTTCACCTACTGTGTCCACCTACTGTGTTCACCTACTGTGTCATTGTAAATAATATATTTCCATGTTATATTAGCTTCTGTTTCTACAAAGCATACAGTGTTTTTTAGGGTTAGGGTTAGTTCTGGTTTTCCATCATAGCATCCTTCTTTGAGCATTGCTAAAGGAGAGAACCTGACTGAAGGCCTCTGTTGTGACCAGGAGGTTATTCTATTTGTGATGCATTCATTCCGTTTAGTTGACAGGTACACATCAACAAGGTGCATCTCTGAAAACAGCTGCTAAACACCTCATTTCCACCTGCCTTCCGTGGGCAGATGAACAACAACAAAAGCAATAAAAACCATCAAATGTTCTCGCGGGTTTCTACTTGAGTAGAAGGCTGTGGCCAGTAGATGGAACTCTGGAGCTGTTTGTGGAACGGCGGGAGTTGAACCCACCGTCAGCTGCTTGATTCAGCTGCAGACTCCCTGTGTGCGATTAGACTGCTAATGATAAGCAGTACTTTGGCTGACATCTCACATATAAATGACGCATTTGTGTGGGAGAGCTTCTTCTACTCCTAATTGATGGAGTCCGAGTTGTGTTATGTCCTTCAGACTGGCCAGGGTTCGCCCCGGCTGGAGTCTCATACAACACATCAATCTGAGGCCTTTGTGAATTCCCCCCTGCCTCCCCCTCTGCCTTTCTAGGACAATTAGAGTTATTTGGATATATCGGACCATTGGAGTTATTTTTTTTCATTAATGTTTATTCGTTTTTTTTTTTTTTTGCACTCCTTCGAAATGTGGGTGTGTGTAAATGCTGAATCACTGTTGCTGGAAACTGTACTATACTGGAGGTTACTGTACTATACTGTACTATACTGTACTATACTGGAGGCTACTGTACTATACTGTACTATACTGTACTATACTGGAGGTTACTGTACTATACTGGAGGCTACTGTACTATACTGGAGGTTACTGTACTATACTGGAGGCTACTGTACTATACTGTACTATACTGGAGGCTACTGTACTATACTGTACTATACTGTACTATACTGGAGGTTACTGTACTATACTGGAGGCTACTGTACTATACTGGAGGCTACTGTACTATACTGGAGGTTACTGTACTATACTGGAGGTTACTGTACTATACTGTACTATACTGGAGGCTACTGTACTATACTGGAGGTTACTGTACTATACTGTACTATACTGGAGGTTACTGTACTATACTGTACTATACTGGAGGCTACTGTACTATACTGGAGGTTACTGTACTATACTGGAGGTTACTGTACTATACTGGAGGTTACTGTACTATACTGGAGGTTACTGTACTATACTGTACTATACTGGAGGCTACTGTACTATACTGGAGGTTACTGTACTATACTGTACTATACTGGAGGTTACTGTACTATACTGTACTATACTGGAGGCTACTGTACTATACTGGAGGTTACTGTACTATACTGGAGGTTACTGTACTATACTGGAGGTTACTGTACTATACTGTACTATACTGGAGGCTACTGTACTATACTGGAGGTTACTGTACTATACTGTACTATACTGGAGGTTACTGTACTATACTGTACTATACTGGAGGTTACTGTACTATACTGTACTATACTGGAGGTTACTGTACTATACTGTACTATACTGGAGACTACTGTGCTGGTCATCATCATCATCATAATACATTCATGATGACTAGTAGTACAGTATACTGATTAAATATGATCGTAATGAAACATAACAGTGACCATATAACAATACTACTACTAACATTTACATTTTAATCAACGCTCACACCAGGGGCCATTGGCAGTCACAATGCTAGATTTTATTTTTTGATTGTTAACAGGACAGAAACTTGTACAAGGGGGTTGTGGGGGTGAAGAGATCTCTAGGAGGGACGTCTACTAATGACAAAAACAAACAAAAAATGTGTGTGACATCTGTCCCTGTTCAAAGAACACTGCAATAGCAGTTAGCAATAATCATAATAATGATAATCATGCCAAAAACAGAAATGCTCTTGAGGACATTACCCACAGCTCAAAGTAGCCGTGTACTGCATGGAAGTCACATCCGGTCTGTGTTCATCCTGAGCAGGAAAGCGAGGCTTCCAGTGCAGCGTTGCCAGGAGCAGTCTGGGACGGGATGACAGCATCCAGCCTTGTCAGCTGTGACAGGTCTTCAAACACATCTCTATCTATATCACGTTTTCCCTGTATGAAGACCATCCCCTCTCTGCTACACTCACTGTCCATCTGCCCCTCCCCCCCCCCCTCCCCCCCGCCCCCTCTCTGACTGATGACCCCTCCGGTGTGATTTAGATCAAGCCCCCTGCCGCCTCCCCCCGCCCCCCCGCAGTCAGCAGAGGCGTGAACGCAGTACTCTGCAGAAGCCGCACCCCCCCTCTCCCCTCCAGTGCTGTTCTCTCTCTCTACCGTCTCTTTGGTGTGTATGACCCCGCCTCCACCCCCCGCTCCCTCCGCCCCCGCCCCCCCCCCACACCCGGCCTGCACCACGCTGGTTTCCCACAATCCCCTCCTCAGCAGAGGGCCGCTCACTACCCATGAACACTCACTCTCTTCTCGTGCCGCTCTAGGGAGGCTCCGTGGTGGGTATTGTATTGTACAGTAATGCACAATGTCATGGCAGGGTGAGAGGATTACGAGGTAGCCAATGCAGTGAGGTTAGACCAGATATATGCAGAAAGATGCGTATCGCCTCAGACATGATGCCAACAGAAGGGAGAGCATCTATTCAAACAGCCAATGGACCAGAGAGATCACTGAGAGGAGGGATGGTGTTTCAGATCCATGACAGGATTCACTTTGTTTGTTTTTGCTTAAAGCAGACTTGTTATTATAGGAGGCAGACATTTTAGGATATTGAAAAGCTGCGCGTCATGTGATTGCACAAAATGGCGGATGGATGGATTGTATTGGGATGAGCACTGCAGGTATGGGCAATATAGGCCAGAGTTTCGTAGCTTTTTAGTTGTTGATTCTATGCGATTATGATACTTGTTATAATTTAAATTGTCATTTTTGTCCTGCGATGCCCGAACCCCCAGTAACATTGTAACATGCCATCACTACAGTAAATGTGTCATAATTTATCATTAGAACTTTTGCATCAATATTGACAAATCTGACTTGACAAACACATTTTGGGGCAATTGAGATGGTTCCAAAAAATCACAATATGGTTGTATAACTTACGTTCACCATTACACACAGGAAAGAATAATTTAAACCTGCATTCTTTTACATTTGAAATGTGGCCAATGCTTCTCTGTTTTGACGAGGCAATAAAATTGTATTTGACATTAAATGGTACATATAAATCTGGATACAGTGCGTTCATGAATACACATGCACTTAAATAGTGGTTGCAATTAAGGTTGGAAGCCTCTAGATAGATTTGGAATGAGAGAATGTGCCTCTTTGGTAATGATTTGCAGTGCTTGAATTAGACCAATTTATTGGCTGTCTAGACTTATTACACACCAAAATCCAGCTTATACAGTTCATGCATATCTTGACCACATTGCATGTGAGCTGGGAAAAGCTCACTCAAAGGCAAAAGGCCATGTGGCTCCATGTTATTTAATTCATACTTAATTACCTTCCACATTACTTTTTATGAGAAGAAGAAGATATTTGTAGCAATGCTGTGCCTCTCATAAAAACACAATACAAAGGAAACTAATTACCGTTGAAGTCGTCTTTAACAACTTTGGATATCAATTAGAGTTGCTCTATTTAAGAAACAGCAAAGAGATGGACTTAAAAAGAAAAATACAGTTTTTTATACTGATTATTGCAAATCGTAAGTCGACGTAAAGGTTGAGTAGTTTACAATGAACATTTTTAATTAAAACGGATTTGCGGTGATTGAAATTAAGTATAAATGCCTTGTTGAAAGGCTTATCAAAATTAGCAGGCCTCTGTGGTTGAATAAACAATTGGAACTATAATTTTCTAGAGATCATGAGTTATGGAGACTTAAACTAGAGGTCTCTGACAGACTAAAATATCTATATTAAAATATTCAATCAATATTCTAAATTGGCCTTATATATACACTCAATGAACACTTTATTAGGAACACTATACTCTGATGACTGGGAAGGCCACTGAAGAACACTGAACTCAATGTTCATGAAACCAGTTTGAGATTACTTTTGCTTTGTGACATGGTGCATTATCATGCTGGAAGGAGCCATTAGAAGATGGGTCAATTGTGGTCATGAAGGGATGCACATGGTCAGCAACAATACTCAAATAGGCTGTGGCATTCAAGAGATGATTGATTGGTATTAACGGGCCCAAAGTTTGCCAAGAAAACATTCCCCACACCGTTACACCACCTCCACCATGAGAAGGTGTACAGGTGTTCCTCCACCATGAGAAGGTGTACAGGTGTTCCTAATAAAGTGTTCGGTGAGGGTATATATACATATACATAATATGCTGTGTGTCAGTTACCATTTAATTGCTGCTTTCTGCAGACACCATACACGGGAACATACAAAAATCTGTAACAATAACTTTTAATCTAACAACAATAAACATAAGCATTTCATTGCATCGTTTACGGCTGTATTCTGCGTACATGAAATATAAACTTTGATTTGGAACAATGTTAAAGGGGCAATCCAGGATTGGTACGTCCATGTTTGGACTCATTGATTATTTTTCATGTACGTAGAATTACTTCCGTACAGTATTACTTATAAATGCCTCATGAGTTAGTTCAGCTGTCTTACCCCGTCAGAACCCAAGATTGTTTTACCGCTTTGTTTGTCAACAATGTAGTTATAAACAAACCCTGTACAGCTTTATAACATAGTTACAACTAACATTTAGCTATAATGGATGCTGACATTGCCCCGGCCCCCTCCCACAGCTGTTCACCAAGCGCAGAGAGAACTCTTTGTTGTTCATAGAGTTGTCTTTCTTACTTTAAACCGGCGTACTTAAGTGTGAAAAGAAATAGCGAAATATCAGCATGCGAAATATACTCTCCTTTGGAAGATCTACTTGAGTCACATAATGTTCCCCCCCACACACATGAGTGAAGTCTTTTGTGCTGGCCAGAGGCCCTCCATGCTGTGTGTTGCCTCTATCCCCTCTGACTGGCTGTCTGGGCTGTGCAGATAAGAGGAAGTTGTATACTCAGCGAGGTAATACACTTGCAATCTTGACGGCGAGGGGCTTTTGATGGTATCGTTGAGGGAATATTTACTCCTCCCGGTGAAATGGAAGCTGGAGCGCAGCGTGAGAGCAGCTGGGGAGAGGACAGGTCGGCACGCCAGCCACACAGACACCCGGCGTACCTCTCAGACCGCTGTGGACCGGCGTACCTCTCAGACCGCTGTGGCTCGGCTGAGATGCAGACGCTGCAGCCTCAGTGGAATGTTTCACACTCCAACTGTGTGGCTGTCAATGGAAGTCATTTCAGGGCCGTTTCCTGCGTGTCTAGTTACTCAACTCTGACCGTTGCCTAACCGCCCAAATGTTTGTTTTCTTATTGCCTCAAGAATGATTCATTCGATCATCTCAAAGAGCATCCAGTACCTTTCTTTTTTTAAGTAGGGATTTTCTGTTTCATGTATGTATCGGTACACTACCCTCAGATAATCTCAGATAACACATACGAGAGCAAAAAAAAAAACCTGTAAGTTTGCATAAACCGCCATTTCGTGGAGCTCCCTAAACTCTCACGGCTGTTTCAGAAGCAGCGAGGAGTGGTAGATCTAAAACCACTTGACTTTGATGTGGATGTGATGTCTTCACCGGAACCTGCGAACCGGCGTGAACTCTCCTTAGTTCTTGGAGGAGTTGTACGCCACTTCTGAACCACAGCCTCTTAGTTTTACTTGAGTTAGTTGAGGATGCGTACAGTTATGAGGGTTCCCCAGGGCTCGGAAACTCTGCTATTCCTTTTCAAGCCACTGTCAGACAAGCCGAGACTAAGGCTCCATCCCTGTGAGCCAATTACCGTGCTGACACGAGCGCTGTCTCCCAGCGTGACACACGGAGTACTGTATACATTCAGTCCCCTGACGGCGGCTAATATGGTGCTGAGTAATCAGAAAAATCGTGAGCAGAGGTGATGGTATGAGTTGTAACTCTGAGAAGATCCATGAGCCAGGACCTCACAAAATGGCTGTCGCTCGCAGGTGCGTGCACAAAGGGAGTGGGGGTGGGTGGTAAAAAACCCTGCCCCTTTGCCCTGCCCTCCTGGATGGTGTTTTTTTTCCACATCGTTTCAACCACCCCCCTCCTCGTTGTTTGCATCACCAACGCCCCCACCTTTGTGCACGCCTGTGCTGTCCCTGGGCTGACGTTGGTACTGGGTTAGGGTTAGGGTGAGATACTGTGTCATGTCATGGAACATGCTACAGCAATTGCATGGATTTGATTGTCCTCCTTTATACCCTCCTGATGTAGTAGATGAACGGGCAGGAACACTCTGACGAGGGCTTTAGGAGGGCTGGTGATATCAGGGACATCCGTAGGAAGCTGGAATACTCCTCAGTAGTCTCTAGTACACGGTTCGTACTGGATGTGATTCTGTCCGTCAGCCATTTTGTAGTACTGCCACAACCTCACCGAGGGCATGGGGGCCATTTTAGTTGGTATAAAGAGCTGTAATGGCTGGCTGTGTCTGAACACTCATCGTGCTAGTGTTTACTAAAGGTATGTAGGATTACTGAACCTCAATGACTGTTGTTAGAGGGAAGATCTCAGCATAAATGAGATACCTACAGTGTGTCATAGAGCAAAATCATATGTACCTAACGCTCATAATCAAAGTCATCATTTATTCTCACAGTGATCGGATTGCATTTGTCTCATTTACCAATGTAAAGGTAGTCTCCTACAGAACCAGTCATTTACCAATGTAAAGGTAGGCTCCTACAGAACCAGTCATTTACCAATGTAAAGGTAGGCTCCCACAGAACCAGTCATTTACCAATGTAAAGGTAGGCTCCCACAGAACCAGTCATTTACCAATGTAAAGGTAGGCTCCCACAGAACCAGTCATTTACCAATGTAAAGGTAGGCTCCCACAGAACCAGTCATTTACCAATGTAAAGGTAGGCTCCCACAGAACCAGTCATTTACCAATGTAAAGGTAGGCTCCCACAGAACCAGTCATTTACCAATGTAAAGGTAGGCTCCCACAGAACCAGTCATTTACCAATGTAAAGGTAGGCTCCCACAGAACCAGTCATTTACCAATGTAAAGGTAGGCTCCCACAGAACCAGTCATTTACCAATGTAAAGGTAGGCTCCCACAGAACCAGTCATTTACCAATGTAAAGGTAGGCTCCCACAGAACCAGTCATTTACCAATGTAAAGGTAGGCTCCCACAGAACCAGTCATTTACCAATGTAAAGGTAGGCTCCCACAGAACCAGTCATTTACCAATGTAAAGGTAGGCTCCCACAGAACCAGTCAGTCATTTACCAATGTAAAGGTAGGCTCCCACAGAACCAGTCAGTCATTTACCAATGTAAAGGTAGGCTCCCACAGAACCAGTCATTTACCAATGTAAAGGTAGGCTCCCACAGAACCAGTCATTTACCAATGTAAAGGTAGGCTCCCACAGAACCAGTCAGTCATTTACCAATGTAAAGGTAGGCTCCCACAGAACCAGTCAGTCATTTACCAATGTAAAGGTAGGTTCCCACAGAACCAGTCATTTCACAATTCAGATTACATACATGCAGAGGTGAGCGATACTGTTTGGAATTCTAGTGTTTTTTTGGGGGATTGGAACCTTGCTGTTTTCAGTGGCCGGTACCCAGCCATACCCATCACGGCCAGGTACCCAGCCATACCCATCACGGCCAGGTACCCAGCCATACCCATCACGGCCAGGCCGCTGCACAATAGTTTTGTATTGATTATCAGAAATTAGAGCAAGACCCAAACCCTGGAGACCTGTCGGACTCAAGCTGAGTCAAAGCTCCTACAGCAGGTGCAAAATAACACACACCCAGGTGGCCAAATTCACACAGAACAAAGTCATGTAAAATGTAGCCTGTTGCATAAAATGTGTTTCTAATTGACCAGACTGTGTCCTGTTTAATTCATGGTTACAATAATGAATAATATAATCGTGCCACAAAGCCAAAATATGACATTTAAACTGCAAAGAAAAGGCTACACATCATTACCAAGAAACTCAGAAAGAAAGTTAATTCTGTTTATTTCATTCAAGATCAGTGTTTCCATTTTGTGGAGACTAATTGCTGTCTCCTGGAGATCCACTTCTTGTCTGTTTCAAAAGTAGGAGTATTTAAAAAAAAAAAAAAAAGAAAAGTAAGACTGTATTGGACATCGTGTGGCTTGTTTGTTCTAATGGCCTAAGATAGGCTATGGTATATTTTTTGTGAGTTTTTCTCGTTGAAAATGTCCATCCATGATAGTAACGCTCCTGGTTACCATACTCCTCTGGACAGTGTGTTGGTGACTCATACAGTAAATGGATGATAAATCCACTGAATTGGACTTAAATAAATAATATATATATATATATATTTTTTTTATATATATATTGGCGTGGATATGAGAGAATGTGTGATGACTACAACACACAGTATTAGAGCAGATAAGGAAGTTTGAAAAACACAAGTTGGCCCCCGTTAAGATAACTTAACTTAATATTTAAATAATTTCCATTCTTCATCTCCCTGTAATTCATGAGCAGGTCTGCTAATCACCTCTGTTTGCCAAATATAGGAGATGAGTCGATCTAGCAAGCTGATTACGCAAGGCCCTGAAATCACAAACTATTCTCTCTCTCATGTTCATATTCCTGATTATTTTTGGACGTGGCCGCTGTTATTTGAGTTATTTGAAGGTCCTTTAGAACTGTCAAAATTGCAGACACATCACTTTGGGCGGCGGGGCTCGGAACATCCTGCTGTTCTGGCACTTTTGTTTACAGAAGTTCAGATTCAAATTCTAGAAAACAAACAAACAAACAACAAGTGCGTTGTGTGCTCTTCATAGTAATCTCCCCCGGCTCTAATATCACATCCAGCGTGAGGGAACCGCCTCGTGTGTCTGTGTGCTCCATCAGTTTGTCGCTGTGTATTTAGCTCAAACGGTTAATGGAACTGGAAATATGATTCCGTCTTCATCACGCAATGTCCTCTGCCTCTAACACAACACCTGTACGGCACGTCAGAACGTCTAACACCGCGGCAGCTGCATGCACCGTCTGGCATCCACTGAAAATGGGATTTGTTTCACGGCAGACGCTGAGGTAAGAAGCGCTTGATTAAAAACCTGTGTTGTGTGACTCTGAGAGCAGAGTCACTTGACCCGGCGGCTCATGCATCACACGGTAGCTGACCGCTCACCACTCACCACCGTCACGGGTCCCATCTGCCCACCCTTCCTTTGAAGTGCGCGCTTGTGCACTTTCCGCACATGGATTTAAATGGGAATGGGTTGGTGTGAGTGGCCATTGCTTTTGAATTCATCCGGGAAAGTGCACAAGTGCGTACTTCTGGGGAATGATGGACAAATGGGACCCAGAACATCTGTATGAGCACACAGAGAAGCTAGCGCAATGCTAAATTAGCTGCTTTGAGGGATCAAAAAGAAAATTGGGCAGCTAATGACGTCAGCTGTCCCACTGTCGTGACTAACTGGAGAAGAAGAAACAAATGTTTCAAATGCGTAGCCTGAAAGCATGAGAAAATCCTAATCTGAATTTTCCTTGATTACTAATTTACTCCATAAAGGTCTCATTACAATCTTTTAAAAATCTCTTAACTCTTTTAATTATAATATCAAATAGTCATAAGACCAACTCACAGCAGCAAAACACTTTTTAATTATTTCACCCTGAACGATCCTCAGAGTTTTTGGTGTGGCGATACTCATCTGATGTACGTTGGTTCCAGTTTGTTTGAAATGAGCTCACTTTGACACCATCTGTCCCTGTTACTTGTCCACAGAAGTTTTTTTTTTTTTTTTTTTATTGGAACAAGTTTGCAGATATTGGGCTTTCTCCTGCGCTGGAGGGAAAGAGGCAATCCTCAGCATTCTCCTCATTATCTATTTTCAATATTGATACGCTGCACTAAGACTGAGCCAGGCAGGGGATTACACCGGGCAATTAAATGCACCTGTTGCCCCAGTGAACGACCACATTGAGCTGATTCAGGGGAACAAGACCATCCCTGAGATGGCCGCTTTTACAACATCTGGCACACTGAGAGAGAGGGAGAGAGGGAGAGGGAGAGAGAGAGAGTGATAGAGAGAGAGACAGATGGAGACAGAGAGAGGGAGAAAGAGAGAGGGAGAAGGGTTTGTTTTTGGCCAAGACTCAGTCGCTCTCCTGAGGAGGATCCAGTGCTTAATCCTCTCCATTACTAATGTGTTTACAGAGAGGACGGGATGGGAAACTGTGGGCTCAGTAATTTGCCCCGGATAAGCAAATGATGCAATTTCAGCGCAATGTGGACTCTTATATCTGGCACAGAAGAGCACTAGCATTTCTTTATTTTTTTTTGTCTGTAAATATGGTTAGCCTTGACTGGGCTCTGGACAGGGGTGGCAGGCCTCTGAGACCTGGGGGATCTCTCTCTCTCTCTCTCTCTCTCTCTCTCTCTCTCTCACTTTCTCTCTCTTTCTCTTTCTCGGAAAACAAAATGGAGGCAATTATGCCTGCACTGTAGTCAAACACTCAGACACGTCAGCTAAGTAAACACATGACATATGGGCACAGATCACGAAAGCATACGTTGCAAGTCATCCTACCTTTGGCGCTAATTTAAGTTTGGAAAAAACAATGAAAGAAGTACGTACTCATTTAAGATGGAGAAAGAATTAAAGAATGCGAGCTTTTTGAATGATGGGCTAGGGGGGAGGAGGATGCTGAGTATGACAAAGTTCCAGAGGGAAGAGGGCTGCTGACGGAGCCTAGTACAGGAAGGACTGTTCTCAGCTGATCAGAGATCGGTTTTCTGCTGAGAAGCTGCCAAAAGGCCACCTCTGGCCTCCACTGCAATCTGTCATCTCTCCTGACAGGCTTGACGTCTTTAAACATGGTGGATGATTGGTGTTATCTGACAACCTATCATCTCGCCCCAAAGTCCTTGCATTTAGTTGAATGATGAAAATGTGCCCAAAGATCTGGAGTTTGCAATAATCTTAAAATCTACAGGGAGCTCTTCGGATGACACTTTGTGGGAGAATAACTTAAAGAACTGTTGCGTCATGGTAAAAATACCTTATTATGTTTGGTTATAAACACGAAAATACATAATAAAGTAGAGGTATATTATAATATTGTACAGTAGTTTGTTGTTCATAGACAATTGGCCCCAGTGGTTTAGATCCTGGCTGTTTGCTCCTGCCTTGAACGTGAACACAGAGATGGAACAACGTCAGCGTGTCCTCATACTCTGCCCCAGCAACTCCCACAACAACCATCAAACCACTGAATTACAACCCTCAAAATATTCCCCATGATTTTAACCTTATAAAATCCAGATTGACATCATGGCGGGCGTCGCTACAGATGGGCACATGAGCGTGGAACCAGAGATGCACTCCCAGGTTTATTCCCCTTTTTGACATTTCAGAAGATGACAGAAACCTTATAAACCAGAAGGGAGGCCGAGTGACGGTCTGGTAATAAGATTGTTTTACCTCACCGCGTCAGTGCCTTTGATACTGCCGTGGTAAATCAGCGCTCTGGTCTTGGCAGAGGGAGGTCATATTAACCCCTCCAGTCACAGTCCTCTGGGATGAATGGAGCCTGGCCACGGCTGAGGCACGGCTTAAGGGACACTGGAGGACAAGGTCGCTGGCCAGCCCACTTATTAACACCTCATTTAGTGTTAATAGCAGCATGTGAAATGCCCCCTTAATTCCCCAGACATTATATAAAAATGTAATTCAATACCTGGCCAGAGCATCATTGCAAAAAATAAAAAAAAGAGGATATATATATATATATATATATATATATATATATATATATATATATATACACATATATCATATATATTATTGATTATATATATAGGGTTATATATAAAAAAAACATCCCACACTTACTGGTATATTGAATTAGATTTTATTTGCCAATACAATACAAAAATAACCCAATAACATTTTAATGTAGAACCAAACTGCATTATTTGTGTTTATATATCATTGAGTTCATTTTAGAATTGTATTTACATTTAGAAGAGATCTCTTTATTTCTTTATTGATGTTTTATCCCAATATGACATTGTTAGGTTTTGTTTTTTATAAAACAAATCACTGTTTACTTACAATTTAAAGAAAATCGGCCAATTTAAATTATAGTTTAATTGCAAAATACCCTTTATTGTAAAACTAATTATTTGTATTCCTTTTTCTTTAAAATTAAGGTATTTGTAATTTGCTTTAGGAATTGACTAGTTCAATAAACAGTACATGTGTGATTACACATTTACTCTGGCACGGTCCTCTCCTAGATTAATGCAATTCCACCATTATTGATTTTGGTGTGTTTTAGTTCACTCAATTTCACCTCTGCCATATATCCTGTCCCCAGCTGTGTGCAGAGAGTGCAGGATGGATGGAATAGTGGGGTGAGAGGGGGGGGGGTTCTCAGGGGTTACGCAGGGTAAGGTAAGGCAGCGTAAGGTGAGGCTATTGTGGGCCGAGGCCGGGGCGACGGCCAGAGGAACTAGGATCCACAATAGGAAATCAATACTCCAGCGAACGCTCTGGCTAAGATGGTGGAATGGAGGTTAAATGGGAAGACTGTGCAGCCGGGCTCCGTTCCCCCTCCACTGACCTGTGGATGATGTCATTAGTGACATATATACTGGGGCTGAACATCCCCCTTGTTTCCAGTCCTTCCGACAGTCGTGAACTCCCAACGGTTATTAACCAGGCAGAGATTAACACTGATTCCACTTTAGATTTTTAAGATCACGGTCACAATTATACCATTGAATAGCCTAGTACATTTTAGAATCTCTACTCTTTTCTGCATCAATGTATTTCTTTTAATTCCAGCTAAAAGGGAAGTGATATTTCACTATTTAAATGTTTCACCGAAATATGTAGGCTAACTTCATGCAATATTTGGTTGGCAAAACCTGACCTCAATATGCTTACTTTCAGTTTAAGTCGACTCTTGTTGTAGGGCGATATATCAAGAGTAACAAACAGAGAAAAGCAAGATGAAGACATAAATAAGTATATTCCCACTGAGACGGCAATAGGGGTTTTATGGCCAATCACACTCCCATGGAGGACATCAAATGAGTTTGCCTGTTTGTGTTTTCAGGTAAATCTCCACAGGGATGCTTTACTTTGTCAATTAGTACGAGAGATTTTTTAATTTTGTCTTTGTACCTCAAATGTTGACCACAAGGGAAATGTAGAGGCTTAAAGAGTGTATCCAGCACATTAATGTGAAAACTTAATTAAGGGAACAGTAGAAACCCATTATAGGTGCACTGGAATTAGCCAGTCAATCTCCACATCTAAATTGAATTTTTTAGCGGGCAGTCGTACCCAATGAGACCCGTCTAGAGATCCAACTATGACCTCCTGGGTTCAATTTGGGATGTGGTGAACACACATAAAGATGTACACTTATATTAGCGCGATAGAGAAGTCAATTAAGAAACTGCTTCTGGAATCCAATTAAAAGTCTTTAGACAATTCCCCTCACCTCCTAGTAATGAAGGAAGTAAAAACACAGGGGGGTTTTAAATGGGGTTTCTGAAGGCTTGTATTTTATTTTTATTTATTTTTTTATTGTCTTAAAAGAAGGCCAACATGTGTTATTGACTTTCGATTTAAATGAAAAGACTTTCTTAAAAGGGTGTCAAGAAATTGGTCTGAGGCAGTCTGAGCGTTGCCTATCACATTAAGCTCAATAATGAACGACGTAATGGACACCTTGTTAAATGTTATTGTTCTCTATTATTGCGGTCACCGGAGACAAACACCCGTCCTCTCTCTCTGCCGGGTCCTCAATTCAATTTCCAACAGTATTACACGCTTGTTCTGCGGCAAGGTCCAGTGTTCTATAATTACCTGTAGTCTCAATAGATATACATGTCTATGGAATCAACACACAATACATCCCCGACCTTTCTAAGAGCTTTGCCATCGCCATGTCAGTATTATCACAATCAATCACAGCTCAAACTAACTTAATTAGGCGAGCCTGTCAAGATATCTGTTTAATTTGAGCAGCAGGTAACGTACTCTGACAGTTTGGAGCGTTGAGCTGAGGCGGTGTTGTGAGGAACGGAGGTTCTGTAATGAGGTTAATGGGCCATGCTATTTATGTTTAGCTGCATACAGACAATGAAGATGTACATGGATGTTCTGCACCTTTCTTACCTCACACTGTGGTAAACTAACTTATTGGTGTCTGGAGGAGTTGAACCATTTTCAAGCGTTGTGGATGTTGTCTGTAGTTTACTTTTATACCAATTGCTTATGTTTATTATATGTTTATACAGCACTTTGTTTTCAAGCGATGACCATAGCAGTATATTTGCGCGACTTGTGTTTCTCATCTGAGGTAGTTAATTATTAAATGGTCTTTTAATTCCGTCTTTAAATTTCAATTTAGAAGATTGCTCATAGACAGGTAAATGGCAAGAATTGTGACAACACATTGTTTAGTGTGAATTAAATCCTACAATCACAAGCATCGTCGTTGTCCACCATTAGAGATGAAAAAAAGAAAGAAACAAAAGCACAAATTCTCGCTGTGACTGGTTCCTAGACTTCTGATTGGATAATATGTTGACCATTCACCTTTTATTTTATTATTCTATTACTTTATTTTGTTGTTGTTTGTGATGTGAGCTGCTGTAACACCTTAATTTCCCCTCGAGGATCAAAAAAGTACTATATCTATAATATATATCTATTTATCTACAGTATCTATCTATCTATCTATCTATCTATCTGTCTATCTATCTATCTATCTATCTATCTATCTATCAATAATAGTATTTGGAGCAGCTCTGCTATTGGTCCGTCTCTCAACCCTGCTCCTCCCTCCTCAAACCGTTCCTTTCTCGACCGGGTAGAAACACATCAGCCAATAGCATGTCAGCATTTCGTCCCCTCAACCCTCCCTCTCGTTCCCCGGGTTCAGCCACTCATTTCCCTGTGACATGTGGAGTTTATTTTCAACATGTATTTGTTTGACTACCTGTCAGCGATCCAGCCTGTGGTTAAAACGTCAACATTACATCATTATGACCTACACATTTACACAACACTGATATCATACAGTAATTACCACTTCTGTTGTCTCAACACTAGTCTTGACAGGAATGGAATCAGCGTCTCTGAGGCATCCATGGCCTAGCCATCTGTTTGGTACAGTATGTGAGTACACTATTGTCCCACCGTGCTTATTACCATGTCAGACCCGGCACTGGATCCTGCACATCTGTCATAATATGGAATATATTATATACCGGCAGCTGCGCTGGTTCGCTCCTGCGTAGTAAGATACCAGAACAGGATGAGGGGCGAATAATCGTGTTCCAAAAGCCTCTGAATAATCCCTCCCTTTCCCATATCTAGGGTAGGAGGAGGAATCTGTGGGGGGGTTGGGGGGTGGGAGGGGCACATGCCTGCAGTCCTGGGTTAGGGTGTTGTGATAGTGACAGGCGATGGAGCCAATCCTCTAACACAAGCAGGGCTTCAGGTGACAGACAGGGCTCAGCCTGGATGGAGACGGCCAGGCGCAGGGGAGCGCTCTGAGAGTCCCTGGGTGTCTCCGTCCCCGTGTTCAGCAGTAAATATGAGCGCTGATATGTACAAATACGCTAATGTAGCCTCGATGTGGGGTTGGCTACATCAATAGCTACAAGAACCCTTATGTGTATTAGCCTTCTGGGAGGAAAAAAAACCCTGTTCTGAATCATGGTGCATCACCACAGCAGTATTCACATCTGAAGCGTTCTCCTCTCTTTCCCGCTTTCATCCGTCCGAGCGGCAATGTCATTTTATTCCTCTGGGTTTTTTTTTTGGGGGGGGGGGTTTACGGGAGGGGGGGGGGTGCATGTGACTTGTTGAGGCAAGATAAAGGCTTATGCTGCATTGTTTACCTCCATACAGATTTCTTCTGGTACATATGCAGCTGTTAGCAGTTGTTGCCTGAGCATTGCTGAGTGCAGTGATCCAATTAACAACCGCAACACTCCAAACTCTGCAACAGAACCCTGAGGAAATGAGAGCAGGCGTGCAACACAGCTGGAATAGTGGAACATTCTGGAAACATTGTGCGGTGTATTTGCATACACAGCACGCTCGCATGTATAGTAGTTACGATATTTTGCGAGATAGATTCTCCTTTGATTCTCTCTACTGCTCCCCCCCCCCCCCACACACACACACACACACACACACCCCTCCCGTCCCAAAAAAAACGATTGGAAAATAATCTCAATTAGATTGTGTTGGATAATAAAGATGCTTTCGGCTGTCTCATCCTCCCCTGTCCTTACCCCTGTCTCATCCTCCCCTGTCCTTACCCCTGTCTCATCCTCCCCTGTCCTTACCCCTGTCCTTACCCCTGTCTCATCCTCCCCTGTCCTTACCCCTGTCCTTACCCCTGTCTCATCCTCCCCTGTCCTTACCCCTGTCCTTACCCCTGTCTCATCCTCCCCTGTCCTTACCCCTGTCGCATTTCACCTCCTTTTTAAAGAAAAAAAAAAAGGGGGAAAGAGAGAGAGAGAAAAAAAATAAAGAAAACAAGGACACGTCTTTCCACCACAAGGAGAAGGAGAGAGAGAGAGAGAGAGAGAGAGAGGCTGAGGAGATTGGGTGATGAATTTAATTCTGCAAGTTCAGAGAGATTTCTTAGTTTGACATGCTCGGCAGGGGGTCTTTGAGAGCTTGGCAATGTCTCCAGCATTGCAAGCTTTGAAAATCTCTCCCCACAGCCGAAGCTGGAATCAAAAGCCAAGGATAATATTCCCTTCGAGGTAAAGCATCCTGGTGAAAGAAACTCCTAGCCTCTCTTTATTTATTCATCAGGGTTATATCAGACTACATCAGGAGGCCCTGGGATAATGCATGAAAGGGGGCTCAGGGATTGGGCTTGATTGGACCAACTGCTCACATTTTTGTTCATCTTCATTTGTGTATTCACACAGCAATGTTGGACTCTCAGAAATCATTGGATAGGTTGTTATACACGGTTTACCATCCAGTCCGATGTAGATCCCCTCCCGGACCTGTGAGCTCAGGATCATTGCGATGAGCAGCCATATCCTTGCCCTCTCTCTCTCTCTCTCACACAGTATGAGTCCACATGATGCATGTTTGTCATATTCCCAAGGTAACTAATTACATATTCATACATGATGTAAGCCGACTGTAACTTTGCAGGATTTTTTAGACTCACACTTGCAAACTTACGCACGCACACACACACACACACACACACACACACAGAGAGAGACCCACCCACGCACGCACACACACACACACACACAGAGAGAGACACACACAGAGACACACACACACACCCACCCACACACACACACACACACACACACACAGCGTCAGTCTGTCAATATCAGGCCAAGTGAGGCTAGCCAATGCAGAGCCGATGCAACAGTAATTGATGGATAGCCTGTGCTGCTTATGCACAACTGCTATTGACGTCGACGCTCTACATCTTCAGAAAAGGCATGTAAATATCTGAGTGATATCTATTAATTATAGATCTTGGCATTTCAGGCAGGATTTATGGTCTCTGTTGCTGTGATTGAGATGTTTCGTTATTTTACAAGCGTTTCTCTTATTGAGTTCACCGAAAAAAAAAAAAAAAACATATTTTATCTTGTTGAGAATACAAACACATGCAAGGCAATTGGTTTATCATAAAATAACAGATAATTAGAGTTTGAATGTTTAGGGATTTTTAATATGTTGATACTGTATTTTAGTACACTGAGTCATAGCTGTTCCATGGAAAGTGGAAGCAGATTATTTGTCTGGAGGACAGTTGGCAACACTAACTATTACAGTAATAATGACAGTGATAATCTGGTAACAATTAATAGAACATTTCTCACATTCAAATCCATATTTCTATGAATTAATAAATTACATGGTAACACCCAGCGAAGTATTTTAGAAGACAGTAACAATAAAAGTTATTTACTTGGTTATTATATAGAAATAAAGTATGCATAAATAAAATTACTGCAATTTATTCTGTGCTGTAATTAAACAATAATGCACGAGAGGCCGTGCTTTATCATGAACAAAGCCACAGCTGAGGGGCTTGAACTCATGCACATATTGCTTTTATACGGTAACAAAACAGAGAATTGTAACAAGAAAACTGCCTTCAGCATTTATTGTGCGACAGATTGTGGTCGTTTCTGCCCTCCGCTCAGAAATATAGTTCTCCAAACGACCTCTGTTGTCAAGGTAGCGTAATGAACACATGTTCTTTGTGCAGGGATATTACTGGCACGTATGGTAAACAATCACAGGCATCACTCTTTGTTTATCAGGGAATAAAGCACGGCTTTGAATGCCTCTCAGCCAATCACAATGCCTGTTCTGATCAAGCCGTTGTATGATGAGACATTTGACCAGTAAAGTAGTTCTGTAGAGCTCACAAGATGATGGAGGCCATAGATAAACTCTCAGTCTCACTCCACAACATCTGCTCACTCTGTATATTCCTGGTCTTCTCTGTACTTGTAAAACAGGTGGACTCTGTGGGTGAATCCTCCCCAAATGTGATCGACAAGCTTTGCTCTCCAAATTGGGCAGAATTAACTCAAGCTTGGATTAAAAAGTCCCCCCCGACAAAGTGATAAACATTAAAACCACATCACTATTTCAGAGCATGCTCTTGTAAATGAGGTCTGTGTGCAGTATTCCCCCCCCCCACACCCCCACTCCTCCCTTTATCACTGTACTTTGTTTTTACGTGTTCCGTTTTAGCCTGAGGGCCGTCAGATATCAGACAACGGCCATAGACGAACAAAAGTGGCCCACACCCCTCCACCCCCCCTCCCTCCACCCCCCCCCCCCCCCCCCCCCCCCCCTTTTACAAGTTCATCATTTCTCTGCGTGATCCTTCGATTGGGGGAAGTCTCCTGCCACTGCCCAAAGGCCAGACCATCAACGGTGTGTACAAATTGAAAGTGCTCTCCAAATATCAACCATCTGCAGGTCGGCTGATCACATGACCTGTCAGTTGGTATGTGGAGAAAGCGGAGGTGTCGGAGCCGTCGGAGGACGCCCGTCAGCTCTCTGGCGGTGTAGCAGGTTTACCGTTGGCCAGCGGAGTCGTGGCGGGCCTTGACTGGAATGGAATGTTTGGTACAGATCATTCATTACCCGGCAAGGCACAACAGGGAGGGTGGCGAGGCAGTCAACACACACTCACGCCATCCTTACCTTCCTTACCTTCCCAGAGGAGAATGATACCTTCCTTACCTTCCCAGAGAAGAATGATACCTTCCTTACCTTCCCAGAGAAGAATGATACCTTCCTTACCTTCCCAGAGAAGAATGATATCCGCTCAGGAAATGTATTTAAAATGCACTTTGTTTAGCCGGCTCTTTGATTACCTTCAGTCTGCCTGTTTACGTCTCATCTGCTGCGTGCCCGTCGCCGTGGTTCCTCTTCCCGTCTCTCCACGGTTTCCTTTTAAAGACGTCCTCGCTGGGTTTTTCCAAGCAGAAACCCCCCTAAAGACCCACGGCAGCTGTGGACTCTGTGGAGTCTCTCTTCAGACGGTGACATGAGAGAGAAGGCCGACACGCACGACTCTGGACTGGAATTAAGAGTCTTCTGACAGGAACGAGGCCTGTGCTGGAGAGAGGCCGAGCACATGGAGAGAATGTGTGTGTGTGTATTATTGTGTATGTGTGTGTGCGTGTGTGTGTGTGTGTGTGTGTGTGCGCGTGTGTGTGTGCGCGTGTGTATTAGTGTGTGTTATTGTGTGGGTGTGTATTATTGTGTGTGTGCGTGTGCGTGTGCGTGTGTGTGTGTGTGTTAGTGTGTGTTAGTGTGTGTTATTGTGTGGGTGTGTATTATTGTGTGTGTGTGTGTGTGTGTGCGTGCGTGTGTGTGCGTGTGTGTGCTATTGTGTGCGTGTGCGTGTGCGTGTGTGTGTGTGTGTGTGTGTGTGTGTGTGTGTGCGTGCTATTGTGTGCGTGTGCGTGTGTGTGTGTGTGTGTGCATTAGCGTGTGCTATTGTGTGTGTCTGTGTTAGTGTGTGTGCGTGGTTGTGTGTGTGTTGCAAGCCAAATAAGGGACCCGCAGCTTACTGTACCTGCCGCGAGGCAATTCCACCAAAGCCAACTTCCTACCATGTCTACGCAGTGGTGCACTATGGGTACCTGACGATTGTACACAACAGCAGTAGAAGAGGTGGTTAGGCACGGCGCGCCCGCGAAGAAACTGAGACAATACATCATTTCACTTCCACCATCTTTTATTTATTAGGCCTGTGTTAGCAGCACAATATGGCCCTTTTCTCCCGCTCTCTGTCTTTGTTGTGAATTGCGACGTGTTGCACAGGGGGGAGCTTTCAGAAGAGGGGGGGGGCTTTCAGAAGCATTTAGCATTTTAGTCAACGTGGCTCTGTGGTTTGAGTTGCCATTCTAATATGCACAGGCAGTGGCTGAAGATTATCCTCCTCCTCTTTTCTCTCTCTTCTGTCAGTTTGAGATCAGACCGAAATGGCTTTCTTGATCCTCTAATCTCCCGCCAAATCACAGAGTAATGTGTTTATTTGTTTCAACTTAAACACGCATCTCTGTGTCCATCGCTGTCTGTGTCTGTGTCTTCATGATCTCTTTCTCTCTCTCTTTGTTTCCTCCCTCTCCTTTTACGCAATATTTATCAAAAGCTTGGAAGGTCATGTGGATGTTTTGTGTTCATCCCCTTTGATTAAGATGGAGCTGACCTCCAAGGGATGAGGCTCCAACGTGGCCACCACCAGTCAGGTCATAGGTCATAGTTCCTCCCCTCACCACCAGTCAGGTCATAGTTCCTCCCCTCACCACCAGTCAGGTCATAGTTCCTCCCCTCTCCACCAGTCAGGTCATAGTTCCTCCCCTCTCCACCAGTCAGGTCATAGTTCCTCCCCTCTCCACCAGTCAGGTCATAGTTCCTCCCCTCTCCACCAGTCAGGTCATAGTTCCTCCCCTCTCCACCAGTCAGGTCATAGTTCCTCCCCTCTCCACCAGTCAGGTCATAGGTTATAGTTCCTCCCCTCTCCACCAGTCAGGTCATAGTTCCTCCCCTCTCCACCAGTCAGGTCATAGGTTATAGTTCCTCCCCTCTCCACCAGTCAGGTCATAGTTCCTCCCCTCTCCACCAGTCAGGTCATAGTTCCTCCCCTCTCCACAAGTCAGGTCATAGGTCATAGTTCCTCCCCTCTCCACCAGTCAGGTCATAGTTCCTCCCCTCTCCACCAGTCAGGTCATAGTTCCTCCCCTCTCCACCAGTCAGGTCATAGGTTATAGTTCCTCCCCTCTCCACCAGTCAGGTCATAGTTCCTCCCCTCTCCACCAGTCAGGTCATAGGTTATAGTTCCTCCCCTCTCCACCAGTCAGGTCATAGTTCCTCCCCTCTCCACCAGTCAGGTCATAGTTCCTCCCCTCTCCACAAGTCAGGTCATAGGTCATAGTTCCTCCCCTCTCCACCAGTCAGGTCATAGTTCCTCCCCTCTCCACCAGTCAGGTCATAGTTCCTCCCCTCTCCACCAGTCAGGTCATAGGTTATAGTTCCTCCCCTCTCCACCAGTCAGGTCATAGTTCCTCCCCTCTCCACCAGTCAGGTCATAGGTTATAGTTCCTCCCCTCTCCACCAGTCAGGTCATAGTTCCTCCCCTCTCCACCAGTCAGGTCATAGTTCCTCCCCTCTCCACAAGTCAGGTCATAGGTCATAGTTCCTCCCCTCTCCACCAGTCAGGTCATAGTTCCTCCCCTCTCCACCAGTCAGGTCATAGTTCCTCCCCTCTCCACCAGTCAGGTCATAGGTTATAGTTCCTCCCCTCTCCACCAGTCAGGTCATAGTTCCTCCCCTCTCCACCAGTCAGGTCATAGGTTATAGTTCCTCCCCTCTCCACCAGTCAGGTCATAGTTCCTCCCCTCTCCACCAGTCAGGTCATAGTTCCTCCCCTCTCCACAAGTCAGGTCATAGGTCATAGTTCCTCCCCTCTCCACCAGTCAGGTCATAGTTCCTCCCCTCTCCACCAGTCAGGTCATAGTTCCTCCCCTCTCCACCTTTCCAACACAGGAAAGATGAAGTGATGGAATAGATGAAGTGATGTTTTTTTCCCTTTTGAAGGCTTGAACACCGAGTGTTTTTCCAATAGCCAGCTGACACTGAAGTGCTCGTCCATCCAGCCTGGAGCTCAGGCCGAGGATATGAACCCACTGGCTTTCGACTTCTCCCGTGGGCGCCACCTTAAGAGTCAGAGCCTGGGCCGCACGTCACTTCACCGACTCCATTTAATGTCCCCAGATCAGAGGAGCTCACACAAACAGGTCCGTTCGGACCAGTAAAAAAGCTCAGTTTCTTAAGAACAGGGCTCAAAGTAATGAGAAAAGCATGCTGGGTAAAATACAGCCAAAAGGCGCCCGATCGGACGCGTCCCGTTAGTGCCGTGCTAAAGTCCCTCTTTTATGGATCTGGAATAATATTTTAAAGTGTTTTCTATAAAGGCAAACAGAACCGCAATTAATCTGTCTCAGTTCACAGCCAATTCCCGCCATGATTTGGCGCTTGTTAGGAACCGGGTGCTGCGATTTACGGCGGGTTGTAAAGTTGATGTACAGCTCTTTTGTTATTATGGCAGTCAGAGGAAAACCAGCTGCTTTGTACCAACAGAAATACAACACAGCACACAAGACCGATGCTTATACACGACGCCCAACTCCTGTGGAAGCAGCTCAGTGAGTCGTCTCACCAGTGGCTCAGCAGCCCGCTTTTAGGGCCGGAATTTCATGCGTAAAGATGGCTGACATTCCATTCATATGGTTACCGGCTAATTGGAAATCTCTAGTGTGCTGCTGCTTGGAAACGGGGCGGACTGATTAGCCATGCTGTGCTTCCAGTGCCAGGTCATGGTCCAGCCCCCAAGACGTTACATCAGTTTAGTTGGACTCCCGTTGTTCCGGTTTTTTTTCCAAGGGTCAGAAGGAAAGGGAGGAGAGGAGGAGAGGAGGAGAGAGAACAGAGTGGAAACTTCTTCCCCCAACTAATCAAACACCTTGGATCTTTACTTTGTTGGTGTTGCGATTGATTCAAACACTCGATAAGATGAGGATTGAACACTTTGTCCGGGCTTGTCTCTGAGCATCCCCTACACAACACCTATCTACAAAATAGCTACAGTACCGTACCTCTCTGCCCCAAAACTATGAAGTCATTTTGGAGGGTTATAAATAAATATGGCGCAGTTGTCAGTTTCCACTGCGATATGGAGTGTCCCTGACGTGCACCGGCGACACTGATGAGTGTACGGTTGACATAAGAGGAGCCATTAGCCCAGGGACAGATCACTCACGCTGCCTTCGTGCTTCTGCTTAAACAAATGAACGTCTATCCCAGGTGATGAGTGGCGCCACGCTCCAGAGCCTCGCCGCGTCCATCACAACAAAATGTCAATCAGCGCACTTCATTATCTCGCCACATTAGACACACAGTGTAAACTAGGCGTGAGTGTGTGTGTGGGTGTGTGTGTGGGTGTGTGTGTGTGTGTGAGAGTGTGAGTGTGTGTGTGTGTGTGTGTGTGAGTGAGTGAGTGTGTGAGTGTGTGTGTGTGTGTGTGTGAGAGTGTGTGTGTGTGTGTGTGTGAGTGTGTGTGAGTGTGAGTGTGTGTGTGTGTGTGTGTGTGTGTGAGTGAGTGAGTGAGTGAGTGTGTGTGTGTGTGTGAGTGAGTGTGAGTGTGTGTGTGTGTGTGTGTGTGTGTGTGTGTGTGTGAGAGTGTGAGTGTGTGTGCGTGAGTGAGTGAGTGTGTGTGTGAGTGTGTGAGTGAGTGAGTGAGTGAGTGTGAGTGAGTGTGTGTGTGTGTGTAGAAGTGAGAGAGAGTAGGAGACAGCTGTGTTCCTCCAGCACTCGTCTTCATTGTGAGATACCGTACTCCCGGTATTTAGCTGGCAGTTCCTGTGTCGTATTGTGTGCCGTCAACTGTTATTACCCATTCTATTGATCAACTGTTATTACCCATTCAACTGTTATTACCCATTCTATTGATCATTTGTCGTATTGCATGTATCTAGACATGAACCCACACGGTCGTTATCTCTCTGGACTGACACACACTGCTCCTCAAGACCTCAGCCCTCGACACTCTCTCAGGAAGGAAAAGAAGAAAGCAACATCTTGTGACATCTTGTAGGACTATCACTTATCAAGAACCACAGGGAATGTGATCCCAGGGACGACACTCTGCCAGCTCAAATATAGATTTGTCACCCCCCCCCCACGACAACTTCCTCGCCGGCACATCATGTAGGGAGGGATCAATGATGGGTCTGGCACTCCTCTTTCTACGCCGTCATCTCCATCAAATGAATGACAAAACCCTCTTCCTCTCTGGGAATGTGTTATCATCAACTAAATCTCCTTGGAAACATGGGGGGGTTTGTAATTGCTTTCATTTTCTGAGAGGGAAAAAAACCGAACTCCCCCATTCTTTTTGAAATTGAATTGCTGCAGAGGAGCAACCGGGTTATGCTCTCTCCATATCTCAGGTAATTTGGCAAATTACTCAAATGACTTCCTTTAGAAAACCAAATGTCCGATGTAATTGTTCCTGCCGTGCTGCATGTCCTTGGACAGTTAATATGTCTCATCCCTTCAATGGCTCACCATACAACCTGTTGACTGGCATGTGCCCAACCTACAGAATGAAATTACAGTTGAAATTACAGTTTCGAAGACTTGACTGAGAGCTTCATTTTTCACTTCGCTTATGAATATCACTCATCTGCGTCATCATAATCATCACCGCCACCACTACCATCATCATCATCATCATCAACCACCACCACCGTCATCATCATCATCACCGCCACCACTACCATCATCATCATCATCATCATCATCAACCACCACCACCACCACCATCATCATCATCATCATCATCATCATCACCCCCCTCTCACGGGGTTGAAAAACAGGCTCTTATTTTGCATCTCAGTGAAATAATGATACTTTAGCTGATTGCATTGTTTTGATCCCCCGCGACTATGTTCCAGGAGCGGGGCGAAGCAGCTGACATCTGTTGTGCGATGCGGCCCGGTCTCTGGGGGCCCAGCGTGGCGCTGTGTGTGCCCTCCTGCCTCAGATCCACCTCCTGTATTACACCCTGCTATCTCTCCCCCCTCCACGTCTGCAGCTCTCTGCTGTTCAAACAGCCCCTCTCCATACGCCCTGCTCAAGGGGGCCACTTGTGCAAAGAGACACAGCGTTCGAGGCTTAATGATCTACTTTGTGCCTGAGCTGAATATCCCCCCCCTCCGAAAAGTTATTACCATGTTATTTCATATCCTAATTTTTTAGAGAGGGCTTAAAAAAAAAGAAGAAAAAAAAAGAAAAACGAAGGAAAAAAAAGTCTTAAGCCTCATCGCTTTGAATTCAAGCACACCGTTCTGAGCCGAGACGCTGACGGAGACTTAAAGCCAGACTGCAGTTCCACCTGGTGTAGTCCTGTCTGGTCTGTACTGTCTGGTCTGTACTGTCTGGTCTGTACTGTGTGCACCAACGGGGGACATTGACGGCTACAGAATGGCTTCTCCTCCCCTCGACGCGACGCTATCGTGCGGCTAAGCGATCTCCCGATAACAGGGCCGTGCGGCAGCAATGCACAGACCCGGCGCTCTCTGTTCTCTCCTCCTCTCTCCTCCTCTCTTCATCTTCCCTTCCTTTGACCCCTCTTAAGAACCATGAGACCAAAATGATTTTTCCTCCCTTTGGTCTCCGAGGTAGATTTCACTCGAGGTGTTCCGCCGCGAAAATCGATACGGCCTAATCCCCTTTTCTCTATTCTCTCGCCCGTTTGACCCCCTTTGTGGTCGCGTCGGACGCGGCGCGGACAAAGGCGCGGCCGGGGACGAGGCGGGCGCGGCCTGAACAGCGGCTAAGTGCTTTAGCCACGGCTGTCAGAGGAAATAGGCCCCTGGAACAAGCATGGAGAGACAGGCCAACAATGCCCGCGCACGGACAATGGCCCATTTTATGTCATCATCACCCAGGCCCGCTGTACAGTAGCACAGGGGGACAAGTCTTCACCGCCCGCCCCGCGGTTCTAAGTGAAACCAAACTGTCTGTTGCCATAGCAATGGGTTATTTCAATCTGCCGTAACAATGGGGGTGGATTTAAGAGATGAGAGAGCCTGGAGATGAATCAGCACCGAGAGGCTGCCTAAAAGGTTCATCATCAGAGTGGTTATCATTTTCTTGACAATTAAAAACCACTAGAAAATAATTTATTTTAAAATGTTCATGTTCAACCGTAGGTGTAAAACACATCCTGATAACAAACAAACAAACAGACACTGTTGGTGGCAGAGAGGGAGTTGAAATGCAGATCGTATCATATTACTTTGATGGTTTCTCCCTCTTCAATGGCCCCATTCCAGTTGAATATACTGTATATGCAGGAGCCTTACAGTATGTAGACTCATGCAAAGCCAGTCTGAGATATTAATAATGGAAAGGCGATATCCCCGATATCTCTGTTTCTACAGCGCGCCCATCAGGAGCCTTTTAAAGATCACCAGGTTACAGTAAACCCTGCCACTTTATTGGAATACGGCTCTCCTCCACAATCGAAACAGAACAGAAATCTCTCCCAGCCTCCTGCGCCCCTGACAGCATAGTCAATACAACTGAAATAATCTCAACCGTGGAGAATACTTCTACACGGCTTGCTTAATTATTTTCTTCCCGATGTAGGTTTGGTTACTTCACAAAACTACTGGTGGATGTCTGTGGAGGGATTACTGAGTTTGACTTGTGGTGCTGCATTATGCAAAGCCACGGTATTCAGTATGTGTTAAGATTTCTGAAAAGGGAGTAAGAATATTGATAAAATGTGGGTCTAGTAATGTGCTAGATATCATTTTAGGTACAGGTTTAATTTGTTGAGTTTCTGTCCGGTCTTTTAGTGGGCTGTGTGGCACATCAGACAGCAGGGTGTTCCTTCTCCAGCGGCTGAGCTGTAGTGATGGTAAAAGGTTAGGAATTGATTTAAAATCTCTTGTCCCAAATGTGCATAAAGCTAGATCTGTCTTTAAGAGAAATGTGCATCCACACAAAAACAGTCCTCAGTTCCCCGTCTAGAACACAGGAGGGTTAAAAAAGATATATTTTTTCTCCACAATGTAGAATTCCATGTTACTCATGTACAACTAATGTTTGGTTGTTCCTCTAAGAAAGGCTCATTAAGAAGCCAGACTGTCTTAGCACTTGTATTCTCAGTTGTCCTTACTAGAAGCTAACGGGCGCAGAGACAAAAAAAAGAATTGGGTATTATCAGGTCTTTCCATGCTCGGGGCCTCCGAATGGGAAAGTGGTAGCGTTGCAAAAACTAAAGTTTACAAATGTAACCCAGGTTCTCTGAGAGAGATGAGGGAGACCCCTCTAACGATGGGACAAGCGCTCTCATGTACCTTTCGCTGAATACCCTTATTCAAGTCACGCCTGGCACAGAGCCACCTATTACTGTCACAGCAAGCACGCCATTTCATCGAGCGAACCACTCTTCACAAGCTCAGCGCCAGAGGGGCAACGAGGTGAGGGATCTCCCTCCTCTCCTCAGAGAACCTGGGTTCCAGTAGAGACGACCTAATGGCCCCGTAGGACTCTCAGTAGAGCAGTTAAGCTAGCGTAAGGTAGCTAACCACCAAAACACAACTACAGAACGCGTCGGAGAGTCGGGAGTGGAACCTGATGAATGTGTCCCACAGTGAGGCGTTGAACCCAGTTGACTGAAAGTATTGTTTTGTTTGTGTATCTGTCATTTCGCCACGCAAACAGCGCCTGTCATCTCCGTCTCAGAGATAAGGGTTGAGGGATTGTTTAGACGTTTTGATCTCGCGTGATGGTGCACCGTTTGATCACAACGAGCTCACTTTGAGAGAGCTAAGTACATCTAACACGCCGGGGTTCAATGGTCTGAAAGGTATGGTTGAGGAGATAAGGGGAGGCTGGCTGTGTTGGGTTCTGCGCTGCGGCGAGGCCGTCTTACCAAGCCAGTGACTGGAATCACACACCTGGCCGTCTGCTTGGGATCCTGATTTATTGTTGACCTTTTGTTTTAAATGTCTCATTCTTTCCTGACGCGGTGTGGAAGTAGAGGGAAAGAAAAAAAAGGTTGAAAAAAACTACCACGGCGACTGTTACCAATAACAAAGCGAGGTGTGATATGTCAGGTTTAATTCACCGTTGTGCTCTTCACAATTACGCCTGAGGTGGAAATCATTATCTGATGCGATATTTAAACCACTGGGGTGTTTTTAATGGGAAAAACCATAAACGGATTCCCCTTAAAAGCGAATAGGTGTAGTGTGTGTGTGTGTGTGTGAGTGTCTTCGATGGCATCATCCATTCAGATGCTCTTGCTGTCAGAACCAGACTGTGGCACTCGGGGTGGCTTAAAAAAACCTTCCGCACGGGTGTTTAAAAAAAGGCAGCCTAATCACCTAAGCCTTAAATTCAATTATTCCAGACAGGAGACATTTTGAAATCTCCGATCGCTCGAATTGACTTTCGGGGGCAATTTCCTTAGTGGCCTTTTCCGTGCGGTGGCATTCGACCAGGGGCTTAGAAGAAGAACTATACAACTGTATACTGAACACTCTTCTTTTTTCTCCGTCTGAACACACACTTCTTCCTCATGTCAGATGTAATGCGATCGTGGCTGATGCATCTCCTAAACCTTCTGTTGGCTGTCGGATGTCCCTGATCCATAAGCACACTCCGCTCAGGCAAGCATCGAAGACACTGAGGGGAGGAAGTGAAAAATGTCGCCATATGCGTGGGTTTATAAAAATGAATCTGAGAGGGAGAGAAAAGGCGACAGTAGCGTTTTTTTTTTTTTTGTCTCTTTCTCTCACTCTCTCTTTCTCTCTCTTTTTTTGTGCAGACGTGTGAGGTTTTCTGGTCTCCATCAATCATCCGATGTGCACAACTTGACCTTCCTAGACTCTGTAGATGTGATTTCTCTCTCCCAAAGCGGAGCTCCTGACTGTCCTTCAACACTGACATTTGCGTCACACTCATTCAGGTCCTCGCTCTCTGTCTTTTTCTCTCTTTCTTTCTCCCTCTCTCTCTCTCTCCTTTTCTCTGTTTCTTTATCTCTCTCTCTCTCTTTCTTCCCCCCTCTCTCTTTTTCTTTCTTTCTTTCTTTCTTTCTCTCTCTCTCTCTGTCATTCTCCCTTTCTCTTTCTTTCCCTCTCTCTCTCTCTTTTTCTCTCTTTCTTTCTTTCTTTCTTTCTCTCTCTCTCTCTCTCTCTGTCTTTCTCTCTTTCTCTTTCTTTCCCTCTCTCTCTCTCTCTTTTTCTCTCTTTCTTTCATTCGTTCTCTCTCTTTCTTTCCTTCTCTCTCTTTCTCTCTTTCTTTCCCTCTCTCTCTCTTTCTCTCTTTCTTTCCCTCTCTCTCTCTTCCTCTCTTTCTTTCCCTCTCTCTCTCTTCCTCTCTTTCTTTCCCTCTCTCTCTCTCACACACCTCTTTGTTTCTCTCCCTGTGTCTCTCTTTTCCCCTCTCTCTCAGTCTTTGTGTGTCTCTCTCATTGTATAATCTTAAAAACCCATTGTGGTAAGCGGCCATTTTGTTTTTTTCCACTCAATGAGTCTCTATTAATAGAGCAGCAGTGCATGCTGGTCCATTGAGGTAGCTCAGCTGCTCCAGATGGTTTTGGCAGCGCTGTGGAGGCTGTGGAGGCTGTGGAGGTTGTGGAGGTTGTGGAGTGGGCCCTCAAGCAGAGGGGGGAGGCGGAGCAGCTTGATGCAGGACGCTCAAGTTCTGTTTTAATCCTTTTCGATGCGATCTGCGGGGGCCTCCCCCCCCCCCCCCCCCCCGAAATGAGAATAGCTCAAAATCATTTTCAATACAAGGGCCTGGGTGTTTTCTTTTTTTTTTTTTTTTTTTTTAAGTTGCCATTGCAACTTCACGAAAAAGCGGAGAGTGAATTGATGAATTGTTTCAATGTGGGGTGGGGGGGGGATTTGTCTGGGGGGGGGGATTTGTCTGGGGCGGACACCGCAGGACGCGAGATGAATCAATTGATAATGGCTCCAACAACAGTGGAGTTGGGGTTGAAGCTGTATACATCAAAATCACTGTATGACAGACCAGCGTGGCGCTCTGGGCCATCGGCTTTGTAGTGGCGGCGTTGTGCTTCAGAGTGGACTTCTGCTGATCTTGATTTGTTGTGTTAGCCCCATATCTCAAACGCTGTCTGTGAGCGCACACACACACACACACACACACACACACACCCCTCACACTGACCACCCAGCGCGTCTCAAAGAGAGAGGGAGGGGAAGCCTGAGCCATTCTGACAAGGTGTGAGCCAGTGTGTAGACTGTACCAAGGTGTGAGCCAGTGTGTAGACTGTACCAAGGTGTGAGCCAGTGTGTAGACTGTACCAAGGTGTGAGCCAGTGTGTAGACTGTACCAAGGTGTGAGCCAGTGTGTAGACTGTACCATGCAGCTACAACCTGCGATCTCACACCAACCCTCTCTCTCTCTCTCTCTCTCGCCCGCCCTCCATGACAGCTTGACACGCCTCAGCTAATGTCAACCCGGGTCGACTGTGTGCAGCGTGCTTGTTGTGCTTGTTGTGCTCGTGTGCTGTATGCTATAGGGAAATCGATATTTCACTTGTCATATGCTACCCCCCAAAAAACAACATTCGCTGCTCTCTGACAATGTTGTGTTCTTTTGCCATGCCAGGGGGAAGAGCTGTCTGCTTGGATCCCTAGAAGGTAGGGAAATCAATATCTCTGATCCTTTTGTTTATTTTATTCGTTCTTTCTCTCTCTCTCTCTCTCTCTACTCCTCCCATCACATGTACATTATATCAACATTGTTTACTGTGCTGCTGCTGTAAGAGGAACAGGGTTGGGAGCGGGCCCTCCTGCAGCTGTCAGTGAGGAGTGGTACATGTGCTCTTTAAACAACAGCAGGAGTCAGCCAGCTTCTAAGCCCGATGGGAGACGCCATCTTGGGCAGCCATGATGCTGCCTCAAAGAGCTGTGTGTGTGCGTGTCTGTGCGCGGGCGCGTGCGCGGGTGCGTGTGTACGCGTTTGCACATGCATGGACCGGCAGAAACCAATGATTTGCTGTAAAAATAGAGGTGGAGCTGTGTGTGTGTGTGTGTGTGTGTGTGTGTGTACGTCCGTGCATGTGTGCGTGTGTGTGTGTGTGTCAACACCGCCACCAGCAGAAAGGCAGGCCAAGCTCTCTCCGTCAGGGTTACCATGCTGCATTGACTGGAGGATAAAGACACCGTGGGGGAGTGAAGCTGCCTCCAGCAGCGCAGGCCTAAAGTCTCTAAGTGTGATGATGACTGACACTCCCCAGGAACCATACTCCCTCTCTCTCTCCCTCCGTCTCTCCCTCTCTCCCTCCCTCTCTCCCTCTCTCTCTCCCTCTCTCTCTCCCTCCGTCTCTCACTCCCTCCCTCTCTCCCTCTCTCCCTGTCTCTCCCTCACTCTCTCCCTCCCTCTCTCATTCACTCCCTCTCTCCCCTGGACCTGCAAAGAGAAGTCTGTTCACCCCAGCGTCATCTCATAGAGTATGAGTAGGGCCAGGAGTGTTTTTAAAAAAATAATAAGAATCTTATCCAAACCAAGTTTGGGCCTCAGATACATGTGAAGCAGGGGAGATACATGTGGAGGTGGAAATCTGAACCGTGTGTGATACCATTCCTCATTACGTTACATGCATCACAGTGAGCCTGTCCTCCGACTTCTACCTCCACCAGCCTCCCCTGATGTGAAGACATAACGGGGTAGTTAATTCGATTAATTTTCAGTTTAACCGTTGGCTAATGTGTTAATGTGACAAGTCAGCCACCTTGTCAAACGGAGATCTCCCATTGGTGAACCTCAGAGAGTACGAATCACCATCCCTTTTCCAGCGGGGTGATAAGCTGACGGTGAATGGAACCAGATAAGATTCAGTGATGTTGTCACAGGTGCAGTTCTCTAGTGCTCTCCATCAACAAGCATGTCCCTTGTTGATCCCTGTGTGCATCACTGTGTCACTATTTGTCTCGATAAAAGTCTCATTTTCAACCCTTTCTTTCCCCACTAAGTATATAATCTCCTCTTCATCCAGTCCCTCTTATTAAACACCCTTACAGCAGCGCCGGTGTCGTGTCCCTGGCCCCGGCCAACCTGCAGTGCACCAGGCTCGCCTGCCCTGCCAGCAGCTCTTTACCGGGGGTGTAAGGCGGCCCCTCTCTTTGCACCTGGGTCCCAGCAACGCCTCACGTCAGGCACGACTCCATCTGCACTGATCCGTCGTCGCCCGGCTAAACTCTACTGTCATATCGTTACCTTGGTTACGAGGCGTAGACGAGTCATAACAAACAACAAATCTGTCATTTTTGTTATTTTCATGTTTTTCTCAAGTGAATTTTCTCAGTGACGTTGAAACCAGCACTTGAAGGTGGTTGAAGGTGCAGCTGTTATTTAGTTTATTATTTAAAAAAAATATATATATATTTAGTTTGAAATGGAGATGGAAAGTAGCATGGGTTGTTCAGTGAGCAGCTCACATTTCACATGAAAGGAAATGGAAAGGAAACGAGAGCCATGCAAACTTAACGGAGCACGTAACCTATTCTGGAAGTGACTTCCACCGACGCTTACAAACGTTGGATAGAGTTTTCATGGTTTTGTAACATAAGGAGCAGTCCCAAAGAAAGCAATGAGAGGATCCAGTTTTCTCGCAGATGGCCTCTAATCTTCCAAGAGGTCAACCGCTCTGACACCAAGGAATGATGCCACCTGTCATAAGACAATGGGGTCCCAGAGAAGCTGGGACTAATTACAAGCTATTTGCATTGACTTACATTCTGGCAGGGGCCTCTGTTAACGACAGACGGGGCTAGAAAAAGCTGCCGCCAAGCCGTGATTGGCCCAGGAAGCCAAACCACTGCTGAAGTCAGGTCGTTTATTCTCAGATCAGGTGTGTCGAATATGAGTGAGGCATCACACCATATATAAAACTGACAGATATACATATATATATATATATATATATAGTATCAGTATCACACCATATATAAAACTGACAGATATATAGATATAGATATATATATATAGTATCAGTATCACACCATATATAAAACTGACAGATATACATATATATATATATATATATATATATATATATATATATATATATAGTATCAGTATCACACCATATATAAAACTGACAGATATATAGATATAGATATATATATATATAGTGTCAGTGTTGCTGTGAGAGACACATCTTTTCACCTGTCAGTCCAAATCAGTGAATTAAGAGATCTCCAAATCAGTGAATTAAGAGATCTCCAAATCAGTGAATTAAGAGATCTCCACGACGTCAGGAGAGAGAAAATACACCACTTCCGGATCTTGGTGACAAAGCAGCCAATGCCTCCAGGTGGTTAAAGGTCAAGGTTAAAGGTTAAAGGTTACAGCTCCTCACCGAGAGAGAAAGAGTAAAGATGATGGTGTTAAAAACATCCTGAAAGACGACGACACATGAACCCTCTGAGAGAATACTCCACATTTTAATACGCTTCCACAGATATTGTTCTTTGAAGTGTGTGGATTAACCGCACGCGTTTTGTGAAAGGGAATTTGTAGGGAATTCTGGTGAGGACTTTTCTGAAGTGTTTTTGGCTTATTCCACACCTATGGAAGTAATCCCAGCGATTTCTATCAGATCCCAATCCCACCGCCGTGAGGAAACCACGGTCGCAAACGCAACCGTCTGATCTCCATTCCAAATGGCTCCAAACCGAACATGGCAGGAGCCGGCCTGCCCATGAAGTGGATCTTGTGTCTCTCTGTGTTCCTCTATTTCAGTCTTTCGTGCCGAAACGTCCCTGTGTGTGGAATGAAGATAACCCCTCCCTCTTCTCTGGCATTTAGATTCATTATATGGAGATGCAGTGTGGGGTTCCAGATCAACCTCCATCGCCATCCTACTTGACATTTGCTTGGAGATGTTTGAGATTTCATGCCACTTGAGCTGTTGGTCTCTCTCTCTCTCTCTCTCTCTCTCTCTCTCTCTCTCTCTTTTTCTCTCTCTCTGTCTCTCTCTTTCTTTCTCTCTCTCTCTCTCTCTCTTTTTCTCTCTCTCTGTCTCTCTCTGTCTCTCTCTCTCTCGCTCGCTCTCTTCTCTTTCTTTGACTCTTTCATTTTCTTGCTCTTTTTTTTCCGTCAGCCAATGTCTGTGATGTCTTTATGTGACAGTATTCAGTAAGGACAGGGTGACAGTGTGACAGTATTCAGTAAGGACAGTGTGACAGTGCGTTATCACTTCCTCCTTTGATGCTTTGATGAGAATGTTGACTCTGGAGGTTCAGTCCATTATACCTGACCTCTGAACCTCAGACACCAGGCCATTATACCTGACCTCTGAACCTCAGACACCAGGCCATTATACCTGACCTCTGAACCTCAGACACCAGGCCATTATACCTGACCTCTGAACCTCAGACACCAGGCCATTATACCTGACCTCTGAACCTCAGACACCAGGCCATTATACCTGACCTCTGAACCTCAGACACCAGGCCATTATACCTGACCTCTGAACCTCAGACACCAGGCCATTATACCTGACCTTGAAGATGTATCTGCTGGGGTAAATACAGCAGATACAGCTGGATCCTTTGAAGTTGAGATTAAAGACGGTTGGGGTGAGGGTAAATCTTAAAGTAAGGGTTAGGATGAAGGTAAGGGTTAGATTAAGATAAGGGTTAAGAGTTAGGTTAAGGTAAGGGTTATGGTTAAGGTAGGGGTTAGATTAATATGAGGGTTAAGAGTTAGGTTCAGGTAAAGGTTATGTTAAGGTAAGGTTATGGTTAAGGTGAGGGTTATGGTTCATGTTTAGGGTAGGGTTGTCCCAAGGATCCCACTTACCACCTACCATCTGATGGCTGATGAAGCCCTCACCTTTAGGAAGGATGTACAGGCCCAGATTGTAACATTGTAAACTGACCCCAGTGCAGCTCAGAGTACAGGTCTACTATGAGAACATGGCAGGCAGGTTCAAATGGGCAACTGTATCATTATTGACAACACTAAGTGCAGCAATTGGGAGCTAATTAGTTCAATGAAGTCTGGATCGATATGTATCGCATTTGGCTTCAATTAAGTGACCTCCTGCAGAAGTCTCAAACATGTTTTATTGCTTTGATAGGCTAACGATGGAACACCTTTACTTTGTTAGGCTAACGATGGAACACCTTTACTTTGTTAGGCTAACGATGGAACACCTTTACTTTGTTAGGCTAACGATGGAACACCTTTACTTTGTTAGGCTAACGATGGAACACCTTTACTTTGTTAGGCTAACGATGGAACACCTTTACTTTGTTAGGCTAACGATGGAACACCTTTACTTTGTTAGGCTAACGATGGAACACCTTTACTTTGTTAGGCTAACGATGGAACACCTTTACTTTGTTAGGCTAACGATGGAACACCTTTACTTTGTTAGGCTAACGATGGAACACCTTTACTTTGTTAGGCTAACGATGGAACACCTTTACTTTGTTAGGCTAACGATGGAACACCTTTACTTTGTTAGGCTAACGATGGAACACCTTTACTTTGTTAGGCTAACGATGGAACACCTTTACTTTGTTAGGCTAACGATGGAACACCTTTACTTTGTTAGGCTAACGATGGAACACCTTTACTTTGTAGTTGTATTTGGAGAGGAAGGGGCTGTGCACTCTACAAAGACAAAACAAACTAATAGACACACCATAAATGAGCTGATTTGAACACCTCGTAATGAAATCACGCACATTAACGCTAACATGATTGAATCAGCTCGGTGAAACAGAGAACAAATAAAAATAAGAAAAAGTATTTGACTTCCTGAAACTGCCACCCGCTGCGAAGTGTTTCACGGGAGCCCTGTGCGTCGACAAGTTAATAATATAGCGCAATTTGTTAATTAAGGGCAAAATGCATGGGAGTCCTGTGTTTTCCCAACACAAATTAATCATTGAAATTAACAGAGAGGGCCTCGCCTCCCCCAGTAATGAAATAAGAGCTGCCTGCTGTTTGATGGGCTGTTCAGGGGAGACTAAGCGGTGCCTGTGTGGTGAGAAAATCAATAGCAGGTTGGGTGGGGAGCGCTCGGGTCCTCGTCAGATGCTCTCTCTCTGTCTCTCTCTCTCTCCCCGCAAAAATCCTTTCAGCAGGGAAGAGGCAGTGTTCCCTGGCTCAATTTTCACTCTTTCACCCTCCACCCCCCGCCGTTCCTCCTCCTCCTCCTCCTCCTCCTCCCCACCATCCACCCTCTTCTCTTCCATCTCATCCCTTTCTGCTCTCTCTCTCCCTCTCTCTCTCTCTCTCTCTCCCTCTCTCTCTCTCTCTCTCTCTCTCTCCCTCTCCTCTGCTGCTGTCATCATGGCATACTTTGACTACTCACCTGGTTAGGGGAGAGAGGTTGCGTCTGAGTGACTCGAGCTTTTTGTTGTGTGCCACTGTGATGTTGTGTACCACAGCCTTGAGTAGTGTTGTGGTACGATGCACGGTAATGGATAAAAACACACTATAAGTACCTAAGATGGATGAGCCAAGCCCGGCCATTACGGCTCGTCATTGTCTTGACTTGATTTTATTTATTCTTCTTATTTTTATTTTTTTTCTTCTCTTCGTTGTTTTTTTTCATCCAACTTTTGATTGATCTATTTATTTATTTTTGGAGAGGGGGGAGAGAGAGGGGGGAGGAGAGGAGGTTCAAAGATGGAGGGATGGGGGAGCCATGCTGGGCCAGCCAGCAGGAGACGGAGCTCTGAACCCGCAGCCAGCCGGAGTCTGATAAAGACCTCTCAAAGGATTCCTTTGTCCTACCCCAAACTTTGGGCCCTGCTCTCGTATGAAAGCAGGCAAGAACATTTCATGGGAGAAATACTAATGACAGCACGGAGAGAGACGGAGGGAGGGAGCAAGTGAAGGCCACGGAGAGAACCAAGAACCAAGAACACTTTAGTGTTGCAAGTTGAGGTGGAGCGGACCCCCTCGAAGGTTGGCGCAATCAGTCCGAGTGCAGTGTTCCTTTTGTTGTCTGGGACCTGCATCTATGTGTAAGGCTCCAGTCTGCAATTTTGTTAATTCAAGAGGAAACTAAATGGCCTGTTTTTGTGGTAGCGAACCAACAGGACTGGACTCCTTCCTCATTGAAATTCAGTTGACATTCTTCTTGGAGGTAGCCACCTGTTCTCCTCTGTTGTCAGGCATGTGTGTTGGGTTCAGGGAGGCAGTAGCCATGGGGAATGAAATACAGCGAGCCCCTCTCCACTCACGTTCCACAATAAGCAGGGGCCAAAAGCTAATCATTACAAAGCACAAGTTCATTGCTCTTTGAAAACAGTCATGAATGCAAAAGCTGTGGTGAGGGCTTACTAATACTACTTTAATTAAACAGAAGGCCAGACAAGGAGTATCGATTACTCAACTAATGTTGCTTGCTTGCTTCCCTTTCTCATCTTGATCAGTGACTTGCCTTTCATTTGAAGCTTCGCCATTTGTCTTCAATTGTTTTTTTTGGTTTTGTTTTGTTTTTGAATGGCTATTCAGTTCACGTTTCGCACAATGAACCTTACCGCAATGACTCTAACTCTGCTAATGATATCAAGATATCCAAAAAGATCCAAACCTTCTCCATACGTCTTCAGTGCATCCCAGCCCTCCACTCAGACCTCATCCACTCAGACCTCATCCACTCAGACCTCATCCACTCAGACCTCATCCACTCAGACCTCATCCACTCAGACCTCATCCACTCAGACCTCATCCACTCAGACCTCATCCACTCAGACCTCATCCACTCAGACCTCATCCACTCAGACCTCAGCTCTGCACAATAGAATACCAACTCTTTTTATTTCTTTTCTGTTCTCTTTAATCGCAACTTTGAACGAGACGTTCTGTTGTGGCCTCGGCCGCCTTCCCGATGGGTGCTCATTGGCTCTCTCCCCGGGAGCCCGGTGGTCCCCCGCCCCTCTCCTCTCATTGGCTCTTTCCCCGGGAGCCTGGTGGTGCCCGCCCCCCTCCTCTCATTGGCTCTCTCCCCGGGAGCCTGGTGGAGCCCCTCCTTCTCCTCACACCCCTGCAGATGCCTGCCTCTCCTGCCAAAACACCTGAGGCTGTGTTAGCACGCTACGCTAGCTTAGCCCCAGCAGTGGCCACTTCTGTCTAGTGTCCCCCCCCCCCCCCCCCCCCCAATTCTAAACCCAGTCCAGCCCCCCTGCCACGATGCCGCTCGGGCCTTTGTGACACAGTACGCTTCAGAGGGTTGACACTTTGATACACACTGTCAAGCTGCTGAGGGCGTCTCTGCTCTGTGCCGCTGGGACAGAGATCAGGCTGAGTGAGCCACAGTACAGTACATTATTCCCATGCCCGGACGCACCCTCAACACTGTCACATTCTTCAACTAAATGAATTACTAAAATGTGACTAAAATGAACTAAAAAGTTAAACTGAAACGGGCCATAGTTTTTGACTAAATTATGAAGACACCCACACACACACACACACACACACACACACACACAGCACAGCACAACATCTGGACTATAGAGAAATGGTGTCTCTGGTATTGGACGTTCAACTGTACTGTACGTGCCACAGGAACACCTGACCCAGTAAAGTCTAAGATCTAAATCCTGAATATGCAAGCAACGAGATTTTACCTCTTGATTACGTCTCCTACTGCTACAATTCCGCCATAATTTCACCGTATATTAATCTGAACACTTCTTCAATAAACCTGTAATTACAGCAGAGCAGCCAGGACTAATGACTACATCCCGCCCGCCCTGGTCCAGCCAGAAACTGAATTCTCCCCTCTGCGGCTTGTTTAATGCCAGGCCGGATCAATGCCATTGATCCGCAGGCCCTTTCTTCACCATATGTACTGTTTACACATCCCCAATTAGACGTCCGTTTGTCATACGGTTACAGCACAGTAATGATCATCCTGTGTCATACTTTTACTGTGGGCATTGATTAAAACATTACCGCCCCCTAATTGAGTACAGGGATCGATCCGGACGCTGCATGCTTCTGCTGCGAGGGTGTGGCCACTTGTCATGCGGTGTTGCATGAAAAAGCACGCCTGTCCCTTTTGGAGCCTTGAGATGGAGCATATTTATCTGCGGCTTCAGTATCGACGGCCCGGACCTTGGGAGAAGCCTGAAGGACGGACTGGAGGGACTGTAAATTACCGGAGCAGATCCGTAGAGCGAGTGCACTACATGTGCCCACGCCAGAGGTACACGGTGTGGTAAATTGTCATGAGGGCAGGAAACAGCCCATAATAAGGGAAGGCGACTCGGTGGCAGGTGCGCCGGTGTGACTCACCGCCGAGTTTAAACTGGTCCAAGCCGAGCGCCGGTGTCTCGGCGTCTGGAGTAGCGGGAGGCGTTGCCGGCCGGGAGTCGGCACGGAGGAGCCGGTGTCACCAGCTGTGACTCACCGCCTTAACCAACTGCACTTCCCCGCGCGCCGTGGGCAGCCAATTAGCGCCTGCGAGGAGCGGCCACCTGCAGCTTTTATAGCCGGCTTTCAATTAGGAGACTGATTTAGAACTGCAATAACCCTGCGATTCCATACACATAATGACCCACCATTAAACTGGAAGGGAGCAGGGGTGGCAGGCTGGCGAGGCTGGGCCCCAAAGAGCCTGGCACGGCTGCCCTCTCCCTCGGCTGGGTCCCTCTGTACACATTAGGTGGCACCGCAGGGTCCTTAGCTTCTAGCATGCCTGTCTTCTCTCCCATCCGTGTGCATGTGCGTGTGCTTAAACACACACACACACACACACACACACACACACACTCGCGCCCGCATTCAAGCGTGGATGTGTTCGAACATATGTGTAGGCTACTTGTGAAGTGGGGTCCGTGTGTACGAAAGCCTGTGTGTGTGTGTGTGTGTGTGTGTGTGTGTGTGTGAGTGTGTGAGTGTGTGAGTTTTGAATCCTGACCCGACAGACCAGGATCTCACCGACAGCACTGTGAACAATACTGCACAACAATATGACCACACAAGCATTACTTTTCTACAGTCTTCTCAATGCCACGGTACGCTTCCCCTGGCCAGCCGGCCTTCAGAGCTGGGTAGTGAAATGCTTTTTGCTTTTCAGGCATGATAAAGCTGTGGGCCTTTCTGAAAAAAATAATGAATGTCTCCAGACTCCTTCTATATACCTGGTCTCCCTTTAGTTCCTCTGCTCACAAAGCTTGTATGGACTTATTGAATTTGGTTTTATTCGACCCTTTCCTTGAGTCTTTCTTACTTAAAGAGTACCAACATACTTGAAATACTGGAGCCTTGCTGTCCTCCTAGTTTCTATACAGTTGTCTCCTCCCCCTCCCCTTCCTCTTCACTGTGCTCTGCACTCAGCACAGAAGGTGCGTACGAAGCAGACACAGGTTTTGCTTGTGGGTCACGAGTGTATGCAGTAAAGGGCAAAGTTCATGTTCAGGATTTTTCTGTTCTGAAATGGCCCCACAAAGGTATTCCAACCATGCTAACCTGTATAACATGGCACATGCATAATATTGAATATATTCGAAATAGGCCATTTAGTTAGCATGACCAGCTTGAAAAATATCAAAATTCTGAATTCTAGGAAATGGAAAAGCATTAGTATTGTGTCGAGGCTGCGTATATATATACACATATTCTCTGTCAACGAGTCAATGATGTATTTCAGTTGATTTCCAGAGAGAGACCCAGGGCTAATATCCATGCTTATGAGTTTAACAGTGGCCAATTGGTTCCCATCACAGTGATATCAGCCCAGTCCTATCAGATGGCCATTACTCTAATTGGACTGGTGAAATTGCAGGCACTCAGATAATTATAAACAATTATGCAATTTGTGATGGGGACAAATCCATTTTCCTAGCACAGACGTGTCAAAGATGAGCAGAAGAGAAAAATTAAGAGGATGTTTTCAACATAAAATGTGTTTTTAACCTCCTTTTGCCAAAGTAAATGGTGAATTTCATGTGTTGGAGGACCAGATGAACTATGCCTATAGAATTATGAGTACATTGTGTTGAATATAAGGAGCAGTGAAGCATGCCATCAAAAAGACACCTCAGAGTGTGTCTGTGTGTGTGTTGTGTGTGTGTGTGAGTGTGAGTGTGAGTGTGAGTGTGAGTGTGAGTGTGAGTGTGAGTGTGAGTGTGAGTGTGTGTGTGTGTGTGTGTGTGTGTGTGTGTGTGTGTGTGTGTGTGTGTGTGTGAGTGAGTGAGTGAGTGAGTGAGTGAGAGAGACAAAGAGATGTGTTACCTGTTAAGATGTGACCTAAACCGTCCCAACCAACCACGTGACTGAAACCGTCCCAACCAACCACGTGACCGAAACCGTCCCAACCAACCACGTGACCTAAACCATCCCAACCAACCACGTGACCTAAACCGTCCCAGCCAGTGGATCTCAACCACCTCTTCATGAGCAGGCCCCTGTGCTGTCCTCACCGCGCCGCCACCGGACAGCCAGATAAACAACCGGATTGTTTACTCTGGCGGTGGTCGACGGAGATGCTGTCGGCATGACAACCCCTGATCTCCACGGGTTTTAGCTGATTTCCCAGCGGCAGCCCTCATTAAACCTCAAGTCTCCACTTCTCAAAGACACCAAGCCGCCTCCCGCCTCCCGCCTCCCGCCCAGCCAGCGCCGCTCCATTTCAACCACTTTCACCTGGGGGTTTTTTGTGTCATCCTCGGGAATAAAAGTCGCCACCGTTTGATTGGCGGGGCTCAGACCGATGTTTTTAACCCGCCTTTTCTGTAATTATGGAGTCATACACCTAAAGAAAGAGGGGGTTTTAGCCTCCTCTCCTTTGTGGTTTCTCTGTCTCCTTCTCCTCCTCCTCCTCCCCTCCTCCCCTCCTCCTCCTCCCCCCATCTTAAAGGAGAGAATAGATTTGGCTGAAGCTTCCTGGTGAGATGAAAGACCAATTATCTCCTCAAATGAAAAGATGGGCATTAATTAGGACCGAACCAACTCTGGGAGAGGGGAATGTCTCTCCTGCTCAGCCTGCATGGTGATGGACCCAACCCTGTCGCCGTAGAGACCAGGAGAGAGAGAGAGGGGGAGAGAGAGAGAGAGGGAGAGAAAGAGAAACAGAGAGAGAGAGAGAGAAAGAGAAACAGAGAGAGAGAGAGAGAGAAACAGAGAGAGAGAGAAGGGATACGCCCTTTCACACGACTGAGCCGAGCAGAGCTGTTCTGCGCTGGCCTGGTCACATCCACCGTCATCCTTGTGAACTGGCCTGGTCACATCCACCGTCGTCCCTGTGAACTGGCCTGGTCACATCCACCGTCGTCCCTGTGAACTGGGCTGGACAAGGACTGGGAGTTGGCAAAAGGGGGGCGCTAACATGACAAGCTTGGAATGCTCTCTCACTAGTACCCTACTCTCTAGTACCCTACTCTCTAGTACCCTACTCACTAGTACCCTACTCTCTAGTACCCTACTCTCTAGTACCCTACTCACTAGTACCCTACTCTCTAGTACCCTACTCACTAGTACCCTACTCTCTAGTACCCTACTCTCTAGTACCCTACTCACTAGTACCCTACTCACTAGTACCCTACTCTCTAGTACCCTACTCTCTAGTACCCTACTCACTAGTACCCTACTCACTAGTACCCCAGCTTTATAACACCCCAGCTCTATAACACCCCAGCTCTCTCGTGCTGTAAAGCACGCCAGCCGGTGTCTCCCTACTTCAGCCGAGAGGAAGAGTGGCGTTGAACAGTAGCATAGTCATCAGCCGTCCCCTACCGTCCCCTACCCCCCCCTACCGTCCCCTACCCCTACCTACCGATCTCCTCCAGTCTTCTCCTCCTGGCGCCGTGAGAGGGTGGCATGGCGTATCCATGGTATCCAGGTGACCTGACCCACAAGCGGAAAAGCCCGGAGTGGAGTGGTCACGGCCGGTTGGCGGAGCGTGCGGAACAGGCTTACTTCCGAAGGCCGTGGCGGCGTGCCAGCAGAGTGGTGCCGGAGCCCGTCGACCCGCCCGGAAACCCACGCTGTGCCGCGAGATGATAGGCCCGTCTCATCTGAGGGGGGGTTCATCTGAGGGGGGGTTCATCTGAGGGGGGGTTCACCACGCGCACTTCAATCCCACTCACCCTCTCTCTCTCTCTCTCTCTCTCTCTCTTCGACGGCATCCCCCGAGAGAGAGAGAGAGCGTCGCAGGAAACGCGTACACGTTTGTCAAGTGTGACCACTTCCTGCCGCCGCGGCCCTGCTGTCACACGGGAGACGGTGCGGAGCGGTAAAGAACAGCCCTGACAACACAAACACACAGAGACGCTCAGCGGCCTCCTCTCTGGAGCCGCTCCTCTCTGGAGCCGCTGATTGGACAGTTTCCTGTCAGCCGTTTACGTCGAGACAGGTTTCTGTAATCGTGTTGTTTTGGCACTTTCCTGTTGGCATCCCTCCCCCTCCCCCCTCCCTCCCCCCGGCCCTGACACCTGGAGGATACACTGTAATGTTGCATGTCTTCCATCCCAAGCAGTGGATTAAGGCGAACCCTGGGGCTTACCTGTGGCTTTCTGATGCAGCTTTAATGTGGAAAAAAGACAAGAAAAAAGGAACAGTCCCCACTGTTATAATAATAATATCAACAAGGCCAAGGCTTCTCTCTGTCTCTCTGTCTGTCTGTCTGTGTGTCTGTCTGTCTGTGTGTGTGTGTGTGTGTCCGTGCGTGTGTATGCATCTGTGTGCGTGTGCGTCCGTGCGTATGCGTGTGTGCATATGTGTGTGTGTGTGTGCGTCCGTGCGTGTGTGTCCGTGTGTATGCGTCCGTGCGTATGCATGTGTGTGCGTGTGCATCCATGCGTATGCGTCCGTGTGTGTGTATGCATGTGTGTGCGTATGTGTGTATGTGTGTGTGTGCTCTATGTTGCAGTGTGGAAGTTAAGGGAGACACACACACACACACACACACACACACACAGGCGTCCCTTCCTATGGATGTGTTCTGGATGTGACAGCACAATGCCACCTACCGCTGTGACACTGCATCTGAAACGGAGCTTCATCAATAAATAATCGGCCTGCGTCTCAACTCTGTATAATCATTCCCAGTTTGCTGGCGCACCAAAACAGCTCTCCCATTGATCTACCAGCTCCATTGAAATGGACCATTTTAAATTGACGATTCGTGATTTTACAATACATCGTGAGCCGGAGATACCTGTCTCGTGGAAATTCTCCCCTGCAACACTTCTGACATACTTGTTTTGACCCGTTTGTGAAGTTAGCGAGCGCCTTTTTCAGGGTAGTTTGTTGTCTGATGTTACGGTTTCAGGTATGAGTAGATTCCATTGGATTACCGACTGCAGTGCTCAGCGTATCTCTCAGAGGAGCTTGTTTTGGTGGATGTTTTCTGTAGTGTTCACCCCCACACACACACACACAGACACACACCCACACACACACACACAGACACACACACACACACCCTCATATTCTGTGTATACCATGCTGGTTCTGCCACAGATAAAACACTGACTCAAGCTGTGGCTCTCCTGCCTGAAGCAGGACCCTCTCCCTTCTTCTCTCTCTTCTTCTGTCTTATCCTCCCTACCCTCTGTTGAATCCTTCTCCCTTCTATCCTTCCTCTGTCTCTGTCCTTCTTCTCTCTCTTCTTCTGTCTTATCCGCCCTACCCTCTGTTGAATCCTTCTCTCTTCTATCCACTGATGCAGCCTCCTCCACCCTCCTGTCCTCTCTTTCCTCATCCTTTGACTCTCTCTGTCCACTGACCTCAAGGCCGGCACGATCCTGTCCACGCGCTCCCTGCTGTCTGAAACCCTGCAGGCTTGTAGAATAGGGGTCTGGGCAGCTGAGAGAGCCTCCCTGATGACCGAAAACCTTATCTCTCTCTCCTCCTCAACTACACCTCATCTGCATCAGCTGCTAAAGCTTCTTACTACCATTCCAAAATTCAATCTTCCACCTCTGACCCAAGGAAACTGTTCTCCATATTTTCCTCCCCTTAACAAGACTGAGCTGCTCTTTTTCATTTATTTAACCTTTATTTAACCAGGATAAAAAAACCTTGAGATAAAATGTCTTTTACAAGGGAGACCTGGGCAAGAAGGCAGCTAAGTTACACGTTGATTACATGACAATAGTATACAATACAATACATACAATATGATACAATGTAATACAATATGATACAATATAATACAATATGATACAATATAATACAAAGTAAAAACTACTCATCAACGGAAAAGGTTGTATACACAAATACTGTGTAACCCATGCAGACAAGTAGGCGTCAAGACATGACACATTGTTATGCATTGTATCAGGAGCAGTTTGTGGTATAGACTTCTGTTAGCTTTTGTTTAAAGCTGGTAGATGAGGGAGTGTAGATTAAGGCTGGCCTGCAGGTCATTCCAGGACCGTGATAAAATAGATTCCTTTTTCCAGCCTCAGTCCACACAGGTGGCACCTTTAAGTGTAGCCAATTATTAGATCTAAGATTGTCTGTGTTTTGTACAAATACAAACTTAGAGCTTATGTACGTGGGTAACCTGCCTAGGATGGCCTTATAGGTATGCTGGTACGCTGGTACGCTGGTATGCTGGTATGCAGGGGCGATGAAGTCCCGTCTGGCTGTCTGAGTGGTCATTTCAGAGGACACACACACACACACACATACGCATATACACACACATACGCACACACCCCTTGGGGGCCTGTGGCTACACTCTGTCTGCGCTGCTGGATCCACCAGCTCAGCCTTCCCCAGGGAAACCGTCACGTGCAGCTAATGGTTCCACCACATCTGCTATTTAGACACAGATAATGGGGCCGTCTTAAGGAAGCGCTCTGCTGATAACCTGCCCTCTGACGGGGCTTCTGAAGGCCCGTGCCATGATTCCTGACGCAAGCTATGCTAAAGCTCCCACTTCATCTGCCTGTCTCAATCAGCCCCCCCCCCATCTGCCTGTCTTAATCAGCCCCCCCCACACTGCAATGCCAGATTTCACATTCATCCACTCTCATCATCACAGCCGCTCAGGTGTATCACAGCCGCTCAGGTGTATCACAGCCCCTCAGGTGTATCACAGCCGCTCAGGTGTATCACAGCCCCTCAGGTGTATCACAGCCCCTCAGGTGTATCACAGCCGCTCAGGTTGTGATGCAGCTCACCATGTTAGCGCGCTAGTAAGCTAGCAAGCGAGCTAGTTAGCCGGCTAGCAAGCAATTAGCCTGGGCTGTTACCTCAGCGTGTGTTTTCCAACACCTTTCTCCAAGACTAATTGGGTTCCGTTTCCTGCCGAGCGCCCCTCCAGGGCCCAGACGTAGCGCAGGGCCGATCCTCTGCATGATTTATTTGGGCGTCGTTGCAGGTCATAGGGCCAATTAAATCAAAGGCGATTTGACCTACATTACTGTGAGAGGTTAGCGAGTAGCAGGACTCTGCATCCCTTCTCACCCAGGGTCATTAGACAACAGGCTTTGTGTGTGTAGTGTGTGTGTGTAGTGTGTGTGTAGTGTGTGTGTGTAGTGTGTGTGTGTGTGTGTGTGTGTGTGTGTGTTTGTGGAAAGGCAGGGGCCCCACTGCTTCATAGGCCTCTCACAGCTGGATGGCTGCTCGTCTTCGGGCTCATGCAAGACCCAAGTTGTAATCAGGGTTTTTGTTCAAGGATGCAAAACTATAAATGAGTGCTTCTCGATAGAATCATTGAAATGTAACATTTTTGGGGGGATTCTGTACTTTTAGTACTACAAAAAACATCTTTGATTAATTGATTTCCTCATGGAAGGAAATTCTATATTTTCCGCCATGATAATTCTTTCCATATTGTCTTTCTAGATTTTTCTATATACAGTATAATTACTTATTTTCTGCCCTGTCTTCTTACGTGACCCTCAAATATGCATAATTATTTTTGAGAAGGCTGAATAATTTGATGAAAAGGTTGACAGCGAGGTACCACACAGCTATTTAATTAGTACTAATGGAGTTATAATTCATATGTATAATTCACATGTTTACTCTCCAACTGCAGTATTTGGACCATCTGACTCCAGTACGGTATTGTTTATTTCCCTGTTCATGCTCCCAAGCCAGAGAACAACAAGAGGAAGAGAAAATATAATCAATCAGAAATGTATATATTAATGTTCGCTGAAATGCATTCACAAGGGGACACTTTTTAATGTGGATCTGGAATACAGTACATACAACTAACATTCATCATGGTTGGACACAGAGAAATGACCATTTAATGTTCAACCCACATTCCCTCAACCACGTCTCCAGAGGTCTCTCTCCATACATCTATCTGTCTACTGTAGTCCCGTACTCGGCCAGTTCTGCCTATTAGAGGATTTCACAGAAACGTTAGGGACCTGAATACTTGTTTTAAGGACTTTCTAGTTGTTGTATTAAATATTGATTTGGATTGATGGTAAAGAGGGGGGAGAGGGGGGAGATAGGAGAGGGGGAGATAGGTGAGAGGAAGATGGGGATTGCCTGCGGCCCACAGGTGGCGTGGCTCACCACTTGGCTGAGTGTGGGTGTAACAGGTGGGGTTCGAACCTGGGTCTCCCACCTAGAAGATCCAATAGTCGACAATTAGGCCAAGAGGACATCCTCAAGGTCAGAGGGCCACACTTGAGTTGACATGCCTCGGGCAGCAGGGCTACCTCACCTCATCACAAGAGTGTGACTCCTAACCACCTCTGCTGCACGGGGACCTAGGCGTGTGTAAACTATTCAGAACCTGCCTGGCTGGAGACATCCTCAAAGTCTCTGAACACATCAAAAACATGCTAATAAGTGCTTCAAGTGAGATTTTTATGCTAATGCCAACTAGCCAGATGAAACATCAGAAGCTAATTTCTGTCTAACAATTTTGCGGTAGGAAAAGTTGGTTGTGGAAGCGGGTCAAAGTGACCTAGGGTTGCGTCTGACTGATTTGGGGGCGGAGACAGCCGTAGCAAACAAATTTCTGTCGCAAATAATTTATGCCACAAAACTCTCTGGACATGATTAATTCAGACCCAGCTTAATTAATACACTCAATCAATCAAGTTAATTAAGAACACAGTTGGAGCTCCAGCCCATACTCAACATGACTTGTCTACAGACGCGAACAAACGCTTCATTTCTGGAGTCAGCGTGTGGATTTCAACGCCACACAGTGCCCAAACCACAGATCTGGACCCCGTGATGTCACCGCCGTGCCACCATTAGCCCCGGCCAAGCCAACCTCTCTTTGATCCTCAGTGTGGGCCAGTGCCCAAACGTTGCCCAGATGTTAGTCTGACGCTGTCCCAACATTGGCTGTTAGGCAGACAGATCAAACAGAGAGGGGGGAGGGAGGGGGTCACTCATGGGGGGTGGGGGTGCAGATCACATGATGCTTCCACAGCCCAGAGCAACGTAGGGTTCCTCCTGAGGTCATAGGGTGTCTCCTGAGGTCATAGGGTGTCTCCTGATGTCATAGGGTTCCTCCTGAGGTCATAGGGTGTCTCCTGAGGTCATAGGGCGTCTCCTGAGGTCATAGGGCGTCTCCTGAGGTCATAGGGCGTCTACTGAGGTCGTAGAGTTCCTCCTAAAGGTCGTAGGGTGTTTTTGAGGTGATAGGGCGTTACTAAGGTGGTAGGGTGTTACTGTGGTGGTAGGGCATCTCCTGAGGTCGTAGGGCGTCTCTTGAGGTCGTAGGGCGTCTCCTGAGGTCGTAGGGCTTCTCCTGAGGTCATAGGTCGCCTCCTGTGTGACTGTGACTCGGCGTACCGCTCCTGGTAGCTGGACTGAAGCATGTGACCAGTTTAGTGGCGGCGTCCGTTGTCTCCTCGCTCCACTCTCTCCCTCCTCTGTGTGCCTCTTGACCTTGCTTCAACTCATCCCCCTGACTCTCTCTCTCTCTCTTCCTCTCTCTCTCTGGTGAGCTCTGACATGGTGTGGTAGTGTGGTAGTGAGGTAGTGTGGTAGTGAGCCAGCGCTGTAGTGAGAAACAGGCCATCAGCGGCCCCAAGGCGTCCCTCAGCACTGTCACTCCTCCTCATTAGTTGTCACCGGGGATGCCGTCCTCTCTCTCTACTCTCCTCTCCCCTCTCTCCCTCTCTCTCTACTCTCCTCTCCCCTCTCTCCCCTCTCTCCCTCTCTCTCTCCTCTCCCCTCCTCTCCCCTCTCTCTCTACTCTTCTCTCCCCTCTCTCCCTCTCTCTCTACTCTCCTCTCTCCCCTCTTCCCCCTCCTCTCCCCTCTCTCTCTCCCCTCTCTCCCTCTCTCTCTACTCTCCTCTCCCCTCTCTCCCTCTCTCTCTACTCTCCCCTCTCACTCTCTCTACTCTCCTCTCTCCCCTCTCCCCCCCCCCTCTCTCTCTCCTCCTCTTCTCCCCCACCCTTCCTAGCACTCTGTGCCCACAATCCCCATCTCCTCTGGGGACCCGGGGCGGTTTGACTCGACCACGGATAAAAACCCTGGTCTAGTGACACACGACGGGCCATCTCACGGGAGAGAGGCTTCCAAAGCCATGAAGCCACAATCCTCCTGCCAGCGGAACGGAGGGAGAGGAATTTAAACAAAAAAAAAAACAGCTTCCCCTGTTTGCCTGTGCTGCTCAAGAGAAACTCGTTCAACACCCTCCTGCATCGCTGAAACAGGTTGGGGGGGGAAAACTAAGGGGGAGAATACGGGAAGAAAGGAGAGGCCAGGCTTTGTTGAAGTGCGAGTGGCCCTTGGTGGAGTGGCGTTCTCGGGGCGCAGCCTCAAACGACCGCGGCCGGCCCTTTAATGTCAGCCTCGTCAGCCCCATAAGCACTAATTGGAAAGTTTGATTAGCTGAGCTCCATGGAACGCCATAGCCCGCTGTGTGACTACAGAGAGAGAGAGAGAGAGTTTGAAGTCCCCCCCCCTCCTTGCCCCACACCCACACCAGTTTTTCACACTAATCCTTCTCTCTTGCCATATTTCTTCTCTCCACTCTCTCTCTCTCTCTCTCTCAATCAGGCCCTCAGAAACAGGCCTGGCGCAACAGTAGGCCGAACCAATTACGGATCGCTCCTCCATGAAGTGGCGCTGAGACCCAAGGCTGCCCACGGATCGCAATTATCAGTAGCAGTAAAAATTTTACAAATTATTATTTTTTTATCTCGATAGGCATATGCCTTGACCTCGTTTTGGAGTCAAGGGTATAAAATATTATTTGATATATTATTATTATTATTTCAGAACACTTTCACTTTGTTGTGTCTGTTGTGTTTGAGACACACCTTTGGGTCAGGTGAATTACCCTCAGGATTCAACCTCAGGGAGACTAAGCCCCCGAGCTGTGACTCCGAGTAGCCCAAGCTACGCTAATCCTGTTATGCTGTTAGCCTCACGGCCTACTGCACTCAACCAGCCAGTGTCACACCGAGGCGTGAGGCCGGGCAAGAGGATTGGCTGGCTGAGGATGTGGTCAGACCAGGGCGGATCAGCGTTTGTTCAGATGAGGAGGAAGATGTGTAGAGGTTTGGTTCATTTACCTGATGATACTGGAGCGACACGTGATTCATTATTCAATAGGTTTATATAACTGAAATGTATGCCATACACCATATATGAATTCATACGGAGTAATTCAAAGTCGAGTACTCAATTATTTAATTCAAAAGTCCCCTGACCTTGATTTGAACCGAGACAGAAATAACCCTAGCCTTGATGTCGATGAAAAACAAATTGCTTTGTTGCCGGTTTTGGTTGGGATTCACAGCTTTGGTGTTGGCTTGCTAATATATACACACACACATACACATACACACACACACACAGTACACACACACACAAATCCACAGAAATGCACACACCCACACACATACACAAACACCCACACACACACACACACACATTGTATGTGAGAAATGAGATGGACTACCCCTACACCCCCCGCTGGTAGAAAAGACAGGATTAGCCCAGTCACCTCCCCTCCTCCCTCTCTCTCCCCCCCTCCTCCCTTTCTCCCCCCCCCCTCTCTTTTATCCTCTCATCCCTCCCAGGCTACCCTACTTCCTCCTCATCCCCACCTGCTCTCCTGCCCACCCTTTCTTTTCCATCCTCCTTGATACACCTCTCCACCTCTCTCTCCATCCGTACATACACACACGCACGCACACACACACACACACACACGCACACGCATGCACACACACACGCACACGCACACACACACACACACGCACACGCACACACACACACACACACACACACACACACAAACAACTCCTCCAGTGAACCCCAAGGTGTAAGTTACTGGTTATTCTGTCCATGGTCATACACGTACAGATCTCCAATCCTCACAGCCAATAGAATTGTTGAACGTCACAGGGCTGCTGTTGGTCCACTGCACAGCAACCACCAACTGAAATGGTGACCCACTTTTTAACCACTGCGCCTCTTGGATGGTAAGCCTCCTCATAAAGAAACATGCAGAAGCCCCCCTCATGATCTCCTTGGAGAGCCCAATCTTCTCCCCCCTACTCATCTCAATTGTGTTCTGTTGTTGGTGGACGTTAAAACCAGTTCTGCTGACAGCCCTATTTTCCTTATTTACGCTTCAATGACAATACCCAAACTAAACTGCCTCTAACAATTAGAATTGTAATTATGAGATGAAAAAGCAGGGTATGAATTGATAGGTAAAACCTTGAAGGTTTTGTGGATATGCTCAAATCATAGTTCAGGATAAGGTTCAAATAAAATATCCTTAATTATTTTTTTCAGGTTCAAAGTCATGTTCAAATGTACACAGGATCAGCAGTTATTGGCCAATAGAGCTGGAGACAGTTCACAGTCCCTCAACAACTTGGCAATACATGTGTGAACAGAATTAAAACACTTTCAAGATTGGTCTTCAGTATGGTACTTCATTGGCCTTCAGTATGGTACTTCATTGGTCTTCAGTATGGTACTTCATTGGTCTTCAGTATGGTACTTCATTGGTCTTCAGTATGGTACTTCATTGGTCTTCAGTATGGTACTTCATTGGCCTTCAGTATGGTACTTCATTGGTCTTCAGTATGGTACTTCATTGGTCTTCAGTATGGTACTTCATTGGTCTTCAGTATGGTACTTCATTGGTCTTCAGTATGGTACTTCATTGGTCTTCAGTATGGTACTTCATTGGCCTTCAGTATGGTACTTCATTGGTCTTCAGTATGGTTTGCTGTGTGCTATTTCAACCAACCATTATGCCATTATGGTTGTGTGTGAAAATCCCAGTAGATCAGCAGTTTCTGAAACACTCAGACCAGCCCGTCTGGCACCAACAACCATGCCACGTTCAAAGTCACTTAAATCACCTTTCTTCCCCATTCTGATGCTCGGTTTGAACTTCAGCAGGTCGTCTTGACCAGGTCTACATGCCTAAATGCATTGAGTTGCTGCCATGTGATTGGCTGATTAGATATTTGCGGTACTGAGCAGTTGAGCAGGTGTACCTAATAAAGTGGCCGGTGAGTGTAAAGGTGAGGGTAAAGGTGAGTGTAAAGGTGAGGGTAAAGGTGAGGGTAAAGGTGAGTGTAAAGGTGAGTGTAAACAGAAACAAAGATGGCGCTACGAGAGAGAGAGCAGATCCTCGGCTTCCCAGCGCTACGCCACGTCCTTCTACGCAACCAAGTCATGGCGCTTCCTCTGTTGTTCCCATGGTTGCGAGGCCGTGACGGGCTGTCGCCCGCCGTGGATGGTTGGCTGTCACTCAGGGGCAGCGAGTCTGCTCATGTTTACTCTGACTCCATTGCTGCAGACATAACGGCGTGCCCCTGGGTGGAGGTCTGTCTGTGCTCAGAGCAAGGTTAACTTCTCACCGCGTGCAGAGTGCTAAGCTTCCCCTTTAGCGCTCGGCCCACTGCTGGCCTCCCTTCCTCACCTTGGAGCGAGCCCCGGGGCAAGACACAGCCTGAGGAACCACGCTGAGGCCTCCTCCTAATAGCACCAGACAATACCACAGTATTGCTGTTTACACTTCTTTAATCCACATATCCATAAGCAGATGCCGATCCTGACTCAATGGTTTAGTCTGTTTAATTGTCTCTTGGGTACATGTTGTGGGCATGGAGTGTGTGTGTGTGTGTGTGTGTGTGCGTGTGTGTGTGTGCATGTAGTGTATGTATGTGTGTGTGTGTGTGTGTGCATGGACTGTGTGCGTGCGTGCGTGTGTGTGTGTGTGTGTGCTGTGTGTGTGTGTGTGTGTGTGTGTGTGTGTGTGTGGGATGTATGCTGTACAGTATGGACATGTTCAGGTATTGATTGGCAGCTCCGGTTGTGGAGGAGAAGTGCCAGGCCAGCGCCTGCCCGCCCGCCTGCCAGTGTTCCGTTCCTGTATTCTCTGAGGTGATGTCGGTGGCAGTCGGCATCAGCAGGTGCCTTCCTGGCATGAGACCGTCACCGTGGCAACACTCCTCTCACTGGTAATTCACAGTGGCTCGGTGAACTTAGTTTTTTTTCCTTCGTTTTTCTTCCCACTTATGAGATTTGAACCAGGCTTAATCACACGGTACGAGTCATTGTTTTTAAGTGGCCGAATTGTCATAGAGACGGAGCGACGGTAGGGTCTGAAACGTCAGTCAGAGGGAGGGAGAGAGGGGTTAGAGAGGGTTACATTCTGATTGGTTTAAAATCACAACATGACAGACCCTTGTGTGGTCTAAGTGGCTCAAGCCCGTCGGCAAAGGTGTTTCATGTTGACTTCCTTTCATCCTGAGTCTGCGTACTGGCACTCAGCACTGGGCAGAGGTGCCACCAAACCCAGTGGGAGGTGACCATTACCAACACAACCACCCACTACCACTACCACTATTACTACCACTTCCACTACCACTATTACTACCACTTCCACTACCACTATTACTACCACTATTACTACCACTACCACTACCACTACTACTACCACTATTACTACCACTTCCACTACCACTATTACTACCACTTCCACTACCACTATTACTACCACTATTACTACCACTACCACTACCACTACTACTACCACTATTACTACCACTACCACTATTACTACCACTTCCACTACCACTATTACTACCACTACCACTACCACTACTACTACCACTATTACTACCACTACCACTATTACTACCACTTCCACTACCACTATTACTACCACTTCCACTACCACTATTACTACCACTATTACTACCACTACCACTACTACTACCACTACTACCACTACCACTACCACTATTACTACCACTATTACTACCACTACCACTATTACTACCACTATTACTACCACTATCACTACCACTATTACTACCACTACCACTACCACTACTACTACCACTACTACCACTACCACTATTACTACCACTATTACTACCACTACCACTATTACTACCACTACCACTATTACTACCACTATTACTACCACTATTACTACCACTACCATTACCACTACCACTACCACTACCACTATTACTACCACTACCACTATTACTACCACTATTACTACCACTATTACTACCACTACCACTACCACTATTACTACCACTATTACTACCACTACCACTACCACTATTACTACCACTACCACTACCACTATTACTACCACTATTACTACCACTACCATTACCACTACCACTACCACTATTACTACCACTACCACTATTACTACCACTATTACTACCACTACCACTACCACTATTACTACCACTACCACTACCACTATTATGACCACTACCACCCACTACCACTACCACTATTACTACCACTACCACTACCACTATTACTACCACTACCACTACCACTTCCACTACCACTATTACTACCACTACCACTATTACTACCACTATTACTACCACTATTACTACCACTATTACTATCACTACCACTACCACTATTACTACCACTACCACTATCACTACCACTTCCACTACCACTATTACTACCACTACCACTATTACTACCACTATTACTACCACTACCACCCACTGCCACCCACTACCACTACCACTACCACCCACTGCCACCTACTGCCATGAATTTCATTGCTTCTCACTTCTGACCTTGAACAAAGCCAAAGGCACTAGCAGAGTGGTCTCCTCTGTCTTCCCTGAAAAGGAAAAAGGATTTTCACTGGAAAATACAAGATCAGAAATTCTCTCAGTACTCTGATGTGTTGAAGTATGAGAGGATGTCAGTCTTGGAAAGGAGTTTGTTTTTCTATCCTAAATTGCTGTTGTTCTCTTAAATATTTAGCAGGAGTTGGTGTTGTCTTTGATACTCATTTCTGGGATTATTTTCTAATTCTTGTATGTAAATTGATGAAATAGATGGAAAATGTCTTAGTCTTTCATGGCTTGAGTTGTTGAATTTCTAGAAAATATTCGAGAGAGAATACAGAACAGACAAAACATGTACAGAACATACAAACCAGATCATTATTAGAACTAATGGAATGTTTGGCTGGAATTAGATTTTTACTGTAAGTTGTTTAGTTTTTTAGTTTTTTTTAGCGGATTCAGGGAATGTGTTGATAAAGCTCAGTATTACATAGTTCAGTGGTAGAACATGAATAGGTGAATTGTAGAATCCAAAAGTCGTGGTCAATGATGATGTTGCCTAACATTACAATCATGATGAGCTGCTGTGTTTTTGTGATTTAGACAACGCATAATATAATATAAAATAATAATATAATATAACAGAAAATAATATAAGAAATGTGCTATTGGCTCCTAAATAAGGCAAATATCACAAACATTTGTACTTTACCCTGCAAAATATCACATCTTGAAATCACTATCTATAATGAGAAGAGTCCACACAAACAGACCTTAAATCAGAATAAATTGCATTGATGGTGAAAATATAACAGCACAATAGCATGCTAGTTCATAGGCCATTCATAGGCCATTCATAGGCCTGATAGTCAGTGTAGAAACAAGGATGGTTGCTCTAGCATGTTGTTCCTGACCTCAGCTACTCGGGGGCACATCTGATGTCTACTCAGATAATGTGAGAGATAAAAAGGGTCTCCTGCATGTGTCGTAACTGCCAGTCGTCTGTTTCCGCCTCGATTCTGTGGCGACAAATTATCCCAAACGTTCCCGAATGGAAGGATCCCCGGTGCGCTGCGTTGAAAGAAGGGGGGACTCCCCCCCACAGCGATCCCTTTTTACCCCGCTAGCACACTCCCCTGTTAGAAACAAACACACACACTCAGTCATTCACTTAAGAGCTCCGTCGCCATGCTAATCCTACCTTATCCACTTCTCTCTCTCTCTCTCTCTCTCTCTCTCTCTTCTTTTCTTTTCTTTTCACCCTCTCTTCTCCTCTCCACTCCCCCCTGCAACTGCAGCATCCACAGTCATGAACAGACTGGAGAGAACAGGGCTGATCCTGAGAGAACAGGGCTGATCCTGAGAGAACAGGGCTGATCCTGAGAGAACAGGGCTGGTCCTGAGAGAACAGGGCTGGTCCTGAGAGAACAGGGCTGGTCCTGAGAGAACAGGGCTGGTCCTGAGTGAGTCCACTCACCGTTCTCTCTGGTGCTTCTCCTACCTCTTGTGTCTGCAGGCGTTATTGCTTGTTGATTACTTTGTCAGTTTTAGGCAGCCATGTTTTCTGATTACTACTGTTGCTACACTCTATTTAAAACCATTGCTCTTCTTCATCATCTCTTCATCATCATGAACACAGCGTTGAACATACTCTTTGACCTTTTCATTGACCTTTTCACTTGAACTTTCATACCCATTTCCCACAAGTTCTGGTCATGTATTAATGCTCTGTCTTTGTAACATATTCATTATTTGATAACATTATTTTTTTTTTTATTCATGTTTATTTTTCAATATCATGATCACACCTGATCACCCATTCTACTACATCATCTCTCTCTATATATATATTTAAACATTAAAAAAACAACTGTATTCTGATAGCACAGATTCACTTTTAAGTGCTAGAGCCCACTAGATATAGAAAAAGTATTCACGTACTCTTGAAGGACAGAATGAATGAAAAATCAGGCTACATTTGGACAGACATTTTGGGAGCATTTGGGAGCCAAGCAGCCCATGTGACTGTATTGTACCTTACAGGCATTTTGTGGCATTTCACGTTAGCTGACATCAAAGTAGCTTTCCTCCAACCCTCTCCAATTATGGTCCGGATTACAGTTTTTCCTGAGCACTGCGACTTTTTGACAACACTAAATAGCTCAGTGGTGACTTCTCTCCTCTCCTCTGCCTCGTCTCTGGCCCTTTATGGCAGATGATGAGGACACCCCATGTAATCCACTCATTTGGAAACCCCGAAATCACACCATTCGTTCCCCATGCCGTGCACTGATTGTGTCTTGCAGCTGCAACGGGCGTAATAACCTCGTTAATTTCAGAGTTGAACAGGGAACACGGGGGCCGTCGCACAGAGTTTGTTTGTGCTCTTTCTCCCTCCGACATATTCTCCAAAGGGCCACATCAAACCTGTAAGGTGTAGCGCCATAACAAGCAACCACAGCATTCACAAACGCCCCCGTCCCCGCTCCGTGGCTCCGTGGCTCCGGGTCGACCCTTTGAAGTTGTTATCTTGTTAACATTTTAAAGACCCTGCAGGCGTCGGCACGGTCGGTAGGGAGTGACGGCGAGGGGCTAGCGAAACCCCAGGGGACGCCGCCATTTTCTAAGTGCACTCGCAGCACGCCAAAGATTACTGAGGCATAAAGGCAACTTATTTGCCCACTACCTGCTACAGTATGCTAATCAAACAGACCCCAGCCAGGCCAGGCCCTTCACTTACAGAACTAGATGACCATGTCTTGTTAGTTCTGTTCTTGCGAGTCCCTTTTTGAATCGGGAGAAATAACCACGGAGCGCGGCTGATAGGGCCAATCACATGGCTGAGCGGAGGCCCTTCAGGTCCTGGTACATTTCCCAAGGCCACCGCAGCGGGCACAGGCTTTGAACAGGAGCTGCATGAGGCCAGAGTACAATCAATCTGGAACGGCACGCTTTTAAGATGAAGAGAAAGCGGAGAGAGCTGTTTCATTCAACCTCAAGTAAAACAACTTAACAATATTTTTTTAATAAAATATACACCAGAGGACAGCTCGAATTGGATGTTACAGACGGATAAGAAAGTGGTCGTGTTTCGTCATGTTGATCCGTCTAATAATCTGCCTGGTGATAGGAAATATAGTACACAGTTATCAGGGAGGTCAGTACACTGATAAACTAAGTTGTCCTCGCGAAGGCAGCGCTGCCTGAGACTCTGTACCTCACACACAATGAAACCCATCGCCGGTGATAAATGAAACACGGCGGCGGAGCCCTTTGACCACGGAGAAAGGCCCAATGAGAGGAATCAAATATCTATCAGTGGTGTGGAGCGGAGGACAAAGAGAGAGGGACTACAAAGACAGGTGCAGCGACTCCACTCTCCCAGCCTCCAAGAAAATAAAGAAAAGAAGAAGACGGGAAAGCCGGCGACTGACAAAGAGCAGAACCAAGGAGACCATGTTGACACGCTGTAGGAGCGCTGAGGAGGGACGGACAGCCACACTTAGAGAAAACATCACAGGGTTGGAGGAGAGCAGCGGCCGGAACGCAGCACGGGGACGAGGCAGCAAGGAGATGAGACGTGGGTGTGCGTGATGGTGCGTGTGTGCGTGATTGTGTGCGTGCGTGTGCGTGTGCGTGTGTGGTATAGTAGATCCAATTTCTGTGCATCTGTATATCATTCTAGGTTGCGGCAGCTTGAAACATGGCCCACATGAGGGATGTTGACTCTATGGGGTCCTCATTTATTGGCAGGGCAAGGGGTGGAGCAGGTTACTTTGTACTGCTACAGTGGAGTGAGTTCAGTAAGCGTCACATAACAGATGCATCGTTATGACAACTCTGATTAATTTCTGTCGCGAAACATTATCTATGGGCATTTGGATCATTTGAAGGACTTTTCTGAGATGTGTACAGTACTACTGCATATCTACAGTATTGAAAGTTGAAAAGTAAAAGTTGAAAGTTGAAAAGTAAAGTTCATGTATGTGTTTGCAACACCACAGCAGAGCAGACATGCACAGCAGAAGCCATCCATCAGCATTGGATGTGAACGCCATCCCTGCAGCCCCTCCTAAACGCAAGAGTCCGAGGGCTTCCCTCTGTCTCCTCATCTCTTCGCTCCCCTATGGATTTATTTCTCTGTCCTCCATGCTGGTGTATTACCTGTCCAGTGGTGTGGCAAGGCCATCCATCACAGCCAAGGGGGATGGCTCCCGGTCCTACCCAGAGACAGAGGCCTCTCTCTTGGCCGCACCATGCAGCCCCACAGCCTCACGGACTCTCATGAATACATTGTGCAGGTCGTGGCTGCGTGCCCTGTGTAGTATTTTTCACTAGTCTCCCCTGGTGTGCTTCTCTCTCTCTCTCTCTCTCTCTTCTCCATTCTTTTTCAGTTGACTCGGTGTGACATCTCTCTCTGGGACATGCACCCCTGCGTACCCTATTTGCTGAAACTGATTCAATCAAGCCCTGGCATTTTCCACACTAGTTACACTCGCAGCATTGCTTGGCTAGCTACCGTTAGCCTGCTCCCCCCACTCCACTGTTATTAGCCTGGCTAACTAGCATTCACCACTACGGAGGCTATGCTAGCTGGCTAAAGACAGGATGGTTGGCTAGTAATACAGCCAAAATCTTTTGTGCTAATGATGACTGATGTATAGATGATTCACTTACTTTAGACAAATGTACTTGTTGTAATTTGGATAAAAGCGTCTGCTAAATGTAAATGATGTGAGGGAATGGATGGAGAGAGCAGGACAAGACACCCACATCCACTACCACTACCACTACCACATCCACTACCACATCCACTACCACATCCACTACCACATCCACTACCACATCCACTACCACTACCACATCCACTACCACATCCACTACCACATCCACTACCACATCCACTACCACTACCACATCCACTACCACTACCACATCCACTACCACATCCACTACCACATCCACTACCACTACCACATCCACTACCACTACCACTACCACATCCACTACCACATCCACTACCACTACCACATCCACTACCACATCCACTACCACATCCACTACCACATCCACTACCACTACCACATCCACTACCACATCCACTACCACATCCACTACCACATCCACTACCACATCCACTACCACATCCACTACCACATCCACTACCACTACCACTACCACTACCACATCCACTACCACATCCACTACCACATCCACTACCACTACCACATCCACTACCACATCCACTACCACTACCACATCCACTACCACATCCACTACCACTACCACTACCACTACCACATCCACTACCACTACCACATCCACTACCACATCCACTACCACTACCACTACCACATCCACTACCACATCCACTACCACATCCACTACCACTACCACATCCACTACCACATCCACTACCACTACCACATCCACTACCACATCCACTACCACATCCACTACCACATCCACTACCACTACCACATCCACTACCACATCCACTACCACATCCACTACCACATCCACTACCACTACCACATCCACTACCACATCCACTACCACATCCACTACCACATCCACTACCACATCCACTACCACTACCACATCCACTACCACTACCACATCCACTACCACTACCACATCCACTACCACATCCACTACCACATCCACTACCACTACCACATCCACTACCACTACCACTACCACTACCACTAGCAGGACAGTGGGTCTCAGAGACAAGACACCCACATCCACCAGGACGGCCATCTTCTCTGGCCAGATAAACACTTCAGGAATCACAGAGAAATACACACACACACACACACACACACCTACCCTCTCCACGCTCACACACACACACACACACCTACCCTCTCCATGCTCACACACACACACACACACACACACACACACACACACACCTACCCTCTCCATGCTCACACACACACACACACACACACACCTACCCTCTCCATGCTCACACACACACACACACACACACACACACCTACCCTCTCCATGCTCACACACACACACACACACTTTTACTTTGAAAATCAAAAAAACTGCTCTGTGCAGGATTGCCCTGTATTTGCCCCCAAAATGTTAATGTGTTGCGGTGGTGGTGACACAGTGCTGGGAAATCAGTTTCCCTCCTCTCTTGTCAGCCAGAGAAAGACAAATAGTTTTGCGGGGCCCCTCATCTAAGATAGTGATTTTATTATTATGCAAATAATGTTGGAGCAGAGAGTCATCATTCCTGATTGTGTACTCCATTCAGGGCGAACGAATCAGAGGTAATTGTACTGTGCATACGTCGTCATCAAGGGTTATGCCGAAAGTTAACATTAATGTGATGTATTGACACAGACCGAAATGTGAAGCCACAAAAAAAACGCTTTAACATCCACACAGCTCTGCATATTAACGCAGACACCCCCACTCCACCTGCGCTGCGCCGCGCTACACACACACACACACACACACACACACACACACACACACACACACACACACACACACACACACACACACACACACACACACACACACACACACACACACACACACACACACACACACACACACACACACACACACACACACGCACAACACTGGGAGAAATGTTTTGGAAGTAATGTGTTCATTTTGCACGAGGGTCTGTCGGCACGGTGGCAGTGACTAATTGAGTGTGTGAGAGGGGGGGAAACTGCCGGTGTAAAATGAAGGCCTCTCTGTAGTCAACCTGCTATCTTTTCCATGTGTCTCTGTTAGCGGTGTCGCCGTCTCGAGAGCCAACAGAAAAAAACATACATGAAAAAACAAAAAAACACTCATTTTAATTTTGTGCCAGAGCACGAGAGGATTTTGGGGTGTTTTTTTTTCATTTTTTTTTTCATTTCAATGGCGCTGTGTTTTTCCATTTTCCCCTTTTTTCTTTTATCATTGTGGGTCTGATTGGACCCCCTGCGGAGCGGTTCTGACGCCTCGGCAGCATGTGCAGATGCGATATTAATTAATGAGGAATGCATGAAAAATCAATTATGCTAATTGCATGTTTGTCTTTTTTTTTCTTTCTCAAAACTTGTCAAATTGGGTCACAAGAAGGAGCCGGTTGGACTGTAGATTTGTGTGTGACTCGTTTTAGATGATGTGAAGTCGACGATTCATGTCACGGCAGACAATAGTTTGTAAGTGTGAGCTGGTTATTCAGAATGTGTCTGTGTTCATTTTTTTTCAGGGTTGCTTTTTAAGAGGACAGCTCCAAACACAGAACATCGGGCTGTGGTTTGATGAAAGCGATTCTCAGTCTTTTCTGTGTGTAGAGAGCACTGCAAACAGACCTCTGAGCCTGAGAGAGGTTCCTTTCAGACAACAGGGTTGGGCGCCACAGCAAATTAAAATTGCAGTTTGAAGGAGGCTTTTTTTCTTTCTTTCTTTTTCTTTTTTTTTTTTTTTTTTGCTCATTATTTCAAGCACCACGGGAAGTCCCACCCACCCTCGCAGCCCATCCAATCCCCAGCCTCTCTCCCCGCTTGTCTCCCAATTTCTCTCACTTTTGCCTTAGCAACAGGCCTCAACTACAATTGGCAACCACTTTTTTTATTTTCTATAATGCATTTTATTTCGACACCCATTCATCTGTGTGCCTCCTTTTGGAGTACCCCCCTGCGCCACCCCCCACCCCTCTCCAGAACTCTCTTTCTTCCTCTCTTCTTTTTTCTATTTCATCACTTTAAGATACTTGTCCCAGATTTCAACCGAGCCTTTATCTTTTCCTCCATGTTCTTTCCTTGCATTGACACAGCTTGTCCTGATATTACCTTACATTATTCTGACTCTGTTGTCTTTCAATGCGGTGACTCAGGAAACCAACTCTGGTGTCAGAGGGAGAGGGGTGACTGGGTTGGTTTTTGACAACACTGTGATGTCAGAGAGTGATGGATGTCTGTGACAGAGGCAGTGGCACAGAGCTTCAAGCTTCATTAATTCATTAAAGGTGAAAGAACAGTGGCGTACTTCACAGTAGTGTCAGAAACGTGGTACTGAAATGTGGGACTGTAGCAGCTGATATATGGTTCTGTAGCATCAGAAATGTGGTACTGTCGCAGCTGAAACGTGGGACTGTAGCAGCTGAAACGTGAGACTGTAGCAGTTGAAACATGGTTCTGTAGCAGCTGAAACGTGGGACTAGCAGCTGAAACGTGAGACTGTAGCAGTTGAAACATGGTATTGTAGTGTCAGAAACATGGTTCTGTAGCAGCTGAAACGTCTACAACGTCTGCGATCACCATGGTGCGCGCCACAGAGCGCTGGCATGGATAGCACAGGTAGCAGCGCCGCGCGTGGTTAATTAACCCAATGATGGAGATGTGAGTGAAGACCAGATGCCGTCTGCTCGCCTCCAGCTGAGGAGAATGTGGAGGAGGACGACCCAATCACCTGCCTGCTCTCCGCTCACATCTGTTGCTGTTGTTTCTCCTCTCCTCTCCTCCTCTCCTCCTCTCCTCTCCTCTCTCCTCTCCTCTCCTCTCCGCACTCTTTCTCAAACCAACGGGTCGCGCACAGCAGATGCCCTATCTCGCACAAGAGATATGATTACCAAATAGATTATTCATTCGACTGCATTCGAGTCGCCCTGCATGGAAATGGAAAAAATGTGTTGAGAAAAGTATGTGGTTGAAAGTGAAAATACTGTAGTTGCTCTGTGCTCCGTACCTGTGTGTGTGTGGTTTAGTTGCTGTCCTTACTTAAACTCTGTCTATTCAGAGCGCTGTAGAATTGTTCTCAGGTGAACTGGAATGCACACACACAAACACAGACGTACACACTCAGAACTTGTCCCGTGTAGAAGGAGCAGTGGAAGAGTTGTGAGCAGCTGTGGTCTGAAGATGGTGCTGGAAATCTTTTGTTAGGAAACCTTTTCAATGCTCAGCACTCCCTGTAGGGAGAAGACAGACCTTTACCGATACAGTTTGTCCATTTAAGATGTCTGTGTCCTTGATTGGCGTTTTTACTCCTTGTAGGCGTACTGTACCTTCGATTGAAGAAGCTTAAATAGAAGTACAGGTATTTATCCAATGTTAACCCATATGCGTGCACTGTTCTGTGTTGAAAGGTTCATATTTCCTTCAACACAATGCCTGTCTTTACATTTCATAATTGAGTTGAGAATCGAAATCACATCGCCTGTCGTTACACAATAAGAAACATGACTGGCGACGCCTAACCAAGTATTAGCCTGAGAGCAGATTCTCTCTCACCTCTCCTCCTCAAGAAAGCACATGAAACACTGTTCAGAGATGCTGTGAACCCACTTAATTGTAAGGAACAAAATGTCATTGTCATGGGAAACCAATTCTGGCACAATTATCTCAATTCCCCGCTGCTCCCGTCCATAGATGTGGTCAACCAGGTACACCTGAGAGACTTCTCTCATTACCCCAAGAATATTCATTATATATCCTCCTGTAGGAATATACACTCCTGTGTATGTCCAGCTCCTGGTACCTCCGTACTCTAAAGGTAGGACTATTAACTCCCTAACTGATTCATTTTCATTTTCTTTTCAGTAATTATCTCCAAACTCTTGAAGGACAAAATGTGTCTTACTGTATAAAAGAGAAGTCAGTATGGAAAAGAGGATATGGAATTAAGTTTTCTGACTTGGGGAAATTTGGCATTGTCAGTATACTATATGCCTCCATTTCAGCGTAGAGAGGCTTGACAACCGTTTGTTCAGCTTTGTTCTTAAAATTCAGGAAGGGTTTTCTGGTTTATGTGGTTTGATTGAGACTACTATAATATGATTAAAGGAGTGAACATTGCTGGATTGTTACCTACATTTTTCAGGTTTGTTTTTTATTACTTTCATCCAATCCACCTCCAGTATTTAAGAATAGAGGCATTGTCTGGCAATTGTTAATTGACAAGTCAGACTAATTTGTTGTAAAAGGTGTAATTTGGTAAATTTGCCTCTAGATTTTTACTCGGTGGCAAACAAGTGGACTTCACCCTCTGACCTTATTTCTGTGTTATAATGTTATTGGAAATATTATGTGGATATACTTTTTGGCCTAAGTGGTAATTGCTCCTTTGACAGCATTGTGAACAAATGTTAAAGCTATTACCGCTAAGAGCTTTTCTGAGAGGAAATGGTTGAAAACTATGGTGTAAGTCAACTACAGTACCCCCCCGGCAAGATATGGAGTCAGAGCAGACTAGTGCTTGATGCTGTCTTGTCTTTAGGAAGATTGTCTAAACTGTGATCATGTTACTGTAGGTTAAAGTTGATGACCTTGTGGATAGTTAATTGACTGGATATATTTGTTTTTATTTTGTAGCATATTTTCTTTTTTTTGTGCAATTTCCTAGGCTTTGCCTCAACTGTTAAACAATTCTTCGGAAGTCAGCTAATACAAAGAACATTAAATATGCAATTTAAAAAAACAATCATATTGTTTGGCGCCGTCAACTTTTCCCATTGGGTATTAATTGTTAGCTTTGTTATTTCCTTTAACTACTTGATCATTTCATTCTGGGGAAATGTGAATTGAAGTAAACAGTGGGGACTATGCTGCCGTGAGTCAATGAGGGTGATTAATATTAAAATCTATGCTGATTGTTACGAGTGCCCCATGAGTGCATAATGGCGGGGTCGGAGGAAGGGTCTCGGGGGGATTGAACAGGCAGGGTTAAACAGAGTCAGCCATCAGCCGTGTCTTGACTCATCTGCTTTGACACGGTGCAGAGGACGCCATATGACCCGCCACTCTGACGGATGAATTGTGACTATGATCGCTCATGGAATCAGCCGGATGGCGCCGAACCCTTCAGCCTACGCAGTTCCGTGTTCATGTTTGCGTATCCGGGTGGTGGAGGGGGAATTTGCATGAATCTCCCTAATTGGGGTGGACCGCGGAGCGCGCTAAGTGGAAAACCTCCTCGCTGAGCGACCTCTCGTACGTCACGGTGGATGAGCAGATTTGCTGGTCAAAGGTTATGTAAGCTGGTCGTTGTCAGGTCAGGTCAGGGCTCAGTGGTAATTACAACGGCTGTGCTTTTCCGGGTCATTTTCTGCTCCCAGCCAACAGTGGAGTATTCATACCAGTATTCCCCCTCAAGGCTATGTATATTGCTTCTGCATTTTTGTGTGTATCATTGTCACTGTGTGGACGCTCTCCTTCACCTCCCTCCCTCCCTCCGGCCAATTAGTCTCACCGCTTCCAAGCTTTATAAGGTCACTGTCTCCCACTGTTGTCACGGGAGCGCTTGGTTCCATTCAGGGTTGTCTCACGTTCAATGTTGATGTCATTGTGACCATTTCAATAGGTTCTGAGACCGCGTCTCATGTGGACCAATGTCTGTTTTCTGTTCAGCATGCTGCACCGTATGTGTGTGTGTGTGCGTGTGAGGTATCAGGCCATGGCATCACTTCAGTGTTCTCGCAGCTGAAAATCACTGAGATTTAAGAGTGTTTTGATTATTGTCCCAAGTGCATGATTAAAAGCAAAACGCAACAAAGAACTAAAATAAGATACCATTTTCAAATTTTGTAAACACTTGTTTATGGAAATACACATTTCTATTCACACACAGTTCTTGGCACTCAAAGGGATGACATGTCTTTCCCTGAAGACTTATTGCGAGATAATTATCTTTCTTTAAAGGCTTTTATTAGTCAGTGTAATTGCCAGGTTGAGAGGAGGTCCAGAAGGAGAACGTTCTCTCTACTGTAGCATCACCATATCTCATCTCGTGACAGCAAGCTCAACAGCATTTTATATCTCACAATATCTCTATCTCCACTCCCGCACTTTATTTAATGTTCCAGAAATCCAATAACCAACACAGGCACATTTATTTAGCCACTTGGAAATTCAACAGAAAATATGCAGTTGTCAATGCCGTACTGTGAAAAGCTGAAAAATATATATACCTAATTTAAAAAAAAAAAAAAAAAAAAAAAAAAGCTACACTGAGATAGAGTTGTGTAGAAGACTAGAACGCCGGTGGATAGGGTGGTATGTGCACTGCCTCAGCGTAGGCAGTGAATTTAGATGAGTGGTTTTATGACTCCGCGGCCCAGGGGCTTGCTCTATCCATATCAATAATGCAAAGCTGCTTTGAAATGGATTGTTTTAACATACATTTATTACCACAAACAGAATAATGGAGTGTTCACACAGGCCAGTGTGCTGCACCTTTCAGAGGGCCCCGGTGTGCTCTGCTGCAGCCTCGTGAGGTAGCTGTCTGTGTGTGTGTGTGTAGGGTTGTATGTCCTAGGTGTGTGTAGTGTTGTATGATCTAGGTGTGTGTAGTGTGTGTAGGGTTCTATGTCCTAGGTGTGTGTAGGTGTGTGTAGGTGTATGTAGGTATGTGTAGGGTTGTATGTCCTAGGTGTGTGTAGGGTTGTATGTCCTAGGTGTGTGTAGTGTTGTATGATCTAGGTGTGTGTAGGGTTCTATGTCCTAGGTGTGTGTAGGGTGGTATGGTCTAGGTGTGTGTAGGGTTGTATGTCCTAGGTGTGTATAGGTGTGTGTAGTGTTGTATGTTCTAGGTGTGTGTAGGGTTGTATGTTCTAGGTGTGTGTAGGGTTGTATGTTCTAGGTGTGTGTAGGGTTGTATGTTCTAGGTGTGTGTAGGGTTGTATGATCTAGGTGTGTGTAGGGTTGTATGATCTAGGTGTGTGTTGGGTTGTATGGTCTAGGTGTGTGTAGGTGTGTGTAGGGTTGTATGTTCTAGGTGTGTGTAGGGTTGTATGATCTAGGTGTGTGTAAACACATATTTTACCCACACATATGTAGCCCACTAGCATCGCTTCAGCTCAACCTAATGGCAAAATGTCTGAACCTTCTGTAAAGCACATTTCATGCGATTTGACGTCGTGCAGCTTTCAGCAAGCAGCAGTTCACTTGCTATCGAGCCACAACACCGGAATGAGCCCAATCCATAGGAATAGTGATTTTCCAAAATCGACAAAGGCTTTCTTCACCCAGTTACGTACAGCGTTGACGCAGAACACCGCCACTCATGCCATGGATGAAATGTTGAAATTCCTCTCCCTTTTATAATGATGTCCTACACCGCCCTGCCTGTTTTCCGGTAACCGTGTACAGTCTGCTGGTAAACCTCACCTGGTTCAGCGCATGTGCCAAAGTTGCACTTATCCAAAACATACAGGGTGTTGTTTCTAGATAAATAATACATGGAAGGGGAGCGAGCGAGAATGTCCGTATTTACTATTAATGCGCCTCTTGTTGGCGAAGAAGAACCAGTTCCGCACAGAGCTGTCCCTCATCCTCGCTGCTATTTGTTTTTAGAACAGGTTAGGTAGCCGGGGAACAAATTAAAGCGAACCAGGATAAAAAAGGTCTAAGGTTTGTAGGCTACACCGCCCCAGAGCTGTACGAGGTAAAAGGTGCCCTTCTGGCACCTCTGCTTCAGGGTCATGCAACAAGGATGGATAACACTTTGATAGTTCAACACAGCACTTAATTTGCTGAGAGGAAATACTTCCAGCTGCCGATATAGAAACACAGTACTCTATAGTATTTTTGGGCTGGAATGCCACTGCAGCTCCTTGGTTTGCAGTGGGCTCTAACTGTCTTGTTTACTCGGGAAAGGCGCCGGCGCCTCACTCTCCCTCTTCTGGGTCAGCGACCGGGCCTCTCCTACATGCTCTGTAGGAGGATGGGATGCTACGCTGCACTGTGCTTTAGAATTTTCCGGGGTGTTGTATTTTTATTCCCAGACACTCTGGAGAGCATCTGCGAACACATTTGACAGAACAAGGACTCTGTCTCTCTCTCTCTCTCTCTCTCTCTCTTTCTTCCCCCCTCTCTTCCCCCCTTTCCCTCCTTCCCCCCCATCCACCTCAGTTGATGGTGACATCTGGAGTGTTTCTGCCTGACTGGTGCTAGTGTCCCTGGGTGACTGACACTGCAGGCATGCAGGCCAGACCTCCCTCTTTCTCTCCCTCTCACTCTTTCTCTCTCTTTCTCTCTATCTCTCTTTCCCCCTCTTTCTCTCTATCTCTCTTTCCCCCCCTCTGTCTCTCTCTCTTTCTCTCTCTCTCTCTCTCTCTCTCTCTCTCTCTCTGTCTCTCTCTCCCCCTCTCCCTCCCTCCCTCATCTCTCTGTTCCTCTATCAGAGGTAAATATATAATAAATGCCAGGCACTCAGTGCATTAGGGCAGCGGAGTGTGATAATCCGATATAACACCCAGATTAGTGATCCCTTTAATAGGTGGGTCTGATTAAATGGAAAGTTGTTGATCATTCAGATGCTGTGTCACCTTCAATTACACGTAGGGCGGTGCACTGTGCCTAGGCTTCATCTTGTTGTGTTTATTTATTTTTGCCCTTGCTGTCAGAGACAAGTAGAGTACCATTGTGTGTGTGTGTGTGTGTGTGTGTGTGTGTGTGTTGTAGTGTGTGTGGATGTGTGCCTGTGTGGGGGGTCAATCAGTTGAGTGTGTGTGTATGTGTTTGTTTGCATCCTCACTGACTTCTCAGTCACCCATGATAACCCCTTTAAAATATTAAAACAAACTCCCAAAATGTGACCAGTTTAGATGGGATTATTGTGGTGAACATGGCCCTATCGCGGCCCGCTTGGCATCCATAACACCATGCATGCCATGCCTCAGGCTCTATGGCCAGTATTGTTTTCTTGTCACAATTTTCGGATTTGTTGGGTAACCACTGTATAAAAGCAATAACGCCCTCGAGGCTGTGATTTATAGTCAATATTGTCACTTGGTTGGGGTTTCCCTAACAGCTTCCCGTACCTGTGACAATATGACGATAACTCGGTCTGTTTTAGCTGACCTCAACTTTGTACAAGTCTGAAACACTTATTTCACTTCTTAACCGTTTCCATCCCTCAACAAGAACAGTTCTGTATTAATTCATAAGATGATGGAGGCAGTGTGTGTGTGTATATATATATATATATATATATATATCTGAGGCTTCTGTGCATGTTTGTGTTATTGTTATTGCCGTTGTCATCTATCTGTGGACCGATGCCAGAGAGAAAAGCAAATGGGATCCTTTCAAAAACGTCATTAAAAAGTCATTATCAGTTCTCTTTGACCTTTCTTTGAATAACCATTCCTCTCTGCTTAATTTTGCATATATTATTGATGGCAGCCCGTCCACTTCCACACAACCGCTCCATTTTCAATCTCTGTCATTCATGTAGAAAGGAGTGTAGCAGATGCTAGACCATGGTAATTCTGCCTCTTTTTGTGTGGATAATCAGTCAGTCACCATGGACAATTAACCTACTCCGTTTACATAGATTCATTCTCTCCAGCGTTGCTTCAGTGACTGATGGGTTGTTTCATGATTATGTTACTTCTTATTTTTTATATTTTTTGCTTCCTTTGTTTTTGTTGTTCTCATCCAAACAGTTAAGTCATGTTGGACGTCCCCATCAGTGTTGTGTGTCCGAGGCTGCCCAATGAATTTGTATGGGCATATTTTAAATTTTTTTCCTGGACATTTTCATCCGAGAGCATTACTGCATCATGAGGAAAAATACATCCCCCAAAAGACACCTCCAAATAAAGCAATTTCTGTTAAATGTTATTATGTTATTTTAATATTGATGTTCATGTGAGGTAAAAAAGAGGCTAAATTAAAACCCCACTCATTTATTAACTACAGGTTATAATAAATAAAAATAAAACATTAACAAAAATATAAAATATAAATATATGAGAAAAATATATTTTCACATGCAAATAACACTTGATTTTAATGAGACATCTGTAGTGCTCCATGCATGTTCTGTTTAAGCAGCATTACTTTAAAGCAAGATTTTTAACCTATCTTATTAAAACAAAAACATAAACAATGGAGTAGTCCAATTATTGTCCTTGTTTTGCCTATGACAAGGTACAGTATGACATTAAGGAGTCACATACATTGTAATCAAGTGTAACCCTGTATAAAATTAAGATTACATATTAAAACACAGATTCACAAAGTTGTGACGGAGAACAATTAAATAATGGACCCTGAGCGCCTTGATATCGTTTGATTGCTTGAGTTTGTAGTGGGAGGAAGAGAGGAGAGCAGGAGAGGGAGGTTTCTCTCCCGTCTGCAGAGGCAGTGATAGGTACACTCCCACTTCAGTGAGGATGTTATACAAGAGGAATATTCATTATTAAAAATAATACTGCTCACAGAAACGCTAATACAGCTAATACAAAAATGCCAAGTCTTACTCAGCTTTAATTTAACAGTACATGATGCCACTGTGTTTGAACAGTGAACTGTTGCTACTATTGCATAGTTAACCTTGTACAGTGCCACTGAAGCCCAAGGAAATCAGTGTGTAAACTTCTCAGAGACACATGGAAGACACTGTCCCACTGAAACGTAATGTAGGTTATAAAAAAAAAGATTTCAGCAACATCACAGTCGTCATCAGAGTTGCTATTTGCCACCTCTGTTATATATTTTTTCTAAAAAGAAATCTTACAAAAAAAATCATGAAAATATTTAAACCGTATGGTAATTACTGTGCTACGAAATAGTGTTGTTGTTTTTTCTTGGTTGAGAGTTTAAAAATGATTGATTTCAATATTGCAGGAACAACATTATTTTTCCAGGTTTTCCCAGATTTTGTTGTTAGTTTGGCAGCACCCTAAGTGCCCTCTTGGACCTTTGGACTTCCTGTATGAAAATTATTGGACTGTGACTTTGTTTTGCCTCAAGCTCAGTTCACATGAATGATGTCCTGAGAATCAGATTAGGTGTTCTGTTGGGAGGTGATGAGGTTTTTGTACGAAAATTAGGCAATTTGTCTCTACAGAACTGCGGAACTCTACAGTAAATGTATTTCCAAAAACCTCGCACACTCCAACACCCTTCTCCTTGTTTGATCCACACTCCCGTCCAAACTGACTTATTCCCAGAGACTTATTTATTTTTTTAGACACCTTTGTTGGTTCATCTTAAACTTGTCCCTGAGGTTCAGATATGAATGAATCTCGAGGCCTGCAGTCTTCAAGGGTGGATTCTGAAAGCTACAAAACATATCCAATGTATTCTGATTTGACTCTGGCCTTATAGAGCCAGTGATGTAGTACCAAACAGTTAATCTTTTTTATTTATTTTTTCTGAATGTGCAGTCGACACAGAACTCCAGTACTATGAAATTGCAAAGCGGTTATGGAATTATCATGCAACATGTCAATGCAATGCTGTTACTAGAGCGATTCCAGTTTTACAGCAGAAGTTGAAGGTTGCAGTGATAATGTCTACAATTCTAGCATGTGAAAGGCATTGACAGCGAGAACATACTGATAATTATGCATTTTACATAATTGGGAAGATCATCATTGTCTGAAACTGTATCCGTCACGTTGGGATGTGAAAGAGAGGCGCTTTACTTAGAGCAAAGGCCTCCTCAAAGGAAATGAAGCTGATGGTGGAATGTGTGGAATGGTCAATTTAACTGAAAAGGGTTTAATGCCCTGTACAAAGAACATTCTGGAAGGCGCTTTTCCGTTCCATTTGACATGGCGGTGCACTTACAAAAGCCAGCTGGTAAAGTATGGCGTACCCATGTCTCCCAACTTCCCCCCTAATTGGGATATCAATAATTAACTGACCAATAAACTGTTTGAATAAGTAATGCAGTAAGCTTTAGTGAGCTCCACTGGACCGTCTAGACTAATGTTCAAATATTTGTTCTTTGCACAAAACAATATTGTTTAGGTCGTCACACTGAGATATTGGAGGTTTTAACGTATTTGTTTGTTTTGGACTGAGAGTTTAATAATAGTTTGAATAGAGTGAATGCCAACAAACTGATTGAAGTGGAACAGGGATCTTACGTGAACCATCTTACAAAGTTTTGAGACTGTGAGTATGTCAAGCCTTTGTTCTAAACTTCTTGTGAGCTTATCAAACTTTTTAACAATTCCCATGTGTTTTCTCTTTCCAAGTGTTCCCTCCTCATCCTCACCTGAACTCAACTGGTTCTCTGACAAGATCCTCATCTCTGGTGTCTGTTCCCCTTACAGCTGCTTATCGCCCGTGATTCATTGAATGTTTTATTTGGCTTCTACCCAATCTCTGCTCAAATCATAGCTATTGCAACCAAAGAGCATTTGATCTGATGAACACAGCACTTTGCTAACTTTTTTTTCCACTCACATCTCCATCAAAATAATTCAGTGGGTGCAATTCATTAAGCAGAGTTGATTGTAATCTGTCCTTCGGAGTCTGTACCGCCTGTGACAAAATAAGAATTGCAATTTGCACGACAAAGTCAGGTTACTTTTCCTCTTCTCACGGCATGTCTGATGTTCCTGTCCCACACCGAGGACGTTATCTCCATCAGCTGTCGTTCCCAAGCACAGTACTTCACCTGCATTCAATATTAGCAGCGAGTGTCGTTTTCATTTTGTTCTACTAATGTTCCACCTATGGTTGTTTTCCTCCTGTTTTGTTAATGTTATCACTTTGCCAGCAACAGAGAGGGGAGACTAGGCAGACAAACAAGGTTTATTTAGTGTATTTGATGCCTTGCTAATGTGACAGGGATGAGATCATCACAAAGATTGAGAGCTTTGATCTTCATAAGCATGATATATCCGATTTGTTGCTGGTTAGGCTCCTGGTAAATCTACCTACTTACATCTATTGATGTAAACTTTCACTCCGAGTCCCCTATCACTGAGAGCATTCACTTCAGAGTTGCCCTCATCTAATGAGATTGATTTAACTAACAAGCAATTAAATGACATTTCTGGTGTACACTTTACACCTGACGTTAGAGAGAGATTATCTTTCTTTGAATTCTTTAATTTGTTTTTGTTTGATAATGAACAGCAATCACTGTTATTGTCATATACCTGTGATGCTTTAACAAATCCTATCCAATTATGAACGGTTTACATTTGTTATTCATAAAGACTAAAACCAGTAATAGTTTGGGCTGGACTTAATCCACTTAATGCAATTAGATGCCATTTGTAACTTGTTATTTTGTTGTTAAAGTGCATTATTTTTTTTCCAGTTTCCAGCAATTAAACAAGTCAGTATGAAACTCAGTTCCTCTAAACGCTAAATCATGAGGCTGGAAAAGAAATGCATTTGTAATGAAGAAAAAGAAAGAAAGGTGAACCTGTTCTCTGCCACCTTAAGATAAAATGGTATATTTCTTATGTATTTCATTAATATCCATATTTAGAAACCGTTTTATCATCCATCACATTGCTGCTGGTTGAAATAACTTCGATCTTGTTTGGTCCTCTTTATGTATTTCATAAATGCCTTGTCATGTACAGTGGAGTCGGTCATATCAAAGCCAATGTGCAAAGCATATGTCATGTATTGATGTAACAAAAATAAAACATTAGGGGAAGAAAATGTTTGAAGTAAATAAAGATATCATCCAGATAAAAACATGAAAACACTGAACAATGGAAAAGATAAGATGTGGTAAATAATAAGTCCAAGCTCAAAAAGTGATTTCAGACTTGTAAACATCACTACCCATCTTAACAGTACATGTTCTTCATACCCGGTGTGAACAGGAGGATATTATTCAATGCAACTATCATGGGGAAGCTTAACATCGAAACTGGCAGGAAGGCTGGAGGCTCTCGACAGTAATGTATGAAAACTCTCTTCAGTCGGCTACAGTACTACAACATTACAACTGTGCCCTGTCAATATTTCTATAACCGTACATAAATCGTAATCGTTACCTGCTCAGAGAACTTTATAGCATCCATTTATTTTTTTTAATTTCTTTTATGGCATTATGAATGTGGACGGAAGTTTTAAGAAACACAATTATGGATATATTCTGTGTATCACACATTACTGTTGCATTTTGAAAGGCTTTATTAAACCCCAGCAGTTGGTTTGGTTTGTATTTAAGGACGTTTAATTTAATGAGCCAAGCTCTTTGTCTCCCCAAGCAAAGTCCTTTATGATGGATGAAAAGGAACCAAAACAATAACAGCTTTTGAATTTCAGTTTTCTGATGTCATTTGTTTTTCTTCTTCATTGAGCTGTTTCTTTTCAAACAGCTCTTAGTGAAGTCCATAATGGCTAACAATAATAATGTGTTCAAACTTAATAATGAATCATACGTTTGAAAAGCAGTGATAGTTTACCGTCAAAGAGGTGGCAGTTTACACATTTCAAAGGCATTTCTGAGTTTGTCAACCAATTTTAAATTCTGTCACATTCTCCATCACCCTCACATCATCGTGTCACGTCATCACTCTCTCTTATGTGTCGATGTTCAGTGAACATCTTAAATATTCATTTAGAAGTTTCTCGTGGCTCTGGGTTGGGTGAGACTAGGAACTTCTAAGAGTTCCACATGTTGTTCTCCAGCGAGGCAGACGATGTCATCCCTTCATGGCTCCTTCCAAATGTCAAGTGCTTTGTCTCCTGCTGTCCTGGTGACAGCACCAATTAGTCTATTCATGCTTCATTAACACCCTCATTTTTAATCAGAATTAAAAGTGAGAGAGAAAAAACAAAACAAATACCCGCTGATGTACGTTTAAAAGTGTACCCCATGCCGTTCGTTAAACCTGCTTTACACACACCTTTTGACTTCACCAACTATTAGTCCCGTTTACCACGGCGCCCTAAACCGCCCAAAATAATGACATTCCCTCTTTAATCACTTTGCTGTTCATTTGAGGGTAAAAATTCACAAATAGCTAGTCAGGATTTGGGGATGAGGTGAACTCCTAAAGTGGGTCTGACAGGGCTGTGTGTGTGTGTGTGTGTGTGTGTGTGTGTGTGTGTGTGTGTGTGTGTGTGTGTGTGTGTGTGTGTGTGCGCGTGTGCGTGTGCGTGAGAGAGAGAGAGAGAGAGGGAGAGAGAGAGAGAGGGAGAGGGAGAGAGAATGAGGAGACAGAAAAGACACTTGACCATCCCTCTGACCTTGTTAAAGGAGAACAAGGAGTTGGAAGAGCGCTCTATTGTGCTGATGCTCACCAAGGAGACGGGATGGAGAGGCTATCTGGGTTTGTCACTTTCCATTAACCTCCCAACACACTCCAACTCATGGGAAACACGCACACACACACACACACACGCACGCACACACACACACACACACACACACACGATGCTCCAAAATAGGATTTGAGCCGGCGTGGACTGTGGTCTTAGAACAGGAGTAGGTGAGAGACCAGAAACACAATGGCTGTCTCTGTTTTGGCTTGTGTGTGCAATTCAAACAGACGCCATGCATAAACATTGATTACACCATGGACCGGCACTGAGAAAAGCAGACCCTGCACGCAAACTACCACGTAGATGCTCTGTATGAACGCTGCTCTGTTCCAACAACGGGATGTCTCCAGTTATTGTAGGGTCTTAACTGCTTCTACATATCAAATCCAATAGGAGAGATAGCATTTCAATGTTTTGAGAGACTGTTGAAAGACACTTGGCGTCTTTTTTCTAATTTGTTTTTATTTCTTAATCCTTTCATTGCCATCGATTGTCACCCACTTTTTTGGTTGTTGACATTCTTGTTTTACTCATCTTTTTACACATTTTGATGGTTTTATATGCTTTACTTTAAGTCCACTGTGATTGTCTTTTCACCTGAAGTACTCCATCAGTGTCTGCCCTGGTTGTCAAAAAGAATGTGAAAAAATAAGAAACAATTCTTTAACACATCCAAAGCACTCTAATTTGGAATGTCATTTGCTGCATGAATGGAAAATCAAATACCATCAGAAAAGGTAATCAAATGGCCTTCATTCTTTAAACGAAAAACATTTTACAGATTGTCATTGGCATTCCTTCTTTTAATTAGGAATTTCCAGCCTTATCAACTTTCAAGGTTGACAAAACATTTTTAGCGTGAATTTCACAAACTTCTTGAGAAGCCAACATAGTTTATAGACACATTCATGCTGATGAAATAGGTTTGATTAATCCCAGCTATTATCTTAATTATATGCATTACTCATTATTTTATGTACAAGCCTCTCCCTTATAATTCCCCAAATTCACAAAGTTGACAGATTTATATATAGAATATAATACAATAACTTTATTTTACCTGGAAGGGAACTTTGGTTGTCGTTGCCACCAGTGAAATGACACAGACGTTTAGTTTGAGTGGTAGTCTGAACGGAAAGGCCTGGATTAGTCCCCTTACATGGCTGTCCACTCACAGAGGACTCCTTTGGTCATACAACACAGTACTTCACCTGCATTCATGTGATTCTGAACTATTAAACAACATATTCAACAGGATGGAAGTTTGATTTCATTCAGCTGGCTCGATTTGAAGTAGATTAAATTGATGTTAAACCGAGAGAGCAGAAGACTAAGAAGGGTATTAGTGTTTGACAAACTTTATAAAACGTTAGATAGGGACTCAGACTACCACTAGTCTAGCCATGTTTGAGAAATATTTAGTTTCCCAATCCAGAGGAAGGTGCACAGTATTTCAGCTAATTCACTTCCCTAGCATTTATCAGACATCTGCTGTTTGTTTGTAGTCCCTGGTTTCGTTCTCCAGCAGCAGAATAGCCAACTGTAGTTGCGTTGTGTGTTCAGGTCCCAGATGTCTACATACAATATGTCACAGGCCTGTTGCATCTTGGGACATTCTCGCGCGGCGCCCCGTGTCGGCCGTGGGCCCTCAGCGGGGGATGAGTGTGTGGTGTGGAATGTATCTGTCTCGCCCATCCAACCACTTTCCTTTTGTCTTTCTAATAACCCTCGCTGAGGTTTGGTTTCAAATTCAATCGGAATGAAATTGCTTGTAAATAACTGCAGTAATGACATTACCGTGAAGCCTGTACATTTTTTCTGGCAGTAATTGAGTGTCTCTGGAGTAGACAGACACTCATACTGTACAGGATGGGCCGTGCTCAAAGTTAATAAATGACGCTGAGCCTGTGAAATCAGACTAGCAAGCATTCATCACAGAAGAGTTTGGCAGCTTTTTCATGTGGGTCTCCGTCATGGATCAGGGGAATGTTGTTTTTGAAAAGCTATGATGATTTATTAATTAAACAACATAATATGTATATCCCGCTGTCATCCTATGCAGTGAAGTCCAGCAAAATGTTGTTTTATACTTTGCAAAAAGTAGTCATATGTAAACTCTAAATGCTGTTTAGTATAGTCATATTTTAATAGTTCCACTTATAGCAAACTCATCTCTAAAAAAACCCTCTTGCAACAATCATATTACTGCCCAGTGGAACAAAACGAGGAAGGCTGACATGAAAAGGAATACATGAAAGCGTACCTTTCATTATTTTACTACTTTGATTTCTTTTTTCATGTCAGAGTTGCATCATGAGGTGGCTGATTATCGTATCTCGGGGGCAGGAGGGGCGGTGGAGTAATTTTTGTGTCAGGGCTTTGTCATTTTATCTTATTTTCACCAGCAACGATGCATAATGAATCTGCTATCAGAGACTCTTTTCTCTCAGCTGCTAGGAGAAGCTCTGGACCATGTCCAATTGCCAGGCAGCCATGTGCAAATCTCCAAAGTGGAGGAAAGAAAAAAAAAAAAAAAACAGCTCCCAAAACGGGTCCAAATGAAGATGTGTCCACATGAAAAGGCCTCTGAGTGCAGATAAAGCTGCTCATTAGTGGTCGGCCTGAGCAGTGCTGAGCCTCTGGTAACTGTTTCTGTTCTAGTCCATGCCAGCCAGTCAGCCAGCCAGTCAGCCAGTCAGCCAGCCAGCCAGCCAGTCAGCCGGCCGAACGCTCCCCTGAAACATCTGCCTGTTCTGGGCAGCACACACCACAGTACAGCACACTGGGCTCGAACAATTAGACAAGTCTAAGACAACCTGGTCTGCTGCCGGGGGTGTATGGGGGTCCGGGGACTTTACCCCTTTTGTTATTTTTTATGAAGATGAATCATGTTCAGCAGTGTGGACTGTGGACGGTGTTTGGAGGGTGGTGGGTTCGCTGTCTCTCACAGCAAATGCAGGGGTGTAGGGTTCTTTGATTTCAGTCAGGGGAACTCACGTATCCAGTCATGAGCTGTACTGTACACTTTATTGTGATTTTATGTTACAAGTGAAGTCATGGTGGACAAGAAAATAGAACATCCTGGAGGAAGCATGCGTGGTTAGGGTTAGGGTTAGGGTGGGATTCCCTGGTAACTCCCCACCCAGCTTTGGCCATTTAGTAAGTACTCTGCCACGTAATAGCTCGCAGCAGACAATGGTATGACCTCCATCAAGGATGTCCCAAGGGTTCTGTGAATGACATGATATCCTACAGAGGATTATCAAACCGACCACGTTTAATGTGGAGTCTTTGAACATTTGCGAATACAAGACATCCGCTATCACAGGAAACCCGGTTTTGAAACGTCTTTGTCTTCTGATGGCTTACAGCGAGTCTTAAGAAAACACAGACATCGATTATGGCAGCGGTTTTGGTCTACATGACAAAGCCGGGGACATCAGAGAAGGTCAGAACCCAAAAGACAAGTGGTATCTGATGAGTTTGAAGGGTACGTGTGAAATAGATCTGAGCGTAACGTTTGTCCTTTCTGCTGTTGTGAATCTCAGAGCGTCCTCTAGTCTGTTACCCTTCTCTCCAGCAGATCCCCACACTACCATCGCTCCTGATCATCTGGCTATAGTCGTTGGCTGTATGGATAATTGGTCAAATAGGCACATTTTCTACTTTCGAAAGGTCCTTCTTCTTCAGTGTTTTTGGAGCGTAGGTCACTGCCTTGATTGGTTGGAGACTTTAGCGTGTGTTTCGACATGCCCATTTCATTGGCTCGTGTTCGGTAAACAAGAGCGATGATGCTGTTTACCCTTCTTTACTTCTCCTTCTTTCCCACCCTCCTCTCCTCCTACCTGTGTGTGGCGTTCACTTTGATTCAAAGGGAGACCCCCTACTGTGTCCTTGAAGTAGTAGAAGGCTCAGATTATTTCAGGACGAAAATCCATTAATTCTTTCTCTTTTCCTCTCCTCTCTCTGAAGCCAATGGGGCTCGGCCCTGGGTTTGGCTTAGAGGGGGGAAGGACCCCCCCCCCCCAGGGGTGGAACATACATTTGATGGCACTTACTCTGACCTCTTAGAAAGTGTCTGACAGAGGAGAAGGAGAGGACGAAGAGGGGAAGGAAAGGAGGGATGTTGATGAGAAGGAGGAGGTGGAGGAGGTAGAGGAGGAGGAGGAGGAGGAGAGGTGGGTCTCTGGGGATGCTGTAGGCCACTCTCTATGGACAGGTGGTCCTACAGTGGTACCCCATCACTACCAGGAGGATTCATACACTCTCTATGGACAGGTGGTCCTACAGGGGTACCCCATCACTACCAGGTGGTACCCCATCACTACCAGGTGGTACCCCATCACTACCAGGTGGTCCTACAGTGGTACCCCATCACTACCAGGAGGATTCATACACGACTCTTCAGTCCATCTTGCACTGCTAAAGAAGTAGAGGGACAGTTTAAAACTGTCAATATGCCCTCAACACACACTGAGCAAACAGTTCAGCACTACAGTATGACCATGTATTCATGAACCATGACCTAACCATGATAGTTAGTGATAGTGATATACTATATTATGTTATATCAGTTGATTTTTGAATGGCCTTTTATCCGCCACACCCCCCCCCCCCCCAACCCCAGTACGCTGAACACATGTTTGAGAAACACTTGACTGCTTTCCACTGCTGTCTTCCAGGACGTGATTGACAGGCGGATATGCTGTGTGTAGATGTGATGATCCCTAAGAGAACAGACTAAAACAAGCAGCCAGACGCCCAAACCAAAAAAAGAAAACTTGAAGGAAAGGAATAAAGAAAACAAACATTTCCTGGCTCTTGGAAGTTGTTCAAAAAAAATCCCCGGGTACTGACATCACATCGGCCCTGCTCACTCTCGGAGACGGTGCGGAGGTAAGGTTAAACGTCCCCGGAGGGGGGGCAGGCTGGGGAGCAGCGCGGGGGCGCGGCCGGTGAGGGTTCGTCTGCTATCTGGCGTCAGTGTGGACCACATCTCCCCTGGTGACATCGCCTCACTCTACCACACTCTCTCCGGAGTGCTGTTAAAACAAGCAAATGCCTTCTCTCTCTCTCCCTCTCTCTCTCTCTTTTTTTCTTTTTTCACGAGACATAATGTCTTTACTAATAGGAGACAGGCTTAATTGGCCTGTGGAAGTTTCGGAGACTTGGGCGCAGGGGGAGAGTGAAGGTACTTAAAAAAAAATCATAATGGACCAACAGAGACAGCTTTTAGAAAGCATCTCCCACTCTTCCAGTCTGCCATATTTAGTGTGTTGTTGCTCTCGTCCTTGGACATGTTGGAGTGCCCTGGCTTTGTCTTCATGATCTATATCTCGTATCCGTGGTTTCATGCAAATATTCACTGTTGCATGAGAGCCCATGAGTGTGTACAGCTAAATGGTGAAGTTGTGAAGGTTATACAATAATCCATTGGTTTAGTCATGACAACACAATCATTAGATTTAGTTTTATATTTTGAAGGGCATACCTATTGAATATAACATATTCAACCATGTAATTATTTACTGCATATATACTGTAAACAAAGCACCACTCTTTCATTAATTTAATTGTATTTGTAGATTTAATAAGTTACAAAGTAAGAGCTGAAAACATATGTAATTCGTACCCCCCCCCCAAAAAAAAAAAAAAAAAAAAAAAAAAAAATATATATATATATATATATATATATATATATATATATATATATATACTTCAAACTGAAAGTAAAAATGTCAAAAAGAATTATATAAATATGTGTATTTATATGCACCTTGGGCTCGAGTTTTCAGCTTTAATATCAACTGGTCACCAAATATTCAAAGTAAGCATTTTTGCATTATTTCTTTTGCATTTTTGCATTACAAGATTATAAAACATACCTGGAGTTCCCATGAACACTACACACAGAGTCAAGAACACATCTGAGGCTCAATTTGCCCTGAATTGTGACTGTGTCCTGATCTCCCACTGTACACTTGGAATGAAATAGAATTGTAAATACAGTTTATACAATCAAGTCTATACACACAAGTCATTTAAGGATTTTATTAAGCACAATATTGTGCCCTACTCCTTCAGTGGGCTATGCGCCTGTTATTACTATTGTATATGTTAGAATTATTATGTATTATATAGCATTACAAAATGCTTACATATTTTTACAATAAGTGTGATTTTGAAATTCTAACAACGTTTAAAAATCTCGTCTTCCTTTTATTGAGGAGAAGTCAGTGAAGGAGGGGAGTGAGGCAAAGTTATTAGAATTATAAATGTCACACATATACACGCATTAGCACTCGGAGTGTTACTGTTTGGCTTCCCTTTTAAAAGTCATAATCACAAACAGGAGGCAGTTTAATCATAAACCCCGACCCGAATCTTAGCTCTATCAACACACCACGACCACTGCTTTAGATGCATTTCATTTGTCCTTATTCCTTTGTGGTAAAGCTACAATTTCTTTAGTAAAGTTTTGTGCTTGTTCTACATGTGTAAAAAGTTGAACTCCAATAATATGAAGCAAACCGTGAATTACTAACATGTTTCTTCCAATGTTTTTTTTTTCTTTTACAACATTAATTACAAGCTCACTTTGTTCTGAACACCGGGCACTTCTCTTAATACACAGACTCTTTCACCGATTAGCGAATGGCACTGGGAATTGTTTCATTGAAAATTCACAGCAAATGAATTGGCTTCAAACCACACACGGCACAAAGCAGGGCTGAATTATACTGATTGAACACTTCACTAAGTGAGATGACTACTTTAAAGATCAATTTACACATCACACTGGGTATTGATCAAGCTATTTGCAGCCGAGTCTTCGGCGAGAGTATTTCAATTAACGTTGAAGGAAAAACAGAGCGAAGCAAGAGTTTTCCCTTTTTTCCAAAGGAGAGGAAAACCAATGTTCACGCATTGTATTTTTTTTCTCCAAAAAACTATTATTTATCATAGGCTTTTCCATCTTGTACAATAATTTAAAAAGAGGAGCTTATTTTCTAATGTTTTGAATTCTATGATTGTGTGGGAATTATCGATGCATCTCTCTTTGATTCAGGCAATACTTAGAGAAATTAAGAAATAATTAAGAAATTGATTAGTTAATTAAAGGTATCAATTAAAAAGGGAAACAACAATCTACTTAAATAAATAAATGTATTTAAATAAATAATGTGTCAAGGCTTATAATTACCCCTCAGATTAAATAATTCAATTGAATTATTAGCAAAAGTATTAACCTCTTATGCTGAATTCCCTATTTGACTAATTTCCGCCTAAAAACCAGACTCAAACTAAACTGCTTATAACATTAGAAATATGATGTTCAGATGCAAAAGCAGGATGCCATTTGATAGATAACACCTTGATGTTTTGTGTGGATATGCCCAGATCATAGTTCAGAATAACAGACTACACATGACAAGGAGATAAAGTAATCAATAATGAAATTAATACTCAAATTAAAGCAGAATTTTAAGGATTCCAAGTTGGCTGTAATTGTCTGGTTTTCTTTTTAAGAACACCCTTACTGTCATGATTCCAACACAAATAGTTATTTATTTCTGTCAGAGAAAGGTTATTTGGGAACGAAGCACTGTTTGATTAATGCCGAATGTTAATACTTTGGTAACCCTTTACTCTACAGCCTGGTAGGTACTTAGAATGTGAGTAAAACTGTTAGAACTGAATACTTAGACATTAGTTACACCCACTTGTTCTTTTAAATTCACTGACACAAGCACCAATAAGTGTCAAATAACAAATAAATAGTACCAGGTCGTTAGTTACCTATTCTGCTGAAGTTACTTCAACCAGAAATTACCCCTCATCACCACTGAGTCTGTTAGTGAAAACTACCAGCTGAAACAGAGCTGGAGAATAAAGCATTGTGGATGCTTCCCTGTACAGACGCTGACACGGTCCTTCCTATTTCACTTGTCGATTCACTGGAGCTGAGTTGATCAGCCAATCGTGTTGTGTGGTCTTTAAAGGTCACTTCACCTGAACTGAGTTGAAGGGTGTTGTCCCTCCACAGGAGCGTGCAGCCTCCCGTCTGTCTGTTTACTGTACCACGCGTCCCAGGGTGACGGGGCCACACAGTAATGGTGTTCATTCAGGACAGGGATTAGGAACTGGTGTGGCACGGAGGGCGGGAACGCACACACATGCACACTCACACTCACACTCACACGTGAACGCACACACACTCAGGCACACACGTGCACATGCATGCACACACACTCATGCACACACGCACACACACACACACATTCATGCACACACACGCACACGCACACACACTCATGCACACACACACACACACATACACACTCCCACTCCCACTCCCAGAGCCACATGTTAAGTGTCCTGACACCTGTTCCCCAAGCGTTCTCTGGCTCCACGGCAGGGACAGAATCCAGTATAAAGAACATGACACACCGGTCCTCCAGAGGAGGAGGGGAGAGCGAAGGAACAGGCAATTATGGAGAAATGAAAGAGCGGGAGGGAGGAAGACCCATGGAGGAGGTGTAATCATACACACTTAAATGCAACAGGTCCAGTTGGATTGACCTTCGCCCTTCCCCTTGTCCCTGCTGTGGCCTGGACAGTAGTGAGGCTGATGGTTGTTCCACCAGCTGGGTCAGAAGAGGCCTAGTCCACTGTTTGACACACGACTTTCTGCTGCTGCTGCTGCTGCTGCTATGCTGGTTCTCTGAGACAGACACCGCCTGGCTACCAATGCTATTCCCTCATCATGCTGTATAATGACATATTCAAGGACATCAGCGAGCCTGGCACCACAAGGGGGCTTTTTTAATTGTGTGCCGCCTCAGTTTTGTGCCCCAAACATCTGGATGAATCTGGATGAATCTGGAAACGTCTTTTGTCAAGTCATTTTGTCCTTTGCTCTGCAAAGGATTAACTGTCTCAAGAGCCCCTCCCTGCTCCTCCTGCCTCCAAAAACAACGCTCCTCGGATTGGTTTGGGCTGGCCTCTGGAAAGACGCTCCTCTGATTGGTTTAGGCTGGACTCTGGAAAGACGCTCTTCTGATCTGAAGTTGCCTCGTGTCGGTCAGGGTGATGTGGGTGTGAGGTGATCCAGCCACCGGCTGAATGAAAGCCAGGTGCCTGGGCTGAAGGTGTTGTCAGGTTGTCAGTAACACGGTTTGAGAAGAAACCTACCTAGCGATCCACAGGACCGGCCAGCTAACTAACTGGAACCTAGATATTTTTTGGCATAAGTTTGGGTATGATAGTTTAAATCGTTTATTTGTAAAGTCGTTTAAATGCACTCTGTCTTTGTAAAAGTGGCCCAGTGGCCCGCTCTCCGCTGGCCAGACAGCCGTCTATGGCTGCAAACACACTGTATGCCGTTGCCAAGCAATTATCCAACCTGTGTTATGAACAAGCTCAAGCTCCCGCTCTTTTATTTCTCCATAATTGCCTATTAACTATTTGAGCAAAATAAATCAATAAATACACACACATATATATATATATATACCAGTGAACCTGGAGGGGTAGACGGGGCCGCCCGGCAGTATATATATATATATATATATATATATATGTGTGTGTGTGTGTGTGTGTATTTATTGATTTATTTTGCTCAAATAGTTAATAGTCCCCTCAGAGATTTCATGTACCCCTTAGTGCCTGTCCCCTGGTGCTGACCCTGGCCGTCTATGTAACGTGATGGTTTGGTACCATTGTCTGGCTAACAACCATGCTATTCCCTCTCACGCTGTATGTTTGGCACGCTGTATGTATGTTCAAGGCCACCTATGAGGTACATTCTTCTGCCTGCGACCTAATGGAATGTGGGTGGGGGTGGAGTGGGCAGGGACTGTGTCTGTGTCTTGTGGATTGTTGTAAGTTGGGCTATGGTTGCATTCCACTGCTTCTGTCCACGGCTGTTCGGGTTTCTTTTTTTTTTCTCGATCAAGTTCCTTTGCAGAACTTGTCTGGGCTGCCTGCCAGTCTGTGCAGAGGCATTTAAAGTGGAGGACGGTGCAGTGTGTGAATACCTAGTAAGTGCTATCAGGAACAAGTACATCATACCTTCCAGAGCAGTCTCTCTGAATCCTTGAACCAAGGAATAAAGTGAATATGGATTGATTGCGTGAATCTTTTTGTACCTCCTCCATACAGTTATCTGCTAGTTTGTATCTTGTCGTGAGGAAGCATTGAAAGGTGCTGAATGTCCATCCTACACTGAGAATGGTGTTCTGTGATCTTCGGAATAATGAGAAATGAAAGGGAGACATGTTGTATGCATCCTGCAGCAGAGGCTGGTAGAGGGCAGAAATCAGTCCTTCGATTTTTCCCTCCACCAGCTTCCCCTGAGACAGTGGTAGAGTACAAGAGCAGGGCTCTCCATGAGAGACTGCTGTACCAGTGAACCTGGAGGGGTAGACGGGGCCGCCCGGCAGTAAACTGCTAATCATGGAGACTCTGTGGGTTTTTAGGGCCGTCCCTGGACCCATAACCATAGAGCAACATAGGCTGGGCGCCAGGGAAGGAACATGGAGAAACACGGAACTGGGAACTCTCTGTTGGAACATCTTGCCGATAGCATGGAGACGTGTGAACCTCCAGAGCTGGATTAGGTTTTTCCAACATATTCCCAGTACCAACGCTGCAGCATTCATGGGGATGACCCATGTTTGAACTCCTTGTGCAACTTGAACATTGCCTTCCCAAACAGCACCGCGGCGGCTGTACAAAGTGCCCCCGTGTTATGTTTCACCCCACCCTGCGAAAAAAACAGACAGAATGTCTATCATTTAATAATTCATTTGAAAGGAGAGAGAGAGAGAAAAAAAAAAAAGTGTGATGCGGAATTTAATATTTATTGTGTGGAGGGGGATAGAGAAGGTTCTTTATTTAGACTGTGACTTGAGTGTAAAGTTATTGAATGAAATCATTGTTCATCTAACGCTCGGTTTGACAAAGTGCAGTGTGTTAGTGTTTAATTTTCCCCAAGACAAGGCTATTAACTCTAAAATCATTGTTTTTTCACAGCCATAATTATCTACTCGCTGTCATATAAAGAAATCTGGTTTCCATTACGTTACCCTTGAAGCTCTTGGGAGAGGCTGTAAGTCAGACCACATGAAAAGTACTCGTCAGTCCAAAGTAGAAAGCCTGATATTTTGATAACCTTTTCTGAAGTGCAAATGAGGCAGTCTTTGGGTTCTTGTTGCGTGCGATGTGATTACAAATCTTCATTACTTAAGTGATGGCTGACATTATTTGAGAGAATGAATCCTTTTTGACCATATCACTGCATACCTAGTCATCTGTTTTTCATTTTTAGAAAATACCTAAAATATGCAGCGATAGGCATCGAAATAATAAAGGACTGATTGATGGCAGCATCCTTAGCAGATGGCTATGATATAAATCAATGATGTTGTTTTCATGCCTGATGAATTACAGTGTTAGAGAGACATCTTTGTAGAGAACAAAAAAAAAAAAACCTCCATTGTTACATTTGAGAAACCAGCCTGAAACTGTTACACAATGGATTTAAAAAAAACTGACAGAAGACCAAACCTGGGCTTTGTGAAAATAGACATTATTATGCCTAATCTCCCGGCTGTAATCGTCACAGAACATAATACTTTGATTACATATGTCAGTCTGTCTCCATGATCCACATGATCAGGCAGGCTTCTACCCCTGTCAAATGGAACCTATCCTTATAATTACATTTCAGGGCTTTTTCCTTGCCTTTCTTCTTTCCTTCCATGTATGACAAGAACGCTGGTGTGTAATCAGAGGGCACGGAGGCAAGGCGCAGGGCGAGGACATGGCAGACGCTGGGCCTCGTCTTATTGCCACCACCACCTACAACAGGACTGCTCCACATATTGCCTCAGATTTCACATTCTATCTGGCAGACAGCTCCAACAGACGGAGTCACACATGAGTCACTTGTTCTCCATGTTAACAGAATAAGAAACAGTCGTGCAGAACAGTCGTGCAGAAGCGCGTGCGACGGCCTCATCGATAAGGCCCGGTGATGCTCACTGCACAGCACCACCGCTACAGCTATTAGCTGTGATGAGGTCATCCTCGTTAGTGTTGCTCTCGGTCAGGGATTGACGAGTGATGTTGGCTGATTTTAAAACGTTTGTACGACGGGATTGATAGGCGATCAAAACCATTGATTGGGGGAGGGGACGGGGGGTTGGCGGGGGGGGTGGGGGGGGTGTAGGCGCACAGCA
>NC_139675.1:949691-985056 GCF_951799395.1 Argentina silus
TCTCTCTCTCCTCCCTCTCTCTCTCTCTCTCCCTCTCTCTCTCTCTCTCTCCCTCTCTCTCTCTCTCTCTCCCTCTCTCTCTCTCTCCTCTCCCTCTCTCTCTCCCTCCCTCTCTTCTTACTTGCCTCACTTATTTGAGAAAATAGCCCCCCACCACGGGAGAATAAACAGAAACATTATCTATTTCCTTTTCAAGTCATCCAATGTGTGTTTCATGGCGAGGCCGTGACGTTGTGCTGCTGGTGGTCCAGACGGGGGTCTGTCAGCCCATCACTGACACTGCTGCTGTTCCAGCGGGACCCTCACGGAGGGAGGGGGGGGGGGGGGGTCATGGTGGCCATTAGCTTTACACTGAAGACACCAGTATGTTTAGTATAGATGACCAACGGACCACGGTGACCACTCACACACACCACATGCACACGCAGCACGCACACACACACACACACACACACACGCACACACACATATGCAGACATACACACACACACACACACACACACACACACACACACCATGTCTCCTAGGGCAGATGTTTTGCAATGTCGCAAATGCATTGTCCATGCTGTTCTCAACAGGTCCTTCTTGATGTACTGTGATTATGTTGATATGCACCGTGCCCTGGTGTTTAGAAGAGAGACATCTCTCCCTCCCTCTTTCTCCCTCTCTCCCTCTCTCTCTCTCTCTCTCCCTCCCTCTCTCTCCCTCCCCCTCCCTCTCTCTCCCTCCCCCTCCCTCTCTCTCCCTCCCTCTCCTTCTCTCTCTCTCTCTCTCTCTCTCCCTCCCTCTCTCTCTCTCTCTCTCTCCTTCTCTCTCTCTCTCTCTCTCCCTCTCTCTCTCTCCCCCATCACCACTCAGAAGGAAATGTAGTTCCAAGGTTATTCTTACATTACCCACGCACACAGATACACAAATACCCAGCGCTCATTTACCTTTCAGACTGTGATTCACATGGTGTGAATCCATCCATGAGAACAGTGGAGTGTCATGTCTAGGGCGCTGTGACTCCTGCTCCCACGTGTGTGTGTGTGTGTGTGTGTGTGTGTATGTGTGTGTGTGTGTGTGTGTGTGTGTGTGTGTGTGTGTGTGTGTGTGTGTGTGAGTGAGTGAGTGAGTGAGTGAGTGAGTGAGTGAGTGAGTGAGTGAGTGAGTGAGTGAGTGAGTGAGTGAGTGAGTGAGTGAGTGAGTGTGTGTGTGTGTGTGTGTGTGTGTGTGTGTGTGAGTGAGTGAGTATGTCTGCGTGTGTGTGTGTGTGTGTGTGTGTGTGTGTGTGTGTGTGTGTGTGTGTGTGTGTGTGTGTGTGTGTGAGTGTGTGTGTGTGTGTGGTTGGAGGAGGGAGTGTCTCCTGGGTTCATTTCCTGTGTTTAGTCTAGGGTCTCAGCTCAGCAGCACATCTCCACATCAGAGGAGCAGCAGTACGCTTTCATTTCCTATGTCCCTCCATCCCTCCTCTATCCCTCTATCCCTCCATCCCTCCATCCCTCCATCCCTCTATCCCTCCATCCCTCCTCTATCCCTCCATCCCTCCATCCCTCCTCCATCCCTCTATCCCTCCATCCCTCTATCTCTCCTATCCCTCTATCCCTCCATCCATCCCATCCCTCCATCCCTCTATCCTCAAGTACGTGCTACGGCATTGCGTTCAGAGGATTTTAATCTGCTGAGAGGTGGTGTGTGTGTGTGTGTGTGTGTGTGTTGCATGAATGCAAATGGGTGCGTGCGTAGGTGCGTGCTTGTCTCTTGAATGAATCCGTATTCAGAAGTGCAAGGGTTAAATGAATCCCTTGAGTGGTCGGGTGGCGGTGTGCCGGTGCTTTGTGTTGTCAAGTCCAGGTCACTCTACTGGAGGGGAAGGAAACCTTCATTAGAATGATATGACTATTTCTGTTGAGCGTACAAGGACTCGGTCCTCATTCCTCTGTCTGCTACAGCACCTGAGGTCACACACTACGTCACACACTTCCCTCTCTGTTTCATCAGCTCTTAATAGTGGTATAAAGATGGGCCTGGGAGGGGGGGGCAGTGTTAGCACCTAGACAGTACCCCAGTTTAGAGAGAGAGAGAGAGAGAGAGAGAGAGAGGGAGAGAGAGAGAGAGAGAGAGAGAGAGAGAGAGAGAAGGCTGAATTAATCATGGGGTGGTGTTCTTCTCACCCTGTGCACCAAGCAGCACATCGAGAGAGGAGGTCAGCCATGAAATACGGTGGCCTATTGTCAACGTGATGGAGCTGGGGAAAATAAAGTGAAAGGATTCATCACTGCTGCTGCGACACACACACACACACACACACACACACACACATACATACACACATGCACACACACACATACACACACACGCTTTCCGTTCACGGCGGTGAAAAGGTGTCTTGTCTCCTTGGAACTTGTGGAAACAAAACATGTGCAGTTTCAACAGCCTGCTGCAGGCGTACCGTGTCAATGGAGTCACCTTGCCTGGGAGACGGCCTGCAGCGTGGCGGTCCAGCGTTGAGCAGCTACCTGCCTGCCTGCCTGCCTCCCTGCCTGCCTGCCTGCCTGCCTGCCTGCCTGCCTCCCTGCCTGCCTGCCTGCCTGCCTGCCTCCCTGCCTGCCTGCCTCCCTGCCTGCCTCCCTGCCTGCCTGCCTGCCTGCCTGCCTGCCTGCCTGCCTGTCTGCCTGCCTCCCTGCCTGCCTGCCTGCCTGCCTCCCTGCCTGCCTGCCTGCCGTACAGCAGACGCTGCGTTTCAATGGAGAAGATTGATTTTAGAGATGTCTGAACGCACCCTGCACACCTGCCCAACGCTGCCGTCCACAAACACATCCAGACAACTCCGGGGTTTCATTTCGTGCGACGCCTGCGCCTCCGTTTGTAAACAATAGCACGGGCGGAGGAGGAGGAGGAGGAGGAGGAGGAGGAGGAGGAGGAGGGGGAGGGGGAGGATCATTGTGTGCGATTCAGGTGGAGCCTACAGCAAAAAAAAACTCATCACCGTGACGCCCGGGACGGAATGAGGAACGGCCTCCGAACTCGCGGTATCAAACGCCGTTCCTCGTTCCCTCCGATGAGCCCCGTCCTCCGATGTCTACCTCCGCCGGCCTCTCCTGAGGCCTGTGTGGACCCGGCGGTAGGTCTGGAGGCGTGAGGTGTGTGTTAGGCGTGCTGGGCGGCCTCCTCCATCTGGGCGGCGTTAGCGTGTGCATGTGCCGTGTGGAATGTTCATCTGGCGGGCGGCAGGGCCAGGGCGCTGTGCCCTAGTTGGGAGTTGGCGAGAGATGAGGGGACCCTGCAGCCCGGCGGAGAGGGAGAGGGGGAGGGAGAGGGGGAGGGAGAGAGAGGTAGGAAGAGAGGGGGAGGGAGAGAGAGAGAGAGAGAGGGGGGGAAGTAGAGAGAGAGGGAGGTAGAGAGAGGAAGGGGGGGGGAGAGAGAGAGGGAGGGCGATAGGAGGATAGATAGAGAGAGGGTGAGAGAGAGGGGGGAGGGAGGGAGGGAGAGAGAAGGTCTGGGCTGATGACATTGACTTGTCCTAACACTTCACCAGTCATGTGAAAGATTCTCCTGCAGGAGGGGAGGGGTGGGGAGGGGGAGGGGTGGGGGAGGGGTGGGGGGGTTCAGAGTGGGCTCACACTGCCTCACAGCTACAACCACAAACACCGTTGCTGTGTGTGTGTGTGTGTGTGTGTGTGTGTGTGTGTGTGTGTGTCTGTGTGTATGTGTGTGTCTGTCTGTGTGTGTGTGTGTCTGTCTATCTGTGTGTCTGTCTGTCTGTGTGTGCAAATCTGTATGTGTCTGTCTGTGTGTGTGTGTGTGTGTGTGTGTGTGTGTGTGTGTCGGTCTGTGTTGCATTTAGCAGTGCGGGTGTGTAACCATGCATGGGGCCTGTCAGAGTGTCTCTGGCTCTGTCAGAGGCCCCAGAGGTGTCGTACCAGAGGTGTAGTACCAGAGGTGTAGTACCAGAGGTGTCGTACCAGAGGTGTAGTACCAGAGGTACCAGAGGTGTCGTACCAGAGGTGTCGTACCAGAGGTGTAGTACCAGAGGTACCAGAGGTGTCGTACCAGAGGTGTCGTACCAGAGGTGTCGTACCAGAGGTGTCGTACCAGCAGCAGATCTTCCCAGGGAGGCTCACGGACGTGCTTCCAGCCACAGCTCTGGGTCAGGGTTAGCACATGTGCCACTTCCACATATCTGTCTGTCTGTCTGTCTGTGTGTGTGTCTGTCTGTGTGTCTGTCTGTCTGTCTCTCCTGGGCTCTCTCCCTCTCTCTCTCTCTCCCTCTCTCTCTCTCTGTCTCTCATAAGAGAGAGATGGAGGAGGTAGTAGAAACAGGGAGGGACAGAGATCCTTTGATGGTGTCCATGTTGTGTTTGTTTTTTTAATCACAGATGGTAGGAATGATTTCTGTGTGGCTGCAGCGGTTCTCCAACACCAGGGGTCCTTTTATCTCCTGTCAGCGTTAGTTATTTATTTCGACCCCTTCCCTGCAAAGTCCCAACTATTTAACGACATTACACAACACTTTGGTTCTGATCACGTCGTTCCCATTTCACATCACTGAGAGGTCTGTGCTGTCTGTTGTGAATGGTCTGTGGAGGGAGTTACTGACAGAGACCAGAGAGCGGGGGCTAACTAAACCAGAGAGCGGGGGCTAACTAGACCAGAGAACGGGGGCTAACTAGACCAGAGAACGGGGGCTAACTAGACCAGAGAACGGGGACTAACTAGACCAGAGAACGGGGACTAACTAGACCAGAGAACGGGGGCTAACTAGACCAGAGAACGGGGGCTAACTAGGCACATTGTCTTACAACCATTGTGTTAATCTTAAATCAATCTTAGACCCTTTATTGAAATAACTCTGCTGACCTAGAAAAAAATTTGTTAACACTGAATATTCATTTCCTCCGCAAATGCAGATTTGTAACAGAGCACAATTCCTTCCTCCCTTCTGTTTATCAGCTCCAGTAGTTGTCCTGGTTGTTTTGTGTTTTGTGGTATTATCATATTTCAGAAAGCAGTAGGCCCGAGCATTTGTGTTTTTCTATTTGTATTTCCTCCAAAAGGAAAAATCATTCAGTATGCCATTAAACAAGAAAAAGATGACTTCAAAGGTAATATGTGGCATTGATATTTGGGATGAAATCCCCAATCAATGTGAAAACATTGAGCTTGTTTCAAACGTTTCACACTGTGAGGCCTGCTGTGAAAATGCTAACTATTATGCCTTGTTCCCCCATGGCAGGGAGAGCTAAGTCGACATGCTCTGGATGCCAAAGACATGTCCTTTTTATGTCTGTTTTTTTTTTTGTTGCTCAGATTAGTGTCAGCAGAATTAATAATACATGAGTAAGACAAAAGAAAACAATTCTTTAAAAAAACAAATGTATAATTCAGCTGTAAAACATTGAACACAAGCTGGCCATATTGTCTCCTTTCTCCTCCTTGCATCAGTACGTAACTGTTATTTTATTTTTCCTCCACTTCCCTTAAACCTTAGTCCTAGGAGGGGATGAACAATGATCATGTTAGTGCTTGTAAGTATTTCTGGAAAAAAAACTACCTAACTTACAGTGTCACCTTTACACAGCTGGAAAATACTATTGTGTTCTTGGCCCTGACACATAATCCTAGCCTTAAGTGGGCCATTTCAAACCCGGACCATGTTTCACCCTGAGACGTGGCAGAGGATGAGATGTTACAATCAAATGCAATGTCACTCATGACCACAAACACATGCACTGTACTGAGCCAGCCAGGGCAGCTGCAGACACATGACCCTGACGGCAGGGTGCTGGTGCTGGGCTGTGCCTCCCTCTGTGCTCCTCCACTCCACCCAATCCCAGGAGGAACATATTGAGCTGTGTACTCCTGCAACTTGTAAATTGGCCCCCCTGCACTCGATATGAGGTGAGGTTTTTGGGGCGCTGAGGGTTAGGGGTTGTTAAAAGTTGAGACAGACTGAGTAAGCTGCTCGCCCGGGGCCGAGGCTGAGGGCTTCTTTTGAGGTTGTAGGACTGACGCTGATTTCATTTTTACAGAGCGTGTTTAGTAACTTCACTGAGGAACCAAAATCCAATAATAATCACAGGTGGTTTGATATTTGAAGTTGTTATTTCCCAAGTGTGTGTTAAATGTTTACTTACACTTTCCATAGGTGACGTTAATTTAGATTTTCAGTCGTTTGTGTTGCCCTTGTCAACGAGTCTTCTGCTCTGTACGTCTGGAGCAGTCACCTGATTTGACCCAGCAACGTCAATAATAACGTCATATAAAAACCGTTAACATCAAAGGCAAAGCATAAGGACACGCGCACCCATAACACGACATTTCTGATAAAGCATACTGAGAAAAAATATATTCATTTATTAAGAAAAAATATTTGCTTTCATTTCTGTTGAGTTGGGTATTTGTTTTAATTTTGGTGGACTGCAACTCATTTAATTGACAAATACCTCAGATTGACCTCTGGACTCAATTTATTTCACAGTCCTATTTCAGATGGTATTTTACTGAAATAAATTATATGGCAGACTCTCTGGTTATCTTAACAGTATCTTAAGCCAGTGGGTATAAGCCTTGGAGTTTGTGCGATCGAATCCCAGATAAACAGCATTAAAAATCAGCAAACATAATGAAATATGTGTACAAATAAATGAACGAACCTATCTTTAGTTATTATAATCAATAACTGGTGTTGGGGAGGTTCATCTGTCCTCTGGGCCACTCATTCCTCTGCCCCAGGGAGAGTAAATAAAATAGTCAGGATCTCCAAACGGCAGCTTAATGAAGCCCTGAACCCATTAAGTGTGTGTGTAATCAGTACCACGACATATTCATCATCTACGACCGTCGTGGAGTCGTTCATCACTCCGACTACGACCCTTCCGTTGGTACCGATAGAGTTGGAGATAGACACGGTGATTGGCCGCAGCAGGGGGGATCGCTGGGGCTGAACATCCACCGGCGCGCAACCGGGGGAGACGCTCCACCGCGCATCACGGACAACATTATCGGACCCGCTCCGAAACCGGCACCGTGTCTATCCGCGGTCGGACGGTGTGAGAGATACAGCACCGTTTCTCCCGCTCTGTCGCGTCGAGGAGGCGGTGGTAGAACGGAGGCGGTGGCTCCCGGTGCCCAGTACGGTTTTAAGTCGTCCTCCCCCCCTGTTTCGTGCGGTCCGCGGTTGGTAGGGTCCTCGACGGTGACACATGTGTGGCTGTCACTTCTGGACGCTTCATCTCGGAGACCTCTGCCTCCGCTGCGACGTCCTCTACCGTCCGGTCTTAGACTCTGTCCTCAGCCCCGCCGACGTTCGGTGTTTTACCGTCAGCTACGGGACTATCGTTTGAAGTGTCAGGAGTGAGAGTGTGTGTTTGACGGAAGACTTGTTTTACACGCCGTCTCGTCCGTTGACAAACAGAGAAGTTGGAGCACCCGTTTGGTGAAGTTTTGGACCGGTTCTGGACATTGGGATGCTAAACGACTCACCACCAGGTAAAAAAGATAAAAGTCCGTGTTGCTGCCCGCCTTTAACGGTACATGTCGACGTTGTCATCTGCTCGAAACACAGATAGGCGAAATACAGATAACCGACTGGTTTGGGAGAGTTGATTACGCGACACTTGATGTGATATTTTGGAAAATAAATCGCCTGTTTGTGCCAAATAATAATAATAATATTAATATTAATAATAACAAGCATTGAATGATGTGTGTTTTATCGCAGTTGTTTCAGTGTGTGGTATGACGTGGGACATCAGGCCAGCCGTGGTTGTTGAACTTCGTAATTGAACCACGTTGTTAATTTCGAGGACCGAGCAACGTATTTACGGTGATTCGAATAGGCGTGATTAAATACAAATAACCGCAACCTGTAGCCTATTACTGCTCCATTAACTCATATTTATCATATACTTATTTTTGTCGACAATAACAGCGAAGTATTGTCATATGTCCATTTGATATTGAACAACTATTGAAGCTGTGGTTTGTGTTGATGTGAAACTCGGTCCCAGTGTGATGGCTCACCTTCGGGGGGCTGCTGTGGTCTGGAGCCGACACGGACATTTGGAGTTTTTACTCCCAACTTTTCAGGCAGTTTTAGATTTGTATCAGGACCTCTCATTGATATCAAACGCAAGTCGGTGATCAAACAAATGCGTGAGAGAGAAATAAATGGCTATGATTTTTATTTGACCTCCACCGCAAAAGCGACAAATACGCCGTGCTTCATGAAACAGTCGACTAGTGCGGCTTATAGAAGACCTTTCGGGAAATATGGATGAACGTGTAAAGCTCGCATTTGATTATTATTATTATTTTTATTTCTGCCATATGGTTGAGCCTCCATAACGTGCTGGTTTATTCCACGGGGCTGCTTTCCTACACAGCCTCCTTAAAGCTGGACCAGAAATTTATTATTAAATTAATTATCATGTTTGTCATCTTTATCCAACGGTGGCAATCAACCATGTGATGGAATATAATGAATTTAATGAATATAATTACAAAATTGAATACAAAAAAAAAAGCTTCCATCGTGTGTAGCTGGGCAGGTGCATTTGAAGACAAACTGATTAATTTCTTCTGAAATGGGTGATTCATTGTGAGTAATTGGTGGACATATGTGGCCCAACAGTGGGTCTGGATGGTGCTTTGCGTCCATGGAGGACAGGTGTTTAGAAACCGTCACACAAGCGTTACAATCGCCCTGGACCTCCTGCTGTTAGTAGTCCGTGGGTGACACCTTTAGTCTCCTACAATGGCTAAAATAACACCCCCAAAATTCTGCCCATATTTTCAACAACCCCGTGTTATTCCAATGTTTGGGTTGAAACATTGTTTGAGATAAATCCCGTGAAGTTGTGTATCTCTTCTCCTGGTTGAGTACTTGATGAGACAGGAACAGCTCACTGGTTATTTCTGTCACCCAGTGATGAACCTGTGTAAACAATTTAGTAGGAAAGCAGTTTTTTTAGTTTTTTGTTCAAAGGTTACTGACATTCTATATTATACATGATTCATAAATAATAAATCCACAATTTGATTGACGTGGTGCACTAGGTTATGATTTATTTCTCCTTTGCTTTAGGCTAGTTGTAACACACCCTTTGGGCAATACGAACACGGATACGCAATCCATTAGGTTTTCTTCCAAACAGTATTTCAGTGTTACCCAAAGACATTTTAACAGGAGAAAACAGGCCTACGCCAAGCCACTGCTTCTCTTGTTATTTGATTGTGAATGTGTGTTTGGTAGAGGTGACTTGGGCGGAGGGGAGCCGGTGGGAGCAGAGGTCTGGACATGGCGTGACAGAGTGGAGACGGAGTGGCCTGCCGGATCCAGGGGTCTGAGGCAGCGGCCGCCAGGTATCTTACAAGGTCCTGTAATTGCACTGAAAGCTGAGTCCGGAGATAGGGGCCGATGAGAGCTTCTTGGATCATCCTAAATAGGCTTCTGTTTAAGCCGGGCTGTATAGTTTTACCTCCCTAATCTGGGACGCCACAGCTACCCAGATTTTAGACGGGGGGGGGGGGGCTTCTGCAGCTCAGCCTTTTGTTGACCTGGAGGGAAACGGAATGCGTGTGTTTTTAAGTTTTTATTTCTATCTGTTTGCTCGTATTTCCTTACTGATGTTTTGTTTTTGAACGGTTATTTCCATTTGACCTCTCGTGCTGGTGGCTGGTGCCCCGTCTCTCCTTGTTTGAGGAAGTATTTAGTTGTTATTTTGCGTGACCCTGAATCTCTGTCTGCCGTGGAGGTGTGTTCTAGGTCTTGTTGTTGGGCAGGTGTTGTACTCGGGTTATGTACGGTTCTGTGGGTGTGAACACATCCGTTCCCGTTCCCCTGCAGCCCCCAGCCGCCCCCCGGGAGCACAGCACACCAGCCCCGCTTGGCCTCTGTGTGCCTCACGGGGGGAGTTTGATCCTAGATTCTAACCGTGGCCTAAGAAGGGGACTATATTTGAATGATAAGCTTATGAAAGACCGTATTTTCCAGGCGCTTTCCCGCTCGTTGTGAATTTGAGTTATGCCCTAGAAACAACTGTGTTGGAGACGTTGATTTTAAATATCCATATTATTGATTTGAGAATTTATTACAAGGTTTTAAAATGTCTCACGAAGCCTGATATATTTGACAGTTGTCATCTTTTTTGGTATTTCTTTTTAGCAAAAGGGCATTATCCTTATGAAACGCTCCTGTTAGGGTAATTCAGATGAATGTCTGTACAGAGAAACAAATGGGTGGTGGGCTGGGGGAGGAGGGGGGGGGTCAAATTAATTTGAAGTGCAGTCGTAATCAATTTCTGATCTATCCCTGTTGCGCTGTAGGGCCCGATCCCCCCCCCCCAATGTCCAAAAAAAACCCAGGATCTTATTATTTCACATTAACTCTGTGGATGATTGATAGGAACACTTTGGAGGCCTGAAGTGTCATTTGTTTCTCGACGTTGTCGGCAGTGATTTTTTAAGACCCCCTTTGACAGGAGCTTTGCTTGGGTGGAGGGTGGAGTGGAGTGGGGGGGGGGGTGTACTTCCAGGAGAGAAGGCATCATTTGTTACCGTAATGATGTTAATAAAGTCACCGTTTGCCGCCGGTCCCGTCGCTCCGAGGGAGGAGCCACGGCACGGGCAGGTGTGACGGGCGGGCCAGCGGCCGTGGTGGCATCGCCGGCGTCCCGTACCGCGAACGCCATCCAGATGCTCCTCAAAGCCATCATGTGGTCCGACCCCTTCTATCCACAGCAGCTGGTTTCTGCTGCGCGCGGCTCCAGTTGAACTCATTTTTGCGTGGCGTACTGAAGCAGGAGTTATCTGAGACATGAGTTGTCGTGGTTCAGCGTGGCGTCGTGTTCCTCTGAGCAGGAACGCCACGGCGGTCTGATGATGCCTCGAGGTGCTCACGTTCATCTCAAAAGGAGGCTGGGGGGGGAGAGGTGTGTGTGTGTGTGTGTAGGGATAGTAAGGTTGTGTGTGTGTGTGTGTGTGTGTAGGGATAGTAAGGGTGTGTGTGTGTGTAGGGATAGTAAGGTTGTGTGTGTGTGTGTGTAGGGATAGTAAGGGTGTGTGTGTGTGTGTAGGGATAGTAAGGGTGTGTGTGTGTGTGTAGGGATAGTAAGGGTGTGTGTGTGTGTGTAGGGATAGTAAGGGTGTGTGTGTGTGTAGGGATAGTAAGGTTGTGTGTGTGTGTGTGTAGGGATAGTAAGGGTGTGTGTGTGTGTGTAGGGATAGTAAGGGTGTGTGTGTGTGTAGGGATAGTAAGGGTGTGTGTGTGTGTGTGTGTAGGGATAGTAAGGGTGTGTGTGTGTGTGTAGGGATAGTAAGGTTGTGTGTGTGTGTGTGTAGGGATAGTAAGGGTGTGTGTGTGTGTGTAGGGATAGTAAGGGTGTGTGTGTGTGTAGGGATAGTAAGGGTGTGTGTGTGTGTGTGTGTGTGTGTGTGTGTGTGTGTGTGTGTGTGTGTGTGTGTGTGTGTGTGTGTGTGTGTGTGTGTAGGGATAGTAAGGGAGTGTGTGTGTGTGTGTGTGTGTGTGTGTGTGTAGGGATAGTAAGGGAGTGTGTGTGTGTGTGTGTGTGTGTGTGTGTGTGTGTGTGTGTAGGGATAGTAAGGGAGTGGGTGTGTGTGTGTGTGTGTGTGTGTGTGTGTGTGTGTGTGTGTGTGTAGGGATAGTAAGGGAGTGGGTGTGTGTGTGTGTGTGTGTGTGTGTGTGTGTGTGTGTGTGTGTGTGTGTGTGTGTGTGTGTGTGTGTGTGTGTGTGTGTGTGTAGGGATAGTAAGGGAGTGGGTGTGTGTGTGTGTGTGTGTGTGTGTGTGTGTGTGTGTGTGTGTGTGTGTGTAGGGATAGTAAGGGAGTGTGTGTGTGTGTGTGTGTGTGTGTGTGTGTGTGTGTGTGTAGGGATAGTAAGGGAGTGGTGTGTGTGTGTGTGTGTGTGTGTGTGTGTGTGTGTGTGTGTGTGTAGGGATAGTAAGGGAGTGGGTGTGTGTGTGTGTGTGTGTGTGTGTGTGTGTGTGTGTGTGTGTGTGTGTGTGTGTGTGTGTGTGTGTGTGTGTGTGTGTGTAGGGATAGTAAGGGAGTGGGTGTGTGTGTGTGTGTGTGTGTGTGTGTGTGTGTGTGTAGGGATAGTGTGTGTGTGTGTGTGTGTGTAGGGATAGTAAGGGAGTGTGTGTGTGTGTGTGTGTGTGTGTGTGTGTGTGTGTGTGTGTGTGTGTGTGTGTGTGTGTGTGTGTGTGTGTGTGTGTGTAGGGATAGTAAGGGAGTGGGTGTGTGTGTGTGTGTGTGTGTGTGTGTGTAGGGATAGTGTGTGTGTGTGTGTGTGTGTAGGGATAGTAAGGGAGTGTGTGTGTGTGTGTGTGTAGGGACAGTAAGGGAAGCGGCACCACAGTACAGTGAACAACCAGGAGCATACGCTGGCTGAATCGCCACCAGCTTGTTAAATGTAGTGTGTGTGTGTGTGTGCGTGCCCGTAGCAGTGCAGCGGCATCGGCACCAGGCGCCACTCTCTGCCGGAATGGCGTGTAGCATTAGAGCAGGCTCATTACAGCCCAGCCATGCTGAAACAGGGAGGGGGGGGGGAGGACGGGGGAGGGAGGGGAGGGAGGGGGACGACGACGGGAGAGAGGTGGAGGGGGAGGACGGGGTGGATGGATGAGGCTCCCGCCATGGCCAAGCCGTGCCCACCACTCTGCCTGAGCTCAGTGACTTGAGTGCACATGCAAAGTGATAGCATGGACGCAGGGAGGACGCCTCACCCAGCTGGTGTTGGTCTTGTACTTTACTTTGAGTGTGTGTGAGTGTGTGTGTGTGTGTGTGTGTGTGTGTGAGATTCGTCATTCACAATATATCAGGGAGAAACACGGAAACAGGAGAGGTGAAAGGTGAACAGTGTTTGTGATGCAGTGAAGTTCCACCCCTCCACAAACACACCCACACACACACACCCATCACTCATACCTCTCTCTCGTCTAGAAGCGTGCTTCTTTCTCTTTTTTTCTGTTTTTGAAAACAAGTTCCCTCTCCCCCTCGCTTTCCAGAGATTAACACACACACACACACACACACACACACACACACACACACACACACACACACACACATGCCCCTCTTCCTCACTATTTAAGCTTTGAGTGGTTTGGCTCTACAGGGTTGCTGCTTTTTCCCACTCTCTCTCCAACCTCTCTCCGTCTTGCCCTTCCGAACGGCAGCCAATTACCTTTCCCTATGAACCCCACATGAAAGATTCATGTTCTCCTCCCTTTCCAAGCACTAAAGGGTGCCATTATGTCAGCGGCTAAAAATACCTGGGGTTCTCTCATCGTCGTTGTGTGAAACCACATTTGCGTGCGTGAGCTTACCAGAGGAGGACAACAGGGTTCTTCATCTCGGGCCAAGGTAGTCTTTTCAAACTATGACGACAAGTGTAAAATCTGGATTAAAACGTACTTTGAAGGGCTGCGAGTCTGTTGTGTCACATGTGAGTCTGTTGTGTCACATGCAGCATATGGTTTGATGTGAAATGTGGTCCGTGAGCAACAAAGACGCTGCTGCGTGAAATTCAGTTGGGTGTGAAAACAAAAGAGAATGATGTATTTTCCCGTTGGCTGAGCGCTAGATCCCGCCCCCGTCCCTGAACGCTAGATCCCGCCCCCGCCCCTGAACGCTGCCGTGTTTGTGACGGAACTGATGCCTTTCATTTAGCAGAATGCTTGCTTTGATGCTTCCAAATAGTTGCAAAATCAAATTGGAGCTAATTGTGATCATGAGTGCCTTGCTTTTAATAGGCCCAGAAATAAACACCAGAACGGTAATTTTAGAAAGGCGGACAAAGCGAGGAGGACAACAGATGTGTTCCAGGATATGGGACTTGCTCTGAGGAACTAAGTGCTTATTGACATATTTTATGAGTGAGTGTCCATGCACGTCTGGGTGCCCTGACACACGCTGTACCCGTCCTGGGGGGGGTGCTCTGCCGGAGTTGATGCATGGTGCTGACCCGTAACCCAGGGCTGGGGGGTTAACATGGCGTGTCCCTGGGGGAGCAGGTACCAGAGGGCTCCCTGACCCCTGGAGCAGACAACCTGAACGCTCTCCCTCCTCCTCCTCCCTCCCTCCCTCCCTCCTTCCCTTCCCTCCCTCCCTCCCTCCCCCGAACGTGACTCCTCCAGCTCCGTACTTCAGCTCCCACTCCGTCCTCCGGCCGGGAGGAAATGATGTATGGCTTTAAACATGCGTGATGTCACGCGCGTGTCGCTCTGCTGCGAGGGCGCTGATGAGCCGGAGCTGCCAAATGGGCCGTCGCCGCGGTGCTCCTCGCCACACGCTCGGGAAGCTCATCTGTGAAATTGGATGACTTTTGCTATTCTTGTTGACCTCCAGCTCCAGGCAGAAAACGTACCCCCCCCCCCCTCTTTATTAGATACGAGGGGAAGGTATCCTTGATTCTAAGTGGCAGATGTAAGGGAGGGTGGTAATAATAGGTCAGGTGTGTGTTTCTTTCACCCGCTTTTCTGCGTTTTTTTTGGGGCTCTGGGGAAAAACCTCTGAATTTGATTTGAAACGGTGTCTTTGGATTCAGTTGCTGATTGTCTGATTCTTCTTCTGGAAAGTACGGCGTGAATATCATGTCACGGTATTTTCCACATTGTTGACGGTAGGATGGCATCGGGACAGTATCTGTGTATTATTAATAGTGATGTCTGAAATATGTTTCATGACTCAATGCATAGCTCACTTGAAAACGTTCCCACCAGAGGAGCAGGGGACATCACCCACCTGGCCTTGAAGCAACTGCTTCTGTTTGAGCCGTCACTGTGAGTCACAAGCTATTCATACGTCTACCCACAACGCACTGCATCGCCTTACCTGTCTGTCTCCATCGCCAGCATAATGATTAGCCGGTACTATGTTTTATAGGAGGATGGCAAGGAAGGGAAGGGGAAGTAGCTTTTCCTGTCCTTGATATGGTGGACTCCTTTCCTTCCCAGTCCCAGTCCCAGTCCCACTGTAACCTGAAAGCCTCCTGTCTCCATAAACCATGTGTCCCTTTATTCTGGAATCAACAGGGTGCCGTATTACAGCAGGCCGACTCTGTGCTACTTCCTCTCGCGCCTTTTCTCTTTCTCTTCCCCTTCTCTCCTCTTTTCTCCTTCTCTCCTCTCTTCCCCTTCTCTGTTCTCCTTCTCTCCTCTCTTCCCCTTCTCTCCTCTCTTCCCCTTCTCTCCTCTCTTCCCCTTCTGTGTTCTCCTTCTCTCCTCTCTTCCCCTTCTCTGTTCTTCTTCTCTCCTCTCTTCCCCTTCTCTCTTCTCCTTCTCTCCTCTCTTCCCCTTCTCTCTTCTCCTTCTCTCCTCTCTTCCCCTTCTCTCCTCTGTTCTCCGTTTCTCTCTTGTCAGGTGTATGAAAAGCTGCTGATTTTTCAGAGAGAGCTCCCACATGAACAGTGCAGCAGCGTGTCGTATATTCACGTTAAACGTATTAATTAAACAATCTGCACGTGTTACGACGAGAGCAGCAACAAAAAAACACGCTTTTGGCGGTGTCGTCAAATTCCATGTCACAAGGTGATCCTTACCTAGATGACTGAAACACGACGGTAAACCGCCCTGCCTTACCACCCTCCCTTACCACCCTCCCTTACCACCCTCCCTTACCACCCTCCCTTACCACCCTCCCTTACCACCCTGCCTTACCACCCTCCCTTACCACCCTGCCTTACCACCCTGCCTTACCACCCTGCCTCACCGCCAGCGTTACTTTGAAACTGCTGGAAACGTGCCTCCCACGCCTTGCCTCGTCTCACAGCCTCCATTTGGTCTGCGTTGGCCCTACACACACACACACACACACACACACACACTCACACACACACTCACACACACACACACACTCACACACACACAATCACACACACACACACACACACACACACACACACACTCACACACACACAGCCATTTTCTGATTGGCCGCTGATATAGAGATTGCCAAAGACGCTCTCCGGGGGTTGGATAGGTCAGACTTGGCAGCCGCGCACCATGTGACTTTCTCTCTCTCCCTCTCTCACCCTGCCTCACCTGTTTAAAGCGGGGTGAGCTGGGCAGGGGCTCCCAGAATGTAGGACATTCATGAATGGCTTAATCAGAAAGGATTTGAGGATAAAGGGTCTGATGAAAGGTAATGGAATGATGATTATTTTTTCCTATCCCCCCTCTCTCCCTCTCTCTCTCTGTCTCCGTCTCTCTCTGTGTGGAGTGTGATTTGTAATATTGTAATTGAATATACTATTAGTCCTTTATATTGGGTATGTGTTATTGATTAAACTAACAGGTAGAGAGTCACCACACAAGTATGTCTTTTTAAAAATTTTTTTTTTTTTTTTTTACCTCAACTGATTTTTTTTCCAGGGAATTATTGTCCGAACGGTCCAGCTCTTCTCCTGTATCTTCAGCGTCAAGTGTCCTTGAACTCTCCCTCACATGGGAAGATGTATATTTAAGGACTGTTTGTTTTGTTGTTGCTGTTTTGTTTTCTCGTTTCTCATTTCTGGTCAGTGTGTTGCCGGGGTGATTCATATTGTATGAGCGGTACTGTAAATACAGGCCGGGTCCTGAACATCCAGCCCGCTCCCCTACGGCTGTGGGGTCCTGGAGGGGAGGGGTTCAGAGGGAGGTAAAACCGGGCTGTTACTGTTGTTCAGATGAACCTATGATTCCCCCCCCCCTATGATTCCTCTGGTTTGTGTCTAATACTGCCGTTCAGAGACTAACTGGGCGGGTAATCTCTCCCCCCCCCCCACCCCCACAACGGTTGGACACAGTTCAACATTCCTCTAAAGTCCAGCTTTGTGAACAGCAGGACGGGCCGTTCAGAGTGACCTCTCGGTCTGTGCTTCCCTGCCGTGCCCAGATATGTTAGTTTAGGACGGGGGAGGCGGGGATCTCCCTCCACCGCCATGGAGACAACGTGTTGCTGGAGAGCAGCGTTCCCCGTTGTTGTTTTAACGAGCGCCGGCGCTCTCGTGCCAGAGTGATAACGGAGGCAGGTGCGCCGTCATTAGAATACGGGACGTGACCCCGTCTCCCACTCGTGGAGAACGGCTTGTTTGCTCAAGTGTTTGTGTCGGGCAGATTTGTGTGATTGCTCAGGGAACGGTAGAGAGATGAGGAGGTATAGCCATTTTTTTTAAATTATTTTTTTTTACTCAATTGTGTGTTTGTGTTTTGTATGTTTGCCTTGTTGAGGAGGCATCTTGATTCATGGGTTAGGAGTTATGAATCACTGTAATTTTCTATGTTAATGTGCTTTTTATATGTAAAAAAATAACCTGGCGTGCCGGCGAAAAGACGTGGCAGGGTCTGCAATATTTTCTAATTATTATTTTTGAGCACTCTCCAAAACTGTTTTTCGGCCCTAAATTGGTTTCTGTGAAAACCAGGCTTGGTAATGGCAGTGACATTATGTTCAAGTACTCAAGTGTATGTCTGTTTAACGTTCGCTTGATGAGTGCTTGCAGTTGGAATGCAACAACATCCCCACTCTTTTTCTTCCTTTCTATTACCTCTGGCAGCCCCCCGCCCCCCCCCCCTCCCCGGGAGCCCAAACACACACTGATAGGACTGCCTTCTCTTCAAGCCGTATCACAGGTATCATTTCATCTCGGTCGCCGATGATGATTTGGAAATGGAGAATGAAGCCTAGCTTTTGTGATTGATTGCCGCAAACCAAATGTCATGTGACACATGGAGCTCAAACACTGTGTTTGACAGCAGGATTCTGCTGCCCCGGAATATATGAGAGAGAGAGAGAGAGAGAGAGAGAGACTTGAAAGAAATAATGAAGCTTATTGAAATGGAGTGTAATACATCTTGCATATTGAGCCCGCTACTTGTTAAAGCGACTTTTCCCTAACCAGAAAGAAATTTGCCTGATGGATGAATTTCGGCCCGTCTAATGGATACGAGCACTTGAAAAATGAAAACATCGATCCGTTCCTGAAGTTTTCCATCGTCCTAATGAGAGGGAGTGTTGGGAAAGAGGGGAGAGAGAGGGAAAGAGGCCTTTGGCAGAGCGGTGTGTGTATACTGTTTCAGTCATTGGTGAACTGCTTCAGTGTAGGGTCTCACAGGGAGAGGAGGGCTGTGTTCTCCACTATAGGATATCACCATGCTAATGAGGTTCAGTACAGCCTCAGCTACTCCCCCGTCATTTGTGAAGAAGTTCTCTCTCTCTCTCGCTCTCTCTCTTTCTGTCCCTCTCGCTCTCTCTCGCTTTCTCTGTTTCTCTCTCTATTCTCTCTCTCTCTCTCTCTCTGTCTCTATGTCTCTTGGAACGAACCCAAAAAGCAAAAGAAAACGATAGAAAAACATTTATTTTGTAGCTTTAGCTGTATAGTTGCTTTTGCACATGGTTTGCCACAGGTCTGCAGACGAGGAGAGAGAAAATGGAAGGAAATGACCCTCTCAGTCGAGGTCCCCATTCTAACACGTTTCTGGCCACACGCTTCTTTTCGGGAGGCGTCGATCATTGACTTTCCGAAAAGTCGTGAATGTTTCCGTCAACAAACACCGGACGGGAATTACCTTTTGTTTGATAAACATCCTTCTCAGAAATAGTGTTTTGTAGCAGTTAATCTGGACTTCAAACACCGGTGTGGTGGTTAGATAAAGCCGCGGCCGTCCTTGAGTGATGGCAGCGCCAGCCACCGTGTCTCGCATCGCCCCGTCACTCACATCTGGTCTGGTCACTTACTCACTTATTTGTTTCCGTCTGTTTTGTTGTGCTACTTGTATGTTTTTTTTAGTCAGCTTTAGCCGTGCCGAGAGTAAACACAGTGAACCGGAGCGCTAGAGACAAAGGAATGATTTCCAGGCCCAGATGAAGACTCAACTAACCCTAACCCAGATGAGTGTTCTTGAATCTGGGACGAGGCCTAATCTGTGTCCGGGAGACCGGCTCAAAAGGTCCATTTCAGCGCCAACGACCGACGATGAACCTCTTGAATCTGAACTCGAGGATGCCAGGGTACGGGGAGGACCCCCGCCCCCCCCGGAACACGCTGTCCTCCCCGTACCCTGGCGTCCTGTGGATGATTGGCTGAGACGGTGAACAGATTGAAGGGGTGTGAAAGGCATAATGAAGGTTATGGTGAGGCATGTATGTGACGAGGCCAGGCTGATGTCACACACCTCGCCCCCTCCTCGCCCCCTCCGCGCCCCCCCTCTCCCCCCCTCTCCCACCCACCCACCATCACACAGCGGCTCTTGCCACCCTGTTAATTAATCTGTAGCTCGTCGGAGGGCAGACTGGTCTCTCCACAGCCACCTCTCTGGATCTGTCTCTCTCTCTCTCTTTCTCTGTACATGTCTGTCTTTCTCTCTCTCTCTCTCTCTCTCTCTGTACCTGTCTCTCTCTCTCTCTCTCTCTGTACCTGTCTCTCTCTCTCTCTCTCTCTCTCTCTGTACCTGTCTCTCTCTCTCTCTCTCTGTACCTGTCTGTCTCTCTCTCTCTGTACCTGTCTCTCTCTCTCTCTCTCTGTACCTGTCTGTCTTTCTCTCTCTCTCTCTCTCTCTCTGTACCTGTCTGTCTTTCTCTCTGTACCTGTCTGTCTTTCTCTATGTACCTGTCTGTCTTTCTCTCTGTACCTGTCTGTCTCTCTCTCTCTCTCTGTACCTGTCTCTCTCTCTCTCTGTCTCTGTACCTGTCTGTCTCTCTCTCTCTCTGTCTCTGTACCTGTCTGTCTCTCTCTCTCTCTCTCTGTCTCTGCTTGACTGCGGCTGCTGTGAGAGCAATAAGGGCAGATGACGGTGTGTGTGTGTGTGTGTGTGTGTGTGTGTGTGTGTGTGTGTGTGTGTGTGTGTGTGTGTGTGTGTGTGTGTGTGTACATATGTGTATGACTTCTCTTACCGTCCCCCCGGCTGGTGGCATTACAGCAGGCCCCTTGTTCCTCCATTATCACAGCATGTCCCATTACTTCTCTCCCCCCCCCCCCCCACCCCTCTTACCTGAGTGTGCATTTCCCCCTGAAGGCAGCGTCCCCCGGAGGGTGGTGACCTTATCACTCCCTCCCTCCCTCGCTCGGCCGCCCCCCCCCGCCAGCCCCCCGCTGGCCCCCCCGCCCAAAGACCAACTGCGGTGGGAGATAATTTGATCTGGCATGTCGTGTATGAAGACAGACAATGCCTCCGTCTCTAAACCTCCAAACCTCCACCTCCAAACCTCCACCTCTAAACCTCCACCTCTCTCCACCTCCACCTCTAAACCTCCACCTCCACCTCTAAACCTCCACCTCTAAACCTCCACCTCCACCTCTAAACCTCCATCTCTAAACCTCCATCTCCACCTCCAAACCTCCACCTCTAAACCTCCACCTCCACCTCTAAACCTCCACCTCTAAACCTCCATCTCTAAACCTCCATCTCCACCTCCAAACCTCCACCTCCATCTCTAAACCTCCACCTCCAAACCTCCATCTCCGTCTCCTCCAATGGCAGCAGCTTGTCGTCGTTTGGGGGCCTAGGCAGGCACGGTGGAGGGAGGGAGGGAGGGAGGGTGCGGGGGGAGTGAAGGACAGTAGGGGGCGTGTTTTTTTTTTGCCGGAGTAAATTGGCATGCGACAGATTTGCATTCCCCCACAAAGTGGAAGTGGAACTCCGATGCAATTAAGACAGGGAGAGGGGGCACAGCGGAGGAGGGCGTGTGTGTGTGTGCGTGTGTGTGTGTCTCTGTGTCTGTGTCGGTCTGTGTGTGTGTGTGTGTGTCTCTGTGTCTGTGTCGGTCTGTGTGTGTGTGTGTGTGTGTGTAACACAGTGATGTGGTGTCCACCTGTCATCCCTACCTGCTGCTCAGAGACAGGCTGACGTTGGTGTCCTCCACCAGAAGGTAAGGACAGCCTGTCAGGTGCGTCGTCCTGAGGAGACCCGCTCTCTGGGCTTGGCCAAGGAAACACTCCTCGTGTGTGTGGTCATCCTTAAAGGGAAGGTCTGCTGTTCCTTCTGTGGTATGTGCCCTTAAAGGGAAGGTCCTGCTGTTCCTTATGTGGTATGTGCCCTTAAAGGGAAGGTCCTGCTGTGCCTTATGTGGTATGTGCCCTTAAAGGGAAGGTCTGCTGTTTAGCAGTATTTCCAGTCCTAAACATCTCAAGGACCTGGTGACTTCTCTCCTCGCTGTGTGCGTGTGTGCGCTCTACTGTATGTGTGTGAGCGGGCGCCCGGTCCCGGCGTCGCCGCGGTGGAAAACGCGGCGGCTCAGAGGCTCCGGCTCGGTAGCTTTCAACGCCGATTCATCATCCTTCCCTCCTCACATCCCTCCCTCCTCACATCCCTCCTCACATCCCTCCTCACATCCCTCCCTCCTCACATCCCTCCCTCCCCACATCCCTCCCTCCTCACATCCCTCCCTCCTCACATCCCTCCTCACATCCCTCCCCACATCCCTCCCTCCTCACATCCCTCCCTCCTCACATCCCTCCCCACATCCCTCCCTCCTCACATCCCTCCCTCCTCACATCCCTCCCCACATCCCTCCCTCCTCACATCCCTCCTCACATCCCTCCCTCCTCACATCCCTCCTCACATCCCTCCCTCCTCACATCCCTCCCTCCTCACATCCCTCCCCACATCCCTCCCTCCTCACATCCCTCCCCACATCCCTCCCTCCTCACATCCCTCCCTCCTCACATCCCTCCCCACATCCCTCCCTCCTCACATCCCTCCTCACATCCCTCCCTCCTCACATCCCTCCTCACATCCCTCCTCACATCCCTCCCTCCTCACATCCCTCCTCACATCCCTCCCTCCTCACATCCCTCCCTCCTCACATTCCTCCTCACATCCCTCCTCACATCCCTCCCTCCTCACATCCGTCCCTCCTCACATCCCTCCCTCCCCTCCCTGGCCGTCGTCTTGGCCCCAGACACCTTTTCTCCCTCGTGTCACCAATGAGCTCCTCTCTCTCTCTCTCTCCCCCCCTCTCTCCCCCTCTCTCCCTCTCTCTCTGTTCACATGGTGACACGGTTGCATAAGCTACAGGTGTCGGGACATTCGCCTCTGTCTGTCCTCCGAGGTATTTATGGAGACAAGTATATTGCCCCCCCCCGGGCTCAGCTGTCTCGCCAGTGTCACTAATTCCAGAGGCGACTTGATGATTGCGTGCTGTGTCGGCGGTCTGAAAGTCGACAGAAATGCGCCTCGCTCCGTCTGAAACACCATCGCCCGAGGAGGCCGCCGGGCGGGGGGGGAGGCTGGGCGGGGGGGGGAGGCCGGGGGCGGGTGGAGGCAGGGAGGTGGGGGGCTTTGAGTGACAGCTGTTAAGTACATAGTTAGTCTCACTCAACTTTCAGACCTCATCTGACTGCGGCGCTAAGGTAACGGCCGTACCGTGTGTGTGTGTGTGTGTGTGTGTGTGTGTGTGTGTGTGTGTGTGTGTGTGTGTGTGTGTGTGTGTGTGCAATGCCTCCTTTTCCCAGAACATTGTGCATGATGAAGCCTTTGCCGTTGCCTTGGTGTTCGGTGGAACTGACTAGATTTCTCTGCGGCTTATCTCATTTCTGTTGTCTCAATATTCCTGATAGCAGCGATCTGAAAAGCAAACCACAAGTGGAACAGAGCAAAATAACAACCTGTATTTAAGTGGTCTGGCCTTTAGGTAGGTTTGCAGGAGAAGTACTGTAATTAGAAGTGTTATATTTGTGCTGACCCAAACCAAACCTCATTAAGTTCTACCAGAGCCTACATATTACTTGTGCTTCCTGCTTCCCCTCCCTCTGAGTGGCCTTTCGCTGTGATTTGAGTCAGAACGTTGGTTCAGAACCAACCAGATGATGTATGATGTTGTCTTCCTGCCATGGACGGTCCCACAGCGCTTTAAAATAGTGTCGACATCAACGTTTTTTCGGTTTGTTTCGGGTTCCTGTTTCCTTCTTCTCCGAGTCCCTTGTGGGATGGTTGGCATTTGGAAACAAAATGAGCCCACCGCCACCCGGGCTCCCCGTGTTCGCAATTAGGGGAGTGGCTGTCACGTTTGGGGTGTCGTGCAAACACAGTGAGTTTAGTGTGTCTGCTGTTGTCCTCTCCAGATAGTGTCCTGATCCTCTGCCCATGCCATCCCACGCCTCCCACGCCTCCCACGCCATTCCACTTCTTTCCTGGTCCTATCATCTCCATCCCACACCGGCCAGATCCACACACATTCATCTACAGTCACATTAGCCTTAAGTGTTGAACGCACACACACACACACACACACACACACATATACCACCACATGCACACACACACGCACACACACACGCACACACACACATACACCACCACATGCACAGACACACCACCGCACGCACACACACACACACACACACACACACACCACCGCACGCACACACACACACACATACACCACCACCGCACACACACACACGCACACACACACACACACACCCGCCTGCCCGCCCACCCGCCCATGCTCATACACACATACTGTATATGGACAGATGATTGGCCTTGGAGTGACGGAGGGTTTCCCATTGAACATGAGCTGACAGTGAGCAGCAAGACTCCGGATCGCACTTTTCTGCTTAGACACACACACAGTCACCCACCCACTCACACATGCGCACACACACACACACCCACTCACACATGCGCACACACACACACAAGGAGGTCAAATTGGTGTGTGTCCCCCCCCCCCCTCTTGCTGGCTTTCAGATTCATCTCTGTCCTTGCACCAAGCTTTGTAAATGGATGTAGTCCATTATCAAAATTCAATTTGTCGTCCCATCGCCAGGGCTTGTCTCTCTCTGGACGAGTGCGGCCATTAGATGAACCCCCTCTCCCATCACCTCGTAACCATCTGTTGTGGTGGAGCAAATAGCCTTCATTGTTTTCGGAGAGGGAGCCAGCACCTGGCAAACGAGAATGAGACCCAGAGCCGTGGCCTAGGACCCAGAAACTCTCCCCACAGAGACCCAGAGCCGTGGCCTAGGACCCAGACACTCTCCCCACAGAGGCCCAGAGCCGTGGCCTAGGACCCAGACACTCTCCCCACAGAGGCCCAGAGCCGTGGCCTAGGACCCAGAAACTCTCCCCACAGAGACCCAGAGCCGTGGCCTAGGACCCAGACACTCTCCCCACAGAGGCCCAGAGCCGTGGCCTAGGACCCAGACACTCTCCCCACAGAGGCCCAGAGCCGTGGCCTAGGACCCAGACACTCTCCCCACAGAGACCCAGAGCCGTGGCCTAGGACCCAGACATTCTCCCCACAGAGACCCAGAACTGTGGCCTAGGACCCAGAAACTCTCCCCACAGAGGCCCAGAACTGTGGCCTAGGACCCAGAAACTCTAGCTCCTCATCCAGGGACAAACTGGATCTCATACTGGAAGTTGGGGCCAGGAGTTTGTTCTGAACACATGACACAACCAGCTAAGGTTCCAGGATATCGTTTTCTAACTAGGGCTAGGGGCGACTCGGGGGGGGGGGGGGGGGGGTCCAACTCATAAAGCTATGCCCCAGTATGAGCCCAGGGGTGTTTGGGGTGAAATATTTGAAAAATTCCCTCTTTTATGGTCACCCACAGATCTTCCCTGAGATCATCAGAGCAGTATATAATGGCTTCCTGTCCTGAAAAAGAAGAGTTTCTTCCTCCTTATTCCCTCACAGAGGAGAAGGGAGGAGGTCCCAAGGGCCTCGTGTAGTCATAGAGGCCAGTCAGACACCACAGGACGTGGGGGAGAGAGAATCCTCCAGGAAGGTGTTAATCTTCCTCAGCCACGGTTTTGTGTTGGATTCACTCCTCTCCCAGGTATTTATTCACGGCTGTTTATCCAATAGTGCTGAAGAGTAATGTGCCACTTTCACCCTAATTTAATATAAAGACCGCCAATAAACTCCACAGTTGAAATATCCTCTTTTAAACAAATTGGTGGGGCAGTCAATCTCTTCTCCCCCCCACCCCCACCCCCCACCCCTCAGCTCCGCGGAGTAGATTTCCCTTTTATTTTTTTGTGTGTGTTCCAAAGTGACCACTCTTCAAAGAAGTGGCTGTGACCTTTCACCCCTAACTTTATTCTAAAAAAAAAAAAAAATCCCGAAGCGAGCAATTAGCGGGCATGACGCGAGGCCCTGAGGCCCTGCTCCCCCCACCCCCCCCCCCCCTCCCCCCCACCCAGTGTGAGTACCCTGACCTTGAGGTGTCTTTAATTGCTTTTACTTTTCGTCCCACGTTACCATTTACTGAGTTTTAATAGCAGACATGTTGACTGTTCTGGAGTGTTCTATAGTATTCTGGAGTATTCAGGAGTATTCGGGAGTGTTCGGGAGTATTCAGGAGTGTTCTATAGTATTCAGGAGTGTTCCGGAGTGTTCCGGAGTGTTCCGGAGTGTGTTCTGATAGCCGGGTTGCTCTGTCTGGCTTGTCTATCTGGAGGAGACGGCTGGTCCACGGAGCAGCTCAGCAGGCCCCTGCTTGCGTCTCAGGCCCGGGCTGCACGGTGCGCCTGGAGGATCTGACATACAGTAGAGGCACATCTCAATACGGCACCTGGAGGTACCGTAAGTGATGGAGAGTGTATTATTTACCTCCTTGACTGATGGAAGTTGGGGAAAAAAAATGTAACTGCGAGAGCACATTCTTCATACTGTCCCAGAGCTCCCAGCCAGACTCATCCATCTGTTTGGACGCTAGCGAAGGGAGTCTGTATAATTCATGGGACCGCTTACGGTCGGCAGACTTGTGATCGCTCCGTCATTTCCTAATATTAGTTTGATTAGATGAAGGAGAGGTGTTGCTTTTGGACGTTTGAAGCATCTGGAACGTTCTCCCAAAGTCAAACCCCCCACCTCAGTTTTATGGGTCATTCCATAAAGAATCAACAGACAAAAGAGGATTTCGTCACCGACCATCTCAGATTGTTCTGTAATGCTTTTTGTAGTTAGAAACAACAGATAGGATGTGTTCCTGCATCGTTATTTTGTAGAAATATGGTTTCATGTCTGAGAAATAAGCGTACTGATTGAACCCAAATGTACACTTCTTAGCACCTTCTAGTGGCCGATTGTTGTAATTACACCAGTGTTTTCTCTGAAAAATGCGGAAAGTCTGTAAACACAGAAATTCAATGGATGCAAAATGCTCATCAGATGTCCAGAGCTTCCAGAGTAAATAGAAATAAAATAAATCATTCTTGGCGAAGTTATAGTCACTTGAAATGGAAATGTTACGTATATGCAACATCGGCATAAATAGGGGGGCTAGGGGGGGAGGAGGAGTGGTGGTAGTAGGGGTGGTGGTAGGGGGGCTAGGGGGGTGGTGGTAGGGGGGCTAGGGGGGAGGAGGGCTGGTGGTAGTAGGGGTGGTGGCAGGGGGGTAGTAGGGGTGGTGGGGGGGTGTTGGTAGGAGGGGTGGTGGTAGTAGGAGTGGTGGTGGGGGGGTGGTGGTAGGAGGGGTGGTGGTTGGAGGGGTGGTGGTAGGGGGGCTAGGGGGGGAGGAGGGGTGGTGGTAGGGGTGTAGTGACCTCCCAGCGATCTCTTGACAGATTTATAGCTCAACCAGGATGAAGAAAAAGAAACATCCCTGAGATATCTGTGCTAACTCCCATCATGCACCATCACATACGGCGGCCAGATGGTTTCTCCTCAACACAGTTCAGGAGGGGAAGCAGAGAAAAATGTGTGTGAAAAATGTTAGTTATTTAAAAAAACTGTTTGTTATTTATTTCAACTTAAAGTTTGAAACGAAGATGTAGCGTTAGCTTGGAAGAAGAAAGTCACACCACACAGCTCTGGCGTTTTAATTGGGCGGGCCACCCAGGGCTGTAGCTTCTGTTTTGTCTGACAGGACATGTTTACTCCCCCAGCCCGGAGATCCACTGCCACACAGGGCCCCAAGTTTAAACCTCCCCCCCAAAAAACTCCTCAAGAGAGGAGCTTCTCGAACCAGCGGAGCTCGAGCGAAAACAGCCTCTGAATCATGCAGCATCTTCACAACTCTCCACAAAACATGGTGAGAGGGTGCTGCCCGCAGAGAGATGAGGAGGAGCTGTTTTTCGGTCGTGGCTCTTTTATGATCCCATATTCTCTATGATAGCTCGGCCCCCCCACCACTCTGGTCCCCCCCACCACTCTGGTCCCCCCCACCACTCTGGTCCCTTTGACAACTTGTTCTCGTGCTCATTTGAACTCGTATCCAGCGACGGTTCCTGGACCTACAGTCGCAACCGCTAGACCACCATTAGCCTCAGAAGAGCGTATATCTGAGCTCCGTGTCTGGAGCCCAACTATTGGCTTAGCCTGTACTTACACAACACATCAGGCACGTACAGTATGACTGTATTAAAACAAGAACCTTAGATCTGCAATCTCCAATGTTGCCTGGATTAAGGCAGGTAATTAAATGCTCTAATGGCACACTGTTGCTCGTTGGAACACTTGTTATTAGAATAATTGCTGCTGGAGTGGATCCAAGACCCTCGATGCACGCAGTGCCGAGCGGAGGAGGACATTTTAGAGCGTCACACACACACACCATACACACACCATACACACACACACACACACATACATACACACACACACACACCATACACACACCATACACACACACACACACATACACACAGACATACACACACCATACACACACACACACCATACACACACACCATACATACACGCACACACACACACACACACACACACACACACACACACACACCACACACACACACATACACACACCATACACACACACACACACACACACACACACACACACACACATACATACATACATACATACATACATACATACATACATACATACATAAATACATAAATACATACATACATACATACACACACACACACACACATGCAAACACACGCGGCTCCCTCCACTGTGGCCCAGCAGCTGTGCTAAGACACTGGGTATGTAATGACAGATCAGGGTTGGGGGGAGGAGGTGGTGGAGAGATGGAGAGAGGGAAGAAAAAGGAAGGATACGGAAGAGATAGAAGGGGAGACGGAGAGAAGGGAGGTGTGGTGGACTTGTAGAGAAAACTTGTAGAAAGGAAAGAGAGAGAGAGTGGATATGGAGAGATATACTTGTGGATAGTGTGTGTGAGAGAGAGAGAGAGAGAGGGAGAGAGAGAGAGAGAGAGAGCGAGAGCATGGGGGCGTTTGCAGCAGAGAATACAACTTGCTGACAGCTTTTCTGTAATTTAATCTCACCATCTGGAGGAAAATAAAACTAATTTGAAGTGCTCTTGGAAAAAACCCCGACCTGCCCGAACTGCTCTTCTAGGCACATTGATATTCTGGAATGTGAGTGGTGCTGGAACTCCCACATCTTTAATGGCCGCCGGCCACTTCAGCCTGAGGGGACGACACCAAAGATGCCAGCTGTGTTGCAACAGTAATAAAAACAATAGTGATTCTAGTACATTGATTGGACATTTACAGGACATTTAGTTATCTGTATCCCTGGGAAAGACATTGCTTTTAAATGTCAAACTTGCCTCTCCATTGATGTTTTTAATACTGCTGGCCGATGTAATGCTAGCACAGCTATGTAGAGTCAGCTGCAGTGCCTTCGGAAAGTATTCAGACCCCTTCACTTTTTCCACATTTTGTTGTGTTATAGACTCAATTTAAAATGGATTAATTTCAAATGTCATCAATCCACACACAATACCCCAGAATGACACAGCGAAAACAGGTTTTTAGAAAGTTTTAGTTTTTTTTAATTTATTAAAATTGAAATGCAGAAAAACCTCATGTATAGAAGTATTCAGACCCTTTGCTATGACACTCTTAAAATGAGCTAAAATGCAAAAATGTCGTCAACAAATCACTCAGCTTAATTTGAATTGAGTCCATCTCAATGCAAAGGAATAGTTAATGTAAAATACATTAAAATAGTTAATGTAATTTTGGAATTAATATATTTGTTTTTATAGGGTCTTTTATAGGGTCTGCATAGAAATCAATTACACACTGTGTGGATCAGGTTGTCATTGCAAACTGAGCAAACGGAGAGGAACAAAACTGCTCAGGAATGCGACCCTGAGGCCTGGGGAGACTTACACAAATCTACCATCATTCTGGGGTATTGTGTGTGGATTGATGACATTTTAAATTGAGTCTATAACACAACAAAATGTGGAAAAAGTGAAGGGGTCTGAATACTTTCCGAAGGCAAATCAATTGTCCACCCAGTACAAGAGAAGAGGGAAATCCCCTTCAGTGAGTAGAAATGGGAGTGAAAAATATATAAAAATATCCACGTGTCCCAAGATACAGTGTAAATGTGTGAAAGTGACTCCATTAAGAGGAACATAATTACAGAATACATCAGACACGGTAATTGGAAAAAATAGAAACATAGCCGTCTCAAAGAGTTACCGATTACCCCGATAATGAGATGCAAAAGTAATTAATAGCAAAAATCTCATTAGGATATTGTTTTGTAATTATATACTTAATTGCCACAGTTAACGCCGGGCCTAATTGATGGCTCCTCTTTGTAGTGGAAAGTAAGTGGGTATATTTTGTCTGGCTCAAGTGCATTTGGTCAAAGCACCTTGTCAACATCACATTTACTGAACTCTCACCAGACAGTCATTAACACAGTAACTATGTTATTTCTGTACGGTCCTCCAAAGGTGAACAGTATGTCTGACTGGAATGATGGTGGTTGTCCTGGTGCCCTTCAGATATGAACTCTGGGCTTTTCCCCAATGCAGTCGATGAGCTAGCACCAGACGACATTCTCTCTCTCTCTCTCTCCCCCCCCCTCTCTCTCTCTCTCTCTCTCTCTCTCTCCCTCCCTCTCTCTGGGCTAAGTGAGGACAGGCCTCTGTCGTGGTGTCTAGCGATGCCCTTGCCCTCGGAGGCGGTTGGCGTGGTGGGGGGATGGCGTGGCGCAGCGCGGGGGCCTGTGATGCCAGCCTTGGCTAATGGGAGCCCGCGCGGAGGCTGACGTGACAAACGACGGGGTTGGTTCCTTAAAGACGCTTGCTGCGGCGCCCGGCGCCCCAGAAGCCCCTAAACGGCGTGTTATTCCTGCGGCTTCCTGTCTAAATCCCAGGGATTAATTACCAGGTCTATTTTTAGCGGGACTAAAACGCAATATTTTAAAGACGCAGGGACAGGGGAGAAGAGAGGCTTCCACTCAGGGAGAGAAATGGTGGAGTTTGGGGATTGATGGGCCAAAAGCAGCATAGCTAAAAGGCACTTGAACTGATCCATCAGGACATGAATCACAGGGGATCTGAGTCCAGATAGATTTACTATTGAATTTTTTTCATTTATCAAATATGATAGGATTACATATGATTTATGTAATATCCCCCTATGCAGAAGTGTGTGTGCATGTGTGTGTGTGTGCGCGCGTGTGCACGTGTGCACGTGCACAATGCCCTGGAATATCTGCTAGTTTTTATTCTTGCCTTTAAATCAGTGATTGTTCCAGAGACTTGGGAAACAAAGTGTGTGTGTATGTGTGTGTGTGTGTGTGTGTGTGTTCTCTGGCCAATCAATGACAGATCTCTGCCGTAGAGGAACCAACAGAAACAACAGGCCCACAGCTTGTGAGGTCCTGAGTTGTAAAGCCCCCTTTAGTCTGGGGAAGCTCCTTCTTCCTCTGAGGAGGAACACTCTTGTGTGTCCCCCCCACCCCTCATTCCTCCATTGTTTCACCCAAGTGGAGTTGTGGAGAGCGAGGGAAGGTCCTCCACAGCGTGTATGAGAAGCCACCACTCTCCGAGATGAGAAGGGTCCTACAGAGTGGCCTCGGGGGCAATGGAGTGGCCTGTCTGCTACCTGTTTTGGTAGACCACCTCCATTGTTTGAACCTCTTCTTTATCGTCACGCCCCCCACCCCCCCCCCCAAACCCCCCCTCCTCCATGTACAATGGGCTGTGGGGTCACATTGGCTTCTTCTGTGACTGAGCGCCCCTCAAGAACCAGAGCACTGGCGGCTCTGAGCAGGGCCCCTTCTCTTCCCTTTCTCCACACTCTCCACTGAGTTTTGTGAGCCCAGATTGTTGATGATAAGTGCTCTCCTGCTAAGCCCCTTTGGTGGGGGCTGTTTCTTTACTGGGAGGTACTGAGGAGGGGTCTGGGCCCCCGGCGGTCCTTGGGAAACCAGGTGTCTGGGCTTGTCTCCAGCTCTCTGTTCAGGCCCTCTAACAAGCTCCCTAGGCCCAGAAGAGAAAGCTCCTCCCCCCCCCCAGTCCCATTTCTATAATGGGTTTTCATTAGGTCTCTCCCGGAGCACACGGGCCGTCCAGGCAAAGTGAACCAAAAAAAACCTGATAGGTTAACAACCAATAAGAAAATGTTTTCTCAAAAAGCCGTTTGTTTTTCGGTTCTCCTTGAGTCCTGCAATTTGAATATCCTCTGAAGTTTTTGTCTTTGCTCCTGGGAAACCTTGCAGACGTTCCCGTGGCATGTGTTTTTCTTTCCAACTCTTTGTTCTTGTCTTGTTATTTTCTAATCAAAGTTTCGGCTGCAATAAAACACAACAGAGATATAGTAGGGCCTTTGTTGTCCTTCGTGGGATGCTGTCTACGACGCCCAACGTTGATGCTTCACTATTCAGAGATCCATTTAAGAAACAGAGGAAACAAATTGTTTGTGTGCCGCGACTCGGGAACGCTAATGGCCACAGTTATTGCTCAAATATCAATCAGTTTCTGTTTACTGAAATGGATGATTTTCGGAGTACAAGTAGCTATCCAATCGGCCATTATCCCTAATGAGGAGTTGCCACTAGACACTTTGTGTTCATTTTCCCAGAATCCACTCTGTCCGACAGCAGGACATTCTTGGTCTTCAAGATGGATCTAACAAAATTAATTAGCCCCTAATGGCTTATGTCATTTAACGTAAATGACTTTCAGTCCTCGATTATTTCTTTGCTGTTTTTCCATCCAGTGGTTTTTGTTGTCGCCGCCTGCCCTTGTGGTGACACCATTACTGTTCCCAATGGTCCCGTGTCACATGGCTTCCCTCAACCTTCCGGGTCTGGCGGTGCGTTGTGAATGTGTCAGATGAAGCCATCGAGGCCACGTCAGGGCGCTGATGTTTATCTTCCTGGCGGATCCCTGCCTGGCGGATCCCTGCCTGGCCCTGTTCTGTATCAGTTCCCCCTGTCCATTTGTTCCATTACGAGCCGGGAGCTCGTGAAATTGACTTGTACGCTTTTGTTTTGTTACCTTTTTTTTTCCTTCTTCTTTCCCCTGCGAAGACCGGAGCGTGTTAGCTCCCTGTCCGGCAGCCATCTCGGGTTTTTTCTGTTATTCATTCTCCAGAACTGCGGAGTGGAAGGATCCGACCGCTCGTTGACTGAACCCCCCGTGGCAAACTTATCAGATAGACACAAGGGCACATTCGCCGAGCGTCTTCCGCCTCACACTGCCTTCCTGATGGTTTTATTTAGAAGCAAATGATACTCCTGTTTCATGCTGTTTTCTCAATATCTTATCGCCAGCAGAACACATTCCACGCAACCCGGTACAGAAGAAGAACATAACCTTGCTGGTTAAACAGAGCTCCATTGAATTCCACTGCATCTGCCCAAAGTCACATTCTCAACGGCAGAAGTCATGACCGCAAATTCTGCACATCTGAGCTGAACCACAGCACAGCGTGAACACACAGCCAGGTCTTTAATTGAGCTCTGCGCATTTCTTGTTTTACAGCAGGTCGCGTGGCGGGCCTCTGGGTCTCCATTGCAGCCGGGGAGGAGGAGAGGCCGGACTCTCTGTCTCTCTCTCTCTCCCACGGTACAGCTGGGCGTCAGAGCGAGCAGGCCGGGACGCCAGTTGTCAGCTGGTCGGGGTCAAAGAGGGATCGTGACATATGGCGGCGTTTTAGGACTTGGCGACATATGCGACAGCTGGCCTGCCAAAAGAACATTGGCAGTTTGTCTTTGGGCCTGCGTTTTTTTTTTTTTTTTTTTTTAACACCATAAGTCACAATTTCATTTTGGCTTGGTGTGGCTGTGCCTTCTCAAATGCCTCCACTTGATCCAATTAAGGAGGACGGAGCCTCACGGACTACCAGGGTAGATGTTTAACTCGTGTTTATTCACGGTCGATTAATTGGATGAGGGGAAAGGCAGCAATCTAACAGGATTTCTTCTTGATCCCTGTTATAGATTCGATCGCCTTGACCCGCCACCACTTACCATCTGCACCGTTCCCCTCTCCTAGCCTGGCGCGGCTACGTCTGACCCACCTGGAGATGATCAACAAACACTCACGTCCCGTCTTTTCTACTTTCCCCTTTTTGTTTCCAGGGCTACAACTACAACAACAGCAGCGCTACACCTCACCGGTCTCTCTGCCCTTAGTGCAATTACATCATCGCGGAACTCAATTAATGCCGTAATGCACTTGCGTGCTCGGGCCTGCTTCATAGTCCTCGCCCGTAACATGATACGAAGGCCTAATTGGTCTCTGCTGTTTTTAGTCCTGCTTCTCCTCTTTCCCCTGCATGTCAGCTGACAGATTGGTCATTACCTCTCTGAGGGTCTGAATTAGCGCCATGTTGAACGGCGCTAACACAATTGAATCCAGTAATGGTACCCCAGAGTGCAATGTTCCAGTGTAATGACACTGGACGTACGTTATTTATTTTTCTCCCTCTTTCTCTTCCCCCCCCCTTTCCCCTCCTGGACTCACTCTCGCATGCTTTGTCTCATTTCTAATGTAATGTGGAGAAGAGGAACAACCACTGATTCCATCTCTTTATGTTCACTGACAGCATGCATTAGGCGGGCTGGGGTCAGCATTGCTTCTGACTGTGCGTGATAACCACCTCTCTCTTTCTCTTTCTCTTTCTCTCGCTCTCCTTCTGTCTATCCATTTTGGGCTCACAGCAGCACTCCTGATGGCGGAGGCCGTGGTGCTGCGGCGCTGTTATCCGTTTCCACACTGGCAGTTCTGTCGGCACTCGCGGTCATATTTTCCCCGCCGTTCTCCGGTGACTTCCCTCTTTTGACAGCAAACAGAATGGGGAATTATTATTATTATAATTTTTTTTTTGCTAAATGCATCTGGAGCATGCCTTCCAAACGACGGTAAGACTTCTGTTCTGTTGCAGCTGCTTGTTTGAATGCACTGTCGAACACACACCACCGTACCGGGAAAGTCCTTCTTTACTCCAGCGGGCAGATCTGCCTCTGCCTGTCTGTTGAGGTTGCCTTCAACGGGGGGTTTCGCCCTCTGAGGCAGGTTCTGCCTCTTCATGGAGTAAACCAGGCGTCGCTTCCAAGCGCTTGTTATAACACGATGGTGGGATGTGTGGACAACCAATTAAGGCTACAGCGCAGGACACACTCTGTAGAAAGAGGTGGAGGTGGGTGGAGGTTAGTGGAGGCTGGTGGTGGCTGGTGGAGGCAGGTGGAGGTTAGTGGAGGCTGGTGGAGGTTGGTGGAGGCAGGTGGAGGTTAGTGGAGGCTGGTGGAGGCAGGTGCAGGTTAGTGGAGGCTGGTGGAGGCTGGTGGAGGCAGACATCGGAACACTCCTCATCCGGAGAATTCCCTCATTCCATTCCATGCATTACAATGAAGCTGTCCTCTCATGCTTTCCCATGCTCCAGCAGCCTCCCCTGGGGTCCTGATGACGGAGGATAGAATCCAGCCTCGTTGATGATTCAAAGCGCGTTCTGTTCCCGCGTAACAAACTCTGCGTCTTCGCCGTCTCCAACAGGGAAGAACCTTGAACGAAAACTAATGTCAGATATATGTGAGTAGGACGAGCTTCATGAGGGTTCTTCCTTTGTTGTTTCTGGTTGGACTTACGGAGCCCCCAGCTGCAAGCTCTCTCTCTCTCTCCCTCTCTCTCTCTCCCTCCCTCTCTTTCTCTCTCTCTCCCTCTCTCTCTCCCTCTCTCTCCCTCTCCCTCTCTCTCTCTCTCTCTCGTATGTAAAACAGACCATGACACAAACCACAGCGGGGCCTTGTGTGTGTGTAACCAGAGGCCTTCAGCCAGATGTACAGTAACGTGGGTCCTTGTCAGAAGTGGGCGTCAGGTTACCCAGAGCCCGGGACCCGTAGCTCTAATTGCCCCCCCCCCCAACCCCTCCAGACCCTGGGAGCCTCTGTGGTGGTGTCGGTGTGGAGTTGGGTTTCTGGAGGGTTTGGATGGCAGTAGGGGCCTCATCAGTGACATCCACCACACTCGGCTCTCACCAGCAGCCCCCTCCGATCAGGCCCCCACGGGCCCTCTGCTAGTGTGTGTGTGTGTGTGTGTGTGTGTGTGTGTGGCTGTCAGGCCCTCTGGCTCTGACAGGCTGGAGCAGCCCTTCCTGCCCACTGTCTCCTCTCCTCCTCAACCCACGGATCAACGTCTCATCTCTCCCTCTCTCTCTCTCTCTCCCTCTCTCTCTCTCTCCC
>NC_139675.1:985256-987756 GCF_951799395.1 Argentina silus
AGAACACCAACATCTTATCCTCCTCATCATTACCCCACAGCTCTCCCTCTCTCTCTCTCTCTCCCCCCCCCTCTCTCTCTCTCCCCCCTCTCCCTCTCCCTCTCCCTCTCCCTCTCTCCCTCTCTCTCTCTCTCTCTCTCTCTCCCTCCCTCTCTCTCTCTCTCTCTCTCCCTCTCACAGTTATCACACAGCAGTGATGAGAGGTCACCTCTGGAGCTACAGTTCAAGCTCATAGGCTCAGTGTTTACACACACACACACACACACACACACACACACACACAGACACACAGACACGGTTGTGTATGAATCACAGTGGAAGATAGCGTATCTGTATCAGCCGGAGTCATCAGCAGCCCCGAGCCTCCCGAGGTCCCATCAGCAGTCTGCTCGCTGCCGGGCCGGGCCGGGCCAAAGGTGGGGCCTGTTAGCTCAGGGATTAGCCTGACGCTCTCTAAACTGACAGGCGCCAGATTAGCGCCCCCGCTGACACTCTGCACACACCGATAATGACGGGATTGTCACCGTGCCCATTTGTTTACCTGTCAGCGTTTTTTCTTTTTTACAATTAAACACTGTAGCGAAAAAAAAACCCTGAGATCCAGCGAGAGTGTAGGCAGCGCCCCCTGGTGTTCCACCAACACGAAGGCAACACTCTCTCTCTCTCTCTCTCTCTCTCTCTCTCTCTTTTGTTGTTGTTGTTGTTTTCTGGTCTCTCTCCAGGAGGTCCGCCCTCAGCGTGACATTGACTTAATCAGATGGGGAAGCTGTTGCGTTTGATAAAGATGTGTCTACCCCTCTCTCCCAAACCCTCGCTCCGGCTTCAAACACAAACAGACACTTATCTTCCCCAATACTCGCTCCACTTCTCCAAGTGTGCTTTTTGAAACTGAAGAGCACAGAGCTGTATTTACTGATTAATATGCCATTAATATTCCAAATGAGCGGCGGTGGATAAACACCTACTTTCCTGATCTCTCCACATCGCAAACTGCTCTGTCTCTCTCTGGCGCGATATTTCAGACTTTTTTCTGCGTTCGAACAGAAAAAGCGGGCTCCACGTCATAGCAGAGCGCTGCTCGACCTGTTGCTAAGGTCCGCCATGTCTGCAGACACGTTTAGATACCGTCTACACACGTGACCGAGCTCCCAGACACGTTTAGATACCGTCTACACACGTGACCGAGCTCCCAGACACGTTTAGATACCGTCTACACACGTGACCGAGCTCCCAGACACGTTTAGGATCGCGTTGTTTCACCCACATCTACACTCCTAGAGAGAGAGAGAGAGACACAGAGAGAGACAGAGACCAGAGAGACCGAGAGAGAGAGACACAGAGACAGAGAGAAGCAGAGACAGAGACCAGAGAGACCGAGAGAGAGAGAGAGAGAGAACATAGACAGAGACCAGAGACAGACAAAAGTGTTCACATCTGGTCTGGAGTGCAGAAGCCACAGTGGCTCTCCAAGTGTCTCTGGACACTCGGTGAGAGAGAGAGAGAGGGAGAGAGGAGGACACTCAGAGAGAGAGAGAGAGAGGTGAGTGGAAGAGGTCACTGTTGAGAATAATTGAAGGAGGTGAATAGTACTTCTGGAACAGAGGAAGGAGGTGAATAGTACTTCTGGAACAGGGGGAAGAGGGAAGGAGGTGAATAGTACTTCTGGAACAGGGGGAAGAGGGAAAGAGGTGAATAGTACTTCTGGAACAGAGGAAGGAGGTGAATAGTACTTCTGGAACAGGTGAAGGTGAAGGAGGTGAATAGCACTTCTGGAACAGGGGGAAGAGGGAAGGAGGTGAATAGCACTTCTGGAACAGGAGGAAGAGGGAAGGGGAGGGCAGACAGGGCTTTGTAGCGGGAGTACCCGTCTAGTTGTTCTGGAGCTCTGTCTCACCACCCTAGAACCTAGTCTCACACACACACACACATCAATAACCTGTCTCACCACCCTGTGTCTTACGAGGACGGGCAGCTTAGGCGATAAATGTGCACGATTAGAGGAAGTGTGTGTGTGTGTGTGTGTGTGTGTGTGTGTGTGTGTGGTCGGTAGGTCTCGGTCTGTCTTTGAATTGTACACCATGACGTAAGCAACCTGGGGCTAAACATCTTTGAATGACATTGCAGGGATGTTAAGTACAAGTTCATTACATACACAAGCGAACACACACACTGACACACACACACACACACACACTGACACACACACACTGACACACACACACACCGACACACACACACACAGACACACACCTCCCCAGTGTTTACAGAGGAGAGTCCATTAACGAAGCAGCAGGGACAGGGGTAATCCCGCAGCTCTTCAGCCTGGTGACCCCTCCACCCCAGAACCTCCACTAACCATGGGGAGGTTTACACTGTCTCTGCCCCCTCTTACTCCCCCGTCACCCTGCCTCGCTTCATCCCTCCCTGCCTCCCTTCATCCCTCCCTCCCTCCTTCCCCTCTCTGTCATCTACCCTCCCTGTAGCCAATTCATCTCCCCAC
>NC_139675.1:992756-1005464 GCF_951799395.1 Argentina silus
TCGCGGTCGATGCAGACAGGTGGCTGCGATGATGACGCCATGTTGGATATCTGTGTTTGCATAGCTGCGGCGATGAGCTGTACGCACTGCAGATAAGTGTGTTGTTGATCCAGAACGCCCCAGAGGAGAGGGTGCTTTATTTATCCAGCCAAGGACTCCACTGTCATTACTGTTATCCTGCCACATTCTGCACTTTTCTTTTTTTTCTTTTTTTTCTTCTTGGTCATAAATCATACAGTGTGTGCGTGTGAGTGTGTGTGTGTGTGTGTGCGTGTGCGTGTGTGTGTGTGTGTGTGCCATGCCTCTCCCTGGTTGGGAGGGAGTTGACTTCATAAAATAACATCCACATTGTGTAACCGTCCGTGTGGCAAAGACCGTCTCTCTCTGGTTATGCTTTTGGGCCAGGGTTTTTGGGCCTGACCACATAAAAAAAAAAAAAAACTCTGGGCCCAAGCTGTCGGCCCCCCCGCCCTGCGTCCTCTGGTGATTTACCCTCGGGAGGTTTCTGTCACCTTGTTACCAGCGAGCGGCGTGTCTAATTCGGTCCCGCCAGCCCTGAACCCCCCCGCTGACCAGCGTGGGCCGGCCCAGACCACCGAGGCCTCTCTGAGTTATGTCTGCCGTGTCGTTAATCCGGTCCGGACCAAGAGGCAGAGTGGAGGGGGGAGGGGGGGCGACGACGACCATACTGTATTTGACTCTCACCATGCCGTTTACTCTAGGTACATACATCTCTCTCTCCCTCCCTCCCTCCCTCCTTCTCTCCCTCCCTCCCTCCTTCTCTCCCCCTCCATGTTAATGAACTGGATGCTCAGTGTAAATGGTCTTCTCCGTACGCCAGCGGAAAAACCCCAAAAAAACAATTCTGGGAATTAATGAATTAATGGCGCGACCGTGGATAATGATGTTTAAACGTTAAACGCCGGGCCGGGGCTTTATTGTCCGGCCGCGGCTCAATCTGTTGGCAATTTTCTGCCCGTGATACGGTGTAGATCAGCCCTGGATCCCCTCCCGTGATACGGTGTAGATCAGCCATTAGGGGTAGGGTAGGGGTAGGGGTAGGGTAGGGTTAGGGGTAGGGTAGGGGTAGGGTTAGGGGTAGGGTTAGGGGTAGGGGTAGGGTTAGGGGTAGGGGTAGGGGTAGGGTTAGGGGTAGGGTAGGGGTAGGGGTAGGGGTAGGGTTAGGGGTAGGGTAGGGTTAGGGGTAGGGTAGGGGTAGGGGTAGGGGTAGGGTTAGGGGTAGGGTAGGGTTAGGGGTAGGGTTAGGGGTAGGGTAGGGGTAGGGTTAGGGGTAGGGTTAGGGGTAGGGGTAGGGTTAGGGGTAGGGGTAGGGGTAGGGTTAGGGGTAGGGTAGGGGTAGGGGTAGGGGTAGGGTTAGGGGTAGGGTAGGGTTAGGGGTAGGGTAGGGGTAGGGGTAGGGGTAGGGTTAGGGGTAGGGTAGGGTTAGGGGTAGGGTTAGGGGTAGGGTAGGGTTAGGGGTAGGGGTAGGGGTAGGGTTAGGGGTAGGGTAGGGGTAGGGGTAGGGGTAGGGTTAGGGGTAGGGTAGGGTTAGGGGTAGGGTAGGGGTAGGGGTAGGGGTAGGGTTAGGGGTAGGGTAGGGTTAGGGGTAGGGTTAGGGGTAGGGTAGGGTTAGGGGTAGGGGTAGGGTAGGGTTAGGGGTAGGGTTAGGGGTAGGGTTAGGTAAGTGCTCCTATGGGTTTGTTTACGCTTCGTTGACATTAGCAGAGGTTTTAGTAACGCTTCCACTGACAGTGCAGAGTCACGTGGTCAAACACGCTCCCGGGTTCTGTGTGTATAAATGTGATTGTGAGTCCCAGACAGAGTGGATGGATGGGGATGGATGGAGAGGTCACAGAACCCCCTCTCTGTCTCACTGTGACCTCCCTGCACCGCCCTGGATGGATGCAGGCAGGGCCTCGCTCCTCTTAAAGGGACTAGCTTCTATGCCAACAATACAGATTACCTTCTCAGTAAACCACGGCAGGCATAACTGGCACACATGCAAAAAAATAATAAAAATAAATAAATATGTTTTTGTCATTGAACAGACATTTGACACATGGACTGTGAGGGAGGGGAGGGAGGGAGAGAGAGATAGGGAGGGGGGGAGAGAGAGATAGGGAGGGGGGGAGAGAGAGAAAAAAAAAGCGAGAGAGAGGCAGTAATATTGTGCGTGTGGAACCTCGTCCCCTGGGCGCTCCGGGGTTAGGTAAGATGGCGTTTTTCATCCCTCCTAATCTAATCTGAGTGTTACAGGCCGTCGCTAATCTCCCAGGTCTCTGTTCATCCCACCTGGAGCGGGCGGCTTTGAAACGGACGGACAGGAAGGAGAATGGAGGACGCCAGCGTAACCCGACCCCGTAATCCCTGAACCACGGCGCCATCTCCCCACCTTCCACGCTCCGCGCAGAGCAGCCTCACCGGCTCCAAACCAAAAACTGACACTGAATTAAACGTCCTTTTTCATTTGTTCGATTGGGTCCCGCTGTTGAGCAGTAGAATAAATTGACACATTTTGAGAAATTAAACATGTTGACCTAATATTTTTATTTCTCAGATTTTTATTTGATTTCAGTGATTTGTTATTGTTGGAATTTTATATATATATATATATATATATATATATATATATATATGTATATATATATGTTAGCACTGAAATCAATTAAAGGACATTTCATTGACATTTTTTAAATGTCATATATTATGTAATCCTGTGCATATCATTAATATGACCACAAAACCTCACAGTGTAGCATTTGTTATCATTTCTTGCTGCTAGCTTGCTAGCTATTTCTATAACTAATAATGCAATGTTTGCAAATAAGTAAATTGATAGAGAGAGAAATTAAATGGACATAATAGTTATTATTATTAATTAGATTGAAATCGTACTGTATGGTATTTGATTTGTAGCCTATATAATTTATTATTTCTATAATTAAAATATGAGACAAGGCATGTCCTTCATACATTAATCTGAATTATGTGTGTGCACATTCAATCAGATAACATTTTAATTAGCTATGTTTGTCACAAAAAAGGAACATTTAATTAAACATAGTTTTGATGGAAAGAGTAGTCTAAAATCCTTTTACTGTGTAAAGCATTGAATGATTTTGTAAAGCATATCATATAAGATGTTTTCAAATTCATTTAATATAAATTGAGTACAAAAAGCTTAAGATAAAATCCATAACTTACAAATGTAGCATATCGATAATTAATATAGCAGATGTTTTTTTATTCATTCTTGCTTCATCAATGGATAGAAACTATCTCACTCTATATTGTTATTTGGCAACTTGAGCCATTTTCAAAATATGTTGAAGCTTTTTTCAAAATCTGCAGTATAATTTTCAGGATGTTTTGGCTTCAATCGAAAATGTAAAATGTATTCCAGAGAAACTCAATCCAGCGGGACAACCAGCAGACGAGCAGACCAGCAGTCTCATTGGATGGCCTCAAATCTGAGCTATGACGACTATCCTATCTGAGTTCAGAACATGACTCTCTTCGTCGTTTACGTCCAATCACAGTGCCTGTGGCGAGTACAGCCACGCCCATTGGCTTTTCTGGGATAAAAGGGAGAAACAGGAATCTGGGAAAAGGTCACAACAGTGAAAAGGGGTTTATGGTTGGCCTTCAGAGGAAACCAGGGCAGCGCTGCTTAGGGTTTGTTTGGTTTGTTGATTTAAAAACGAGCCTTCCCATTTTCTCCTCCTGACTGATAATGGCTTCACTGTATTGGGGGGCTCCCTCCCTCCCTCCCTCCCTCCCTTGACTGACTGTCTCCTCAGCGGTTCATGGTGTTGTTCTGTAGATCAGGTGGTGCATTGTGTCGAGTACATCTCTCTCCCTGTGCCGTGAGTGTGTAGGATATGGAGTACTCATGTTGGGAATTCCTCTATGGCTGCACACTGTGTGTGTGTGTGTGTGTGTGTGTAGGATGTTAGTTTGCTTTTTGCTCAGTTCCACTCTTCTGCCACGCTGAAAATACCTATGAACCTACACACACACACACACACACACACACACACAAGCCTGCGGGGAGCACACACCGCTTCACACACCACACGGCCCTGTTCTCTGTTTGGACAGATGTGTTTACGGGAGATCCAAACAGGGTGCCGCCCTCATCACACACACACACACACACACACACACACACACACAGACACTCTCACACACACACACACGCTCTATTGAAGCCGTCTCTGAGTCGAACAGGCCTTATTCTCCCGCTCTCTCTCTCTCTCTTTCTCTCTCCCTCTCTCTCTCTCCCCCCCCTCTCTCTCCCTCTTTCTCTCTCCCTCTCCAACTCCAACAGTAACACAATGAGAGTTAGATCGTTGCAGCACTGCAGGGGTTTGGGGGTTTCTGAGCCAGAAGAAAAGAGGGAAGACAGTAGCCTTGAGAAAGCCCAGATGCGTCAGGTCTCCTAGGCGGACATTTCCATTTCCCCCCCCCCCCCCTTTTTTTTTCCTGGACTGTCTTTGGGGTCGCGGCTCCGCCCCAGCGGGGGGACTCGGGGGGCAGCGCCCTGAGAGCCAAGGCTAACGTGCTCACAGAAAACCATTTGACCGTTCTGCCTAAATAATTTAGCTGACATCACCTCAGAGAGGGGAGGACAGACGGGGCCAGCAGGAGAGGAGCCAGGAGCACTCTGTATCCCTCCGCTGGGCCTGTCGATCCAGCTCTCTCTCCCTCCCTCTCTCTCCCTCCCTCTCTCTCCCTCTCTCTCTCTCTCTCTCTCTGTATAGCTCTGTCTCTCTCTCTCCCTCCCTCCCCCTCCCTCCCTCTCTCTCCCTCTCTCTCTCTCTCCCTCTCTCTTGCTCTCTATCTTTCTATATACCCCCTCTCTCTCCCTCCCTCTCTCTCTCTCCCTCTCTCTCTCTCTCTATCTTTCTATAAACCCCCTCTCTCTCCATCTGCTCTCTTAGTATCCCTCTTTCCCTCCTTCTCTTTCTTCTTTCTCTCCCCGTCACATTCGTTCTTTGTCGTCGTCGTCGTCCCCCCCACAGCATCTCATTTCAAATTCTCTAAGAATATCGTTAACAACAATACCAACAAAAGTATCGAAATTCTGTCTCTCTCTCTCTCTCTCTGTCTCCCTGTGCCTGATATCCCTGAAAGCATATTTAGTTTACTCGGGAACAAAAAAAAAAAAAAAAAAAAAGAAAGATTAGCAGGAGGGGAGAATAATCATATACAGAGCATATAATCATCGCGTCCCATTCTCTCCTTCCGCGACCCCTGGCTGTGGCGTAGCGTAGCCGGCGAGCGCTAGCTGGGATCTCAGCTGTGTGTATTCTCAGCGGCCGGGGAGCTGTGATCTGCCTGTATTGAAATAGCTCCCTGCATGACCTAGATTCCTCAGCTGGGGATGACAGAGGCAGAATAAAGAGGTTCAGAAGCAGGCTTGTGATTAATGGAGCTGGTTTTCCTCCTGGTTTGATGCACGAGCAGCAACACAACACTGAGCTGTTGCATTGTGTTTTTCTCTCTCTCTCTCTCTGTCTTTCTCTTTCTTTCTTTCCCTCCCTTCTATCTCTCTCTCTCTCTCTGTGTTGCTCTGTCTTGTCTGCCTTCTCCCTTTTGAATTTGTAGTATTGCACATCATTTGTGTTGGTGTATTCAATTCAAATCAATTATATTCAATTCAAAGTTGCTTTAGTGGATGACAGTGTTCTGGCAGTATTTATTGCAGAAGCTTTCAAAACAACACGATTGGACAAGATTGTTGGACACGAGACACAGGGATGAGGAGAGTGACAGGAGTAGGCTGTGTGTGTTCTGTTCATCAAAGCTTTCATCCTACGCCATGTGTGGCAGGAAGGCGTCAGTCTTGCTGATGTGTCTGTTGTTGGGATTATGTGTGTTCTTAAGATCAGTCAGTCTGCCACAACTGCATATATCCCTGCTTTACCGGATGCCATGTAACTCATTGTAGTCATGGTGATGGTATTGATATTATTGAAACACATTCATAATGAAAATAGTCGGCCGAACAACAATTAGTAAATAGTAATACTAGTTGTAATGCTACTGCTAGCATTGATGGTTAATAGTAGTAATAATAATAATAATAATAATAATAATAATAATACAAAGATAACTACACTAAGAATAACTATGATAATGTGGGCAATGTAGATTTAAACATGTATCATACTCAAAATGGTAATTATCTCCACCAGATAGTTGTTTTAATTTCATGTTTCAAGTCAGAAACAGGTCTGGGGCCTAAAATAGCTCCTTGCTATCGAGCTTCAGAGTGAGTAGAAAATTAGAATCCGTTTGGCGCTTCCCTTAATCAAGTTAAATCTATTTATTTATTTATTTATTTATTTTTTCTTTTCACGTGATTCAGTCATACTTTACACTTCAGAGGCGACAGGCTGGGTTCCCAGAGTTCTAAGCCGTTGTATAATTAGACAGCGTATATACCGTTTCATCTTTGAGACATGTTCTCTTCATCCAGATTTGATGGAATTGTAGATGAAGATTCAGAGTTTGATGGTTTCAGTTATTATGAGGAGGCCTGTCACTGTGTTCTACTGGACACATTTTTCTCCTGTCGTCAGAAGCCTTTGGACGTACTGCAAACATCTGCCTCAGTGAAGCATAAATAAATGACTTGTTGGAATGGAGGTTAATTCAGTCATCATTAAATATCGCTATATAACACATTTCAGTTCGCCATTGGAGTCAAAAAGAGCAATATATTATTTTCACTAATTTTAAGTGTAACATAATTATGGAAATATCGAATACTATTGTAACTAATTATTATAAAACAAACAGAGCTAATTAAATAATATTTACTGAAATAATTCCTACGGTACACCTGGTTAGCGGTGTTAATTCTAACACTAGACTTTATTTGATAGTAAAAGCTTTTCCTCAGACCTATGAATGATATGGATTGGGACACTATTCCTGCAGCTGTTCAGTGACATGTTGAAATGTGCACCGTGCGTAGCCTCTCTGAGACACCCCATGCGCCTGGGTGGGGGTCTGAGTCCAGGGCTAGCCGGAACGTTAGCGCATGAGAGGAATCCTGTGTTTTCTCAGTTGCGTGGACCCGTCCCGCTGCCTGGGACCGCGGCGCTACGGTGGCAGCCTCTAGACGAGCTGTTTCCTGTCAAGCAGCATTACAGACGGCGCGTGTAATACTCCCACCAAAGCCGTGCCTCTCCATCCGACAGGCGTCTGCTCAGGCACAGCCGAGGAGCAGGCCTCAAACAAAGCCCACGGAGAAGGAATGGAGTGTCAAGCCAATGTTAGCTCACCTGTTCTTATGTAAATAGAACCGTCTCGGCCGAGCTGACTTCTCTGTTACATAGATGGAGGGATTTTTCAAGGTCCCTTGAGAATCTGCCTGAAATACAAATAAGCAATTTTTCACGTATATCTATTTGTGGTTCATTGTTTTATTGCAGCATTCATGCATGGTAAAGAATCTGTTTCAAGCGTGTGAATAATTTAGGCTGAAATGTACAGTTACGCAGTGGGATTGAGAGGTTTTTATCTTGACCTTAAAAATATGTATAGACATTCTTTTCTTCAGTTTAACGCTATTATTTTTGCAATTTTCATTCCATAAATAGATGGAATTGTAATACCATTGACTTTGCTTTTCAGTGACTGAAAAGTCGTATTTTTCTGTCAAACGTTGACGTAGGAACGACATCATAAGTGCTCACCGGATCAAACATCCTGGCAGGCCGTGTCAATCCTCAGAGCTGCATACCGGAGTCAGTTCCCTTCCCTCTCCTCTCCCTCTGTCACCCACTCTCTCTCTCCCTGATCTGAGTCTCTGTCCCCCCCCACTCTCTCTCTCCCTGATCTGAGTCTCTGTCCCCCCCCACTCTCTCTCTCCCTGATCTGAGTCTCTGTCCCCCCCCACTCTCTCTCTCCCTAATCTGAGTCTCAACCCCACCATGTTCTGATTCCCTATTTCCTGTTCCATATTTATTGGAGACAATTCTTTGGTAATATGAGGGATGAAATGCTCTGCTTTAATAGTCTTTAATAGTCTTTAATAGTCCCCTCACTCACCTCCTTTAATAAAAACAAGCCCTTGTGTTGCCACGCCGCGGTAAGGAGAGAGCCACTCCAAGCTCTGTGTCTCTCCAGCGCCAATCACCTCCAACCAGATATTTAAACACGACTCCATGGAGAGGTCGATGAATAATGCAATGCAATAAAATAAAACATGACAGAAGGGTAATCCTACCAGACTGTGATACAGGTTACTATTTACATTTCACATGTTTTACCACCATAGGGAATCCAAAGTCACCTTGTTAGAAATCTGCCCGACTGGGAATTTCAACGTTTTGAAGGAAACGTGAGGCTATTATGTGAATATGACGGTGACACCTTAATGACAGCCTGCCATCTCAGGAGAGTCCACAGAGGACAGACAGGCGGTGGTGGTGTCGACCCAGCTATTACAACAGAAACAATAACAGCACATCAGTCCAGAGACCGGGGGGGCCCTACCCTGACTTCTGGACTCATGACGATAACGAGGGCTTAGAAATGGGCCCGGCGTCTCTTTGGACGTCCCCAGACCCGCCACGGTGATATTAAAACGCAGCTCAAGGCTCCGGGTTCAGACTCCAGCACTCGAGGATCTCCGAGCGTCTCTTGACATGCACGTCAGGCTTGTCCCCCCAACCCCCCCGACGCACAAACCTGACACGAAACCACCAGGGCTGTAACGTTCCCAGAGTCCTCACTGGCAGACGCTGTTTATCCTTCCGCAGATGTTACGTTTTTTTTTATTTTTTTTTCTATATATGTGTCCATCTCTCCCCGAAGCCCGACCCGGCGATCCTGACTGAGAGCGCCCCTGGCGCCGGGCCGCCACCCGGAGCCGAAGGGGGTGGCGTGTGCCGGAGCCCGGGTGGCGTGTGGTGTTTGACGTGCGGAGGTGTTCCTGACGTGTTGAGAGCGCGTCTCGTGTTGCCTCTGGGCCCGCCGGTGTCCTGCCGACGCCTCCTGCCCACGCCTCCTCCCGTCCATCAGACTCCCGGGGATCAGATCCCACCACTCGGAAATCAGAGCCCTCTTGTGTCTGAGCCGGAGGAGAAGTAACGGTCTTAGAATAGATGTTATCAACAGCCATCCATCAGCGGGCCCAAAGACGTCTGGGGCGGAGGATTGGGTGACACCTCTCCCAGAGTAACCGCGTCAGTTTGCCAATCAGGTGCCGGGGCCCGAGCTGGCCTTTACGGCCCTGGGGGGAAAGCCCACCCCGGTGGAGGGGGGGTGACTGGGATCATGACTCTGACCTGACCTGTCAATCACAGAGGGATGGGAGGCGGGGGGGCAGGGGACTTGAACCTCACAGAGGTAACAGTAATGGCACACCTCACCCAGACACACTCTGATTAACACACACACACACACACACACACACACACACACACTGTGGGAGTTGGAGTAAAAACTTATGTTGCCTCTATTTCCACACACACGCGCACAGACATACACACACACACACACACACTCTCTCTCTCTCTCTCACAAACATACACACGCCCTGCACCTCTCTGTGAGGTTAGCTCCCAGGAACGTAGATCTCAGTCTGAAGTACTTAATAATAACTCCATTGGCGTCACTGATATTAGTCAGAGGAACTGGTGTCAACAGAGAGTGAGTGTGTTTGGTGTACCTTGACAAGACAACACTCCATGTCCAGACTTGTAATAGGCAAGTGTGTATCGATCGAATGCTGTGGAAATATGGATGTTTGGTTTCACAGTTGTTGATGTTTTGCTGACGTCAATTAGAATGGACACCACAAACACGGTGTCTTGGCAATGTGGGTCAGAGGGAAACCATGTCCTCAGAACATGATAACTGTTCCCTATTCTAGGTCACTTGAGTGCCTTTGACACCGTGTTCTTTGAGCAGTCTGTCCGTGGAACAGACTGTTCCTCTTCCTCAAAAAGGAAAGTTGACATTGAACCCTCGTTTCAGGTTCTGATAAGCGGCGCACCAAGGTAATTGCTTCACTCTCGTCCTCTTTTCTCCCCCCCCACTCGCTGTCGTAATAGTAGTGTTTTAAAGCTCTGGTAATTGTAAATATACTTTTGAAGCGTTCTTAAAGTTGACTGGTAAGAACAAGAACAGCTGAAGCGTAACGCGTCCCATTTTATTCAGGAGTAGGGGAGTCGGCGATCCCCCCAAACTCAGTCCCACCACGCGGCTGGGCTTGTCTGTGTTGGACAAGGGGGGGGGCTTCTGTAACTGTATGATTTTGTCCTATATTTCCTCACGTGTCCTCCTGCTGACTCGGTTACGGAGGCTAGACGCCAGCGATACTTTCTACCCCAAAGCGCCGGTGTCACTGCTCCACTCCCAACATTGTCCGACGGACTGAGGAGGGATATTGTATACGGTCCCCCCCACCCCCCCTCCTCTCTCCCTCCCTCTCTCCTCCCTCCCTCTCTCTTGCCCTCCTTTACCTCGGACCCGGTCTGTTGGACTTGTGGTCTGCCCCTCTGCAGCTGGGACCCCCCCCCCCCCCCAACCCTCATGCCCCTTCCACCTCTCTCCCCCGCGCCCCCTCCCTCTGGTACAATCAGTCCATTGTTCCCGCCTGTCTGCCTGAAAGCTGCTACCTGTTATTATGTCAGAGAACAGAGGAGAGAGAGGAAGAAAAAAGCAGAGAAAACGAGGGACTTAATGAAAGGCTCCTTTGTGTCCGTGGTGAAACCCTCCTCCGGTCTCCACGCAGACGGACGCGCTACGGCGAGCCGGCCCACCGGCCAATTAATCGCAGCGCCTGATAATCTAATGATTACATGCAGTGTCTCTGTGACATCACACCTGAGTGAGCCCCCCCACAGAGGGGACGCCCGGGCAATGCGTGGGGGGGGGGCGGGGACCGGATAGGGGTACGCAGATCAGGGGAGGCCGGTGGAGGTAGAAATCGGAGGACGGGGCTCATTGTAACGCATGGGACGGAATGAGGAATGGCATTCCGATCCGTTCAGTTCCGTGCCTTACAATGAGCCCCGTCCTCCGATTTCTACCTCCACCAGCCTCCCCTGAGCAGTATTCGCTTCGACAGATCCAGTTTGTGTGAGGTCAGGTCAGGTCTGGTCTGGTCCATGAAGCAACTGGAGCAGGACAACCACTGTGTTGACTGAAACAGGCAGCTTGACCGCAGAACAGGACACCACAGTAGAAACCACAGTAGACACCACAGTAGACACCACACCACAGTAGACACCACAGTAGACACCACAGTAGACACCACACCACAGTAGACACCACAGTAGACACCACACCACAGTAGACACCACAGTAGACACAACACCACAGTAGACACCACAGTAGACACCACAGTAGAAACCACAGTAGACACCACAGTAGAAACCACAGTAGACACCACAGTAGACACCACACCACAGTAGAAACCACAGTAGACACCACACCACAGTAGACACCACACCACAGTAGACACCACAGTAGACACCACACCACAGTAGACACCACAGTAGACACCACACCACAGTAGACACCACACCACAGTAGAAACCACAGTAGACACCACAGTAGAAACCACAGTAGACACCACAGTAGACACCACACCACAGTAGAAACCACAGTAGACACCACACCACAGTAGACACCACACCACAGTAGACACCACAGTAGACACCACACCACAGTAGAAACCACAGTAGACACCACAGTAGACACCACACCACAGTAGACACCACAGTAGACACCACAGTAGACACCACACCACAGTAGAAACCACAGTAGACACCACACCACAGTAGAAACCACATCACAGTCGACACCACACGTCTCTGAAAGCTGATTGGGCGACTACAGGGAGAAGCTCTTAAACGTCCCCAAACATAATTCAATTCTCTCTTAACCCATCAACAGAAAACTCTTTGGGGAAATTGGAAGAGTTTTACTCTGTCTCTCCCTCTCTCCCTCTCTCCCCTGCTCTCCCTCTCCCTCTCTCCCCTGCTCTGTCTCTCCCTCTCTCCCCTGCTCTGTCTCTCCCTCTCTTTTGACGGTCCTCCCGTGCCTGACGATAAAGCAGCCCTTGCGCGTTGCTGTGTTCTTAATCCTCTTCTTCTCCCGGGCCGGATTAATAGCTGCGTACTTGTAATTGTGACCTCATCCCTCTGTGGCGATAAGACAGGTCAGGTGGGAGGCAGGTTAGTCGAGTATTATAATGAGAGAGAGACAGAGAGAGAGAGAGACACACACACACACACACAGAGAGAGAGAGAGAGAGACACACACAGAGAGAGAGAGAGAGAGACACACACACACACACAGAGAGAGAGAGGGTGAGAGAGAGAGAGAGACAGAGGGTGAGAGAGCTGTAAAAAAAAAAAAAAAAAAAAAAAAAAAAGAGGATAAAGGGAGAGAGAGACAGAGTGAGAGAAGGGTTCTGACGGAGGTGAGGCCAGGGCCAGATGTGTGTGTGTGTGTGTGTGTGTGTTTTACCCTACAGTACTATTGTTCCTGAGGTCTTAGTTCATTGAATGGGTGCAGTGACGGTAGTAACAGGTTATCTGAGAATGGACAGATGTTTCTCTGTCCCCCTGTGAGGACAGGGCCGTGCCAGGGCATAATGACGTGTGTGTGTGTGTGTGTGTGTGTGTGTGTGTGTGTGTGTTTTCATCCTGATGAGAGACAGAGAGAGAGAGGCATATT
>NC_139675.1:1005664-1008164 GCF_951799395.1 Argentina silus
GGGGACGTTGCTCTAGTCTGGACCTACTGGGGCGTTGCTCTAGTCTGGACCTACTGGGGGCGTTGCTCTAGTCTGGACCTACTGGGGCGTTGCTCTAGTCTGGACCTACTGGGGACGTTGCTCTAGTCTGGACCTACTGGGGCGTTGCTCTAGTCTGGACCTACTGGGGGCGTTGCTCTAGTCTGGACCTACTGGGGCGTTGCTCTAGTCTGGACCTACTGGGGCGTTGCTCTAGTCTGGACCTACTGGGGCGTTGCTCTAGTCTGGACCTACTGGGGCGTTGCTCTAGTCTGGACCTACTGGGGCGTTGCTCTAGTCTGGACCTACTGGGGCGTTGCTCTAGTCTGGACCTACTGGGGCGTTGCTCTAGTCTGGACCCTACTGGGGCGTTGCTCTAGTCTGGACCTACTGGGGCGTTGCTCTAGTCTGGACCTACTGGGGCATTGCTCTAGTCTGGACCTACTGGGGCGTTGCTCTAGTCTGGACCTACTGCTCTCGGCCACCGTGTTCAAATGCAGAAGTTCTGTCTTTTTATTCCTTTTTTTTTTCTTTTTTTTAACTTTATTTCGTAATTTTTTTTGCTTTGTTTTTTATATTTTCTAGATTGCGCAACGTAATGAAGTAAATGAAAGAACAAAATGCAGAACTCTACAACAATAAACAGATGAGTTAATTTAGGGCAGAAGCCCCCAGGCACTCGTGAACCAGCAGCAGTGTAGCATTCGTTCCTGACGTGAGCATCTGATGCTCCTCTACACGCATCTCTCTCTCCCTCTCTTTCCCTCTCTCCCTCTGTCTCTCTCTCTCTCCCTCTCTCCCTCTCTCTCTCTCTCCCTCTCTCCCTCTTCCCCTCCCTCTCCCTCTCCCTCTATCTCTCTCCCTCTCCTTCTCCTTCTCCCTCTCTCTCTCTCCCTCTCCCTCTCCCTCTCCCTCTCTCTCTCTCTCCCTCTCTCCCTCTGTCTCTCCCTCTCTCCCTCTCTCTCCCTCTCTCCCTCTTCCCCTCCCTCTCTCTCTCCCTCTCTCCCTCTTCCCCTCCCTCTCTCCCTCTCCCTCTCTCTCTCCTTCTCCCTCTCCCTCCCTCTCCCTCCCCCTCCATGTCCTCAGGCAGGATATTAAACCCCCAGCGTTTTGGATCAAATGAAAGCACGGCCCGCCAGCATCAAACACCTCTCATCCCACCGCCCCCGGCACTTCCTCTTCCTGCCCCTGCCCCTCCCCCACCCCCAACAGCCTATCAGAGGCCATCCCCAAGCAGGCTCAGTCAATCCCCCACATGCACCCACACACACACACACAGACACACACACATTCCTATAGTGTCTCACCCTCTAGAATTGGACATACATTAAAAATTAAATTCACGTATATCAATAAAGATTGAAGGAGTGAGGCAAAGCCAACGGGAAGAAACAGGAGAAACAATCATGATCATTCAGGGTAGAAGGAGTCATGATAATGAAAATAGAAATGCAATTATTGCTATGAATTTAGCAATATAGTTTTGGTGATATTAGTAATTGTGATGTAAATAATGTGGTGATATATGTATAGTTATTAACAATAATTATTAAAGGGGCAGTTTGTAATTGGTGCATCCATTTTTACATTTTGAACTTTTAAATTAATTTTATATAGCCATTGATTCTTGAAGAATAACATTTATAAATGAGCTTCGTTCAACTGTCTTGAAATTTAGAGTGGTTACATTTCTCCAGCCCCATCCCTCATCTGTTAATAATAATAATAATAATTATTATTATTATTATTATTATTATTATTATTATTATTATTATTTGTATTATTTGTATTACTATTACTGTTATTATTAGTAGTAGTATTACTACTGTTATTATTATTGTTATGGTTATTAATATTATAATAACACTTATAATAATAATAATAATAATAACTATTATTATTAATACTACTATTATTATTAATCATAATACCACTACTACTACTACTACTAATGATAATAATAATAATGATACTAATATTAATAATAATAATAATAATAATAATTAATTAATTAATTAATTAATTAATGGTATGATTACTTTGTCATTATTATATGGATATTAAGCTACTATTACTTATAAGTGTATACTTTATGCCAGAAATGTGATAATTGTGATAATTATTTCATAATGACACAGCAATGGTGTCTATAAATGTAAACCATAATGATATGATTTCCGTTGTCATAGTAATCTAGAATCTGAATATGAAAGGCTGGTGGTCGTGACAACGGAATGGTGGGAGTTCCTTCTGCTGTTCTCTCATCACTTCCACCTGTGTTGGTGTGCCGTTGTGTTCCGGCAGTGTTTGATTGGTGGATTCAAACAGAACAGTCACAGATCAGATTATTGATCTGTTTGGGATTGGTCGGAGGGTCATTTCCTTAAACGTGTGTTAACACACACGCACCATCCCTCGGACCGCCATGCTGTGTGATCCTCCTGAGCCCCCGTGGAGAGACCAAGGCTAGCGCAGGCAACAG
>NC_139675.1:1013164-1035664 GCF_951799395.1 Argentina silus
TTGACCCCCCTCTCCTCCCCCCTCTCCTCCCAAAGCTCCAGACCCCCCTTTTAATGAAGCTGTGTCTTCCTGCTACACAGTTGGACCACTCCCCCCCACCCCCCCTCCCCACCCCCTTTCAGGACCACACACAGATCCATATTTGTTTGTTTGGGTTGTGTGTGGGTTTGTGTGTGTGTGTGTGTGTGTGTGTGTGTGTGTGTGGTGTGTGTATGCGGGGTGTGTTTTCTGTTATTAAGTGGTGTTTGCCTGGTGTGTTTGCTCTGTGTAAATCCTGGCTGCCTCTCGCCCTCAGCTACAAACATCTGCCTACTTACTGTGTTTGGGAAAGAAATTGAAAGATTCACAGCAGTATTGAAAAGAGCCTGTGTGCGTGTGCGTGTGTGCGTGTGTCTGTATGTGTGTGTGTGTGCCTGTGTGTGTGTGTGTGTGTGTGTGTGTGTGTGTGTGTGTGTGCGTGCGTGCGTGTGTGCGTGCGTGTCCTCTGGAGGCTGTACAGATCTGGCTCAGACCCCAGTAATGGTTGATGACAGTCTCGTACAGCAACGGCACTTGGAAGAAAGTTTTATCTGTATTATAAAGTCTTAACTGGCAGTGGACCAGAGGAGTCTGGGGTCACGGAGCGGTGGAGAGATTCAGATGCAAGGTCCCTCCTTTATTTCTCTCCCTTTCTTTCTATCTATCTTTCTAACTTTCTTTTTCTTTTCTTTTTTAAATCTTAAAAAAAAAAACGAACGTCATTTAGTTTTTTTCTCACTTTCTCTCTCTCTCTGTGTTCTGTCTCCCCCCCCCCTCCCTCCCTCCCTCCCCCCTCCCTCCCTGTGTCAGTAGAAACAGCTCGTCTGAGACGTCCGTTCTTGCGAGCCTCGGCGTGACGCGGCTATTTTTAGCCGTCCTAATTGAAGCCCGATGATCAGTTGTTGACTTTCATTAACCGCCTCCCCCCCCTCCCTCCCTCCCCCCTCCCCCCCCCCCCACCACGCCATCCACCGCCGGCGCCTCTCACCGAGCAGGAAGTGGCGATGATTGAGAGGAAGTGACAGTTGGACGGGCGTCATTAGGAGCGTGTCAGACGATAGTGGATCTGCAGTCGCATCACGTTAGGTCTGCCACGGCTGAGTCCGTATGTCACCGCGACCCCCCCGCCCCCCGCCCCCCGTCCCCCCCCCCGTCTCTCTCACACCCCTTGTAGGCCACAGGCACAACATGGACACCCTCCTCTTTCCCAACACCAACGTGTTCCAGTCAGTTCTGATCCACTCACTTCTCAGACGTCCTCTGGCCTGTTTGGGACGCTTTTCTACGTCCTCGTCCTTGTCTGTGGTGTGTCTGTGGTGTGTCTGTGGTGCGTCTGAGGTGTGTCTGTGGTGCGTCTGAGGTGTGTCTGTGATGCGTCTGAGGTGTGTCTGTGATGCGTCTGTGGTGCGTCGGCCGTTATTTCAGCCTCTTGTAAAGATCATGTCAAGTCGTGACTTAAACACTGTCGTTCAGATGACCCACGATTGTTGTTGTGTTTCTGCTGCTTCATACTAATGCTACCCTATGTTATTATTATTATTATTATTATTATTATTATTACTTCTTTGCACTGTTGAGGAGCTAGCTCGCCCTATGCACTTCATTCACCGACTCCAGCTGTATTCTGTGACAAAGGAACTTTGATTTGATTTGATGAAACCCGTCCATCCTTGCACGCTTGTCTTCTAAACTACATCCCGTTCCGGTTTCCGCAGCAACAACCCGGCCCACCGGTACTACCTGACGACGGACCCGGTGACGGGTCAGCTGTACGTGTCGGACACCAACTCCCGGCGGATCTACCGGCCCAAGGTCCTGACGGGCACCAAGGAGTTGCTAGGCAACGGGGAGGTGGTGGTGGGGACCGGGGAGCAGTGCCCGCCCTTCGACGAGGCCCGCTGCGGGGACGGGGGCAAGGCCACCGAGGCGCTGCTACTGGGGCCCAAAGGTACGCACGCACGCACGCACGCACGCACGCACTCACACACGTACACGGCACACATACGCATGCACACACACACACACACACACGTGCACTCACACATACAGTGTACACACATGCATGCACAAACACACAAACAAACACACACATACCTGTAGAATACACGCAAACACACACCCCACCCTTGGAGGCACAACTACACGCGCGCGCGCACACACACACACACACACACACACACACACACACACACACACACACACACACACAGCACTGTGATATCCCACCCGCTGGTATCGTTAAATGCAGGTGTAAATATCCAGTGTGTATGATTGTACCCTCTCTGTCTCTCTCTCTCTCTCTCTCTCTCTCTCTCTCTCCATCCCTCTCACTCTCTCTCTCTCTCTCTCCATCCCTCTCACTCTCTCTCCCTCCCTCCATCCCTCTCTCTCTCTCTCTCTCCATCCCTCTCACTCTCTCTCTCTCTCCCTCCCTCCCTCCATCCCTCTCTCTCTCCCTCCCTCCTCCCTCTCTCTCTCCCTCCCTCTCTCCCTCCCTCCTCCCTCTCTCCCTCCCTCCTCCCTCCTCTCTCCCTCCCTTCTCCCTCCCTCCCTCCTCCCTCCCTCCCTCCCTCCCTCCCTTCTCCCTCTCTCCCTCCCTCCTCCCTCCCTCCCTCTCTCTCCTGAGTGCTGTAGAGCTGTGTGATTTACTGTCCAGGCCCTCCAGTAATGTCTCACCCATTCATTACACAAAGCACAGAGAGAGTTAGACCAGGGCACTCTCTCATATACCAGCTTAAATTAGATCTCCATGCAGCACTCACACACACACACACACACACACTCACACACACACACACATGTGTATATAGACACATGTGCATGTACATGCGCACCCACACACACACACACACACACACACGCACACACTCACACACACACACACACACACACACACACACACACACACACACACATATGTGTATATAGACACATGTGCATGTACATGCGCACCCACACACACACACATACACATACATACACACACACACTATCCCTCTGCTTCATTTTACAGCTGATTTCAAGGTAAAGCGCTTTAACACTCTCCCCCCCCACACACCCAGCGGCAGGCATCCAGCACACACACACACACACAAACCCTGCGGCAGGCATCCAGCACACACACACACACACACACACACACACACACCCTGCGGCAGGCATCGAGCCTCAAAGCCTCTCCTAAACACTGCCATTGTGCTGCAATAGCATTAACTCACAACAACTCAGCACTTAGACTTCACACATGCTGTTACACACACTGCCTGCCTGTCTGTCTGCATGCCTGCCTGCCTGCCTGCCTGTATGTCTGCCTGCCTGCCTGTCTGCCTGCCTGCCTGCCTGCCTGCCTGTATGTCTGCCTGCCTGCCTGTCTGCCTGTCTGCCTGCCTGCCTGCCTGTCTGCCTGCCTGCCTGTCTGTCTGTCTGTCTGTCTGTCTATCTCCAGCCACTCTGTCAGTCTCTCCCTCCTGCCTCATAGGCACCCCATAAAACAGTACACACACACACACACACACACACACACACACACACCCTCCAGTAATGAGGTGAGAGGTGTTTGAGTAGTAGCTGAAAGAATTTGGCAGGTGAGTGCTTTTTTGCCCTTCATTTAATGGAGAGACCCCCCCCCCCCCCCCCCACACACACACACACACACACACAGCTCCCTCTTAAACTGCAGTTAGAGAGAGCACGTCAGACCATTAAGAGAAAATGGGAAAAGGAAAAGTGGGTAAAAAAAGAAATACAGGAGAATGTTAGGGAGGTGGGTAGGCACACACACACACACACACACACACACACAGGTACACACAGGCACACACACACACTAACTCCTTGATCATAGCCCTAGCTATGGATGTCTGTTCAGTTTATTTCAGTACATTTCTCATTGCTCAAGCCTCCTCTCCTCCCCTCCTCTCCTCTCCTCTCTCCTCCCCTCCTCTCCTCTCCTCCCCTCCTCTCCTCTCCTCTCCTCCCCTCTTCTCCTCCCCTCCTCCCCTCTGACATCTCTCTGGGCCGTGCCTCTCCTCCCCTCCTCTCCTCCCCTCCTCTCCTCCCATCCCTTCCTCCCCTCTTCCTATCCCCTCCCCTCCTCTCCTCTTCTCTCTCCCTCTGGCTGGTCCTTCCATCCTCTTTCACACGTCTTCCTCTTGTCTCCTCTCTGCTCTCCACTCACACTCACACACACACACACACACACACACACACACACACACACGCACACACACACACACACACACACTCACACACACACACACTCACACACACAGTACAGATTACCTCCCTCCTTCCCTCCCTCCTTCCCTCTCTCCATCCTTCACCTCCCTTTCCCTCCCTCCCTTCCTCTTCCCTATCTTCACCTCCCTCTCACCCCTCCCTAAAGGCACAGCAGTCCATCCCTGTAGGGGTGCCCCCCCCCCGACGCAGCCCCCCCCCCCCCCCTCCAGCTGCACACGGGGGAACCAAGTTGTTTTTAGCCCACATAGCAGTAACCATGGCAACAGTCTTTTTTTTTCTTCTTTTTTTTACATCCGTTCAGGTGTGAAGTGAGAGAGAGACCATACACACACACACACACACACACACACACAGGCTGTGGGGGAAGGGCCTTTTGTCCCTGTCGCCTTTTTCGATGGAAAATCCACCAAACCAAGGCAAGCCCGGCCAGGAAACAGGCATGTGTAGAAGCACATCTGTGCCCATGTCTCTGTCTTCATCACTAACCCCGCCTCCCTTCCTCTCTCTCTCTCTCTCCCCCTCCCTCCCTCCCTCCCCCTTTAGGAATCGCGGCCGATAAGAACGGCTTCATCTACTTCGTGGACGGAACCATGATCCGCAAGGTCGACCGGAACGGGATCATCTCCACCCTGCTGGGCTCCAACGACCTGACCTCCGCACGACCCCTGACCTGCGACACCAGCATGCACATCAGACAGGTGGGTTGGTTTCTGTTTTCAGTTTTTCCTTGGACAGTAGAGAAAGCCAGGAAAGTCAGGAGGAGAGGGTATGTCAGCAAGGCTGTGGGTGTATGTCTGCGCTGGAGGCCGTGGTGCTGGACCACTGGACCACCCCAGGACACAGGAAGATGTTGAAGGATTGTAGAGGAAGGCCCGTTTCTAACAGAGCCTCGCCACTGTGACCGGTCCTGACACCATCCCCGGCCCCCGGCCAGTTCCCCCCTAGCCTGTGTGACTGGGTCAGGAATCAATCAATCAATCAAGTTTATTTGTATTGCGGTTTTTACATCGACAAATGTCACAAAGTGCTTCACAACAAAATAATACGAAACAATATAAACAATAAATACAATACAAACAATATGATGCAACACTAAACCATAGACCTCCAGGAGTAAGAAGAGGATAAAACTCCTTCAGAGAGGAGGAAACGTCTAGACTCCTTCAGAGAGGAGGAAACGTCTAGACTCCTTCAGAGAGGAGGAAACGTCTAGACTCCTTCAGAGAGGAGGAAACGTCTAGACTCCTTCAGAGAGGAGGAAACGTCTAGACTCCTTCAGAGAGGAGGAAACGTCTAGACTCCTTCAGAGAGGAGGAAACGTCTAGACTCCTTCAGAGAGGAGGAAACGTCTAGACTCCTTCAGAGAGGAGGAAACGTCTAGACGTTATGAAACGTCTAGACTCCTTCAGAGAGGAGGAAACGTCTAGACGTTATGAAACGTCTAGACTCCTTCAGAGAGGAGGAAACGTCTAGACTCCTTCAGAGAGGAGGAAACGTCTAGACGTTATGAAACGTCTAGACTCCTTCAGAGAGGAGGAAACGTCTAGACGTTATGAAACGTCTAGACTCCTTCAGAGAGGAGGAAACGTCTAGACGTTATGAAACGTCTAGACTCCTTCAGAGAGGAGGAAACGTCTAGACGTTTCAAATACACCACTTTATGTTGCTGCCACGTCTTCCTCGGGGGGGGGGGGGGGGGCGGCGTCTCATCGTAACCAAAGTTGTATTGATTTAGTTTTCGTGGCACAAAACATTATGTTATATATAAAAAAGGAAAAAAAAGAAGCTACATTTCCACAAAGCTGCATCGCACAATTTGTTTTAATGAAAACGGCTGAACGGAAACTTCCGGAGAATGGTGTCTGTATTTAGTCTGTCACAACTCGAGGAGACGTTCCAAATTGCTTTGGGAAATATGTGGTTAACGGTGGAGAAATGATGGTAGGCAATAAAAACATGTTTCACTTAAATGTCCACGGCACGCGAATCATCATAAAACATGTGTGACTGGTTGAAAACGGTGACTGATTAAATCAGTGACTGGTTAAATCGGTGACTGGTTAAAACAGCTGTGTGTTTTGTTGGTGCACGCTGAATTTTGACACCCTTCCCCACGTGGATTTAAAAGCGTGATTGGTTCCCCCACCGCCTTGTCTTCTGTTGACACCGCCTTGAATCTGTTGCTTTGGTCGAAAATCCCCACAAGTGTGTATGGTGTGTGTGTGTGTGTGTGTGTGTGTCCACAAGGGCACGAGAAGGGTGGAGAAACAGGACACAGCCTTCCTCTCCCCTGTAGAGAGGTCCTGTAAAGTCCTACAGCACCCCCTACTGGTGGAAAAATACAGCCCAAACCTGCCCCCTAAAGAACTCCGCTCCCTCCGCCCTCCTGGACCAGTGTTAAGGCTCAGAGTTGGGATGAAATTGTATTTAGATTCTCAAATACTGAAGTGGCGCTTGGTTTAGCGTGGATGGCCCTGTGGAGCAGATGAATCAACCAGAAGCACTGCAGACGCTGCCTAGGTGTGGCGAGCCGCTTAAACCAAGTGCACCTAAAGTGTTTGAAAGAGTACGATGCAGTGTTGACACGGGTCTGCAGAGGCTCTCAGTCCTCCAGCTCGTCCCAGTGACCACAGCTTCATCCACCGCGTTCTATCTCGGAGACAACGGGGATCAACGGAGGATTATCAGGGAATGGGAGATGTCACTCATCATCCAGGACGGGGAAGTGGTTCCCACAGCGGAGGTCTGACTCTGCCGGCATTTCTCCAAGAGAGACTCATCAGAGTCTGCTGTTTTCAGATGAAGGATAAAGTCGTTGTTGTTGTTGTCGTTGTTGTCGTTGTTGTTGGTCTTGAGTGACAGGCCGCTCATGCTATCATCCAAGTGTTGTTAGTCGTTAAGTTAGCCAATCAGTTAGTCGTGAAGTTAGTCAATCAGTTAGTCGTTAAGTTAGTCAATCAGTTAGTCGTTAAGTCAGTCAATCAGTTAGTCGTTAAGTTAGTCGTTAAGTTAGTCGTTAAGTTAGTCGTTAAGTTAGTTGATCAGTTAGTCAATCAGTTAGTCGTTAAGTTAGTTGATCAGTTAGTCAATCAGTTAGTCGTGAAGTTAGTCAATCAGTTAGTCGTTAAGTTAGTCAATCAGTTAGTCGTTAAGTTAGTCAATCAGTTAGTCGTTAAGTTAGTCGTTAAGTTAGTCGTTAAGTTAGTCGATCAGTTAGTCAATCAGTTAGTCGTTAAGTTAGTTGATCAGTTAGTCAATCAGTTAGTCGATCAGTTAGTCGTTAAGTTAGTCATTAAGTTAGTCGTTAAGTTAGTCGTTAGTCATTAAGTTAGCCAATCAGTTAGTCGTTAAGTTAGTCGATCAGTTAGTCGATCAGTTAGTCGATCAGTTAGTCGTTAAGTTAGTTGATCAGTTAGTCAATCAGTTAGTCGATCAGTTAGTCGTTAAGTTAGTCATTAAGTTAGTCGTTAAGTTAGTCGTTAGTCATTAAGTTAGCCAATCAGTTAGTCGTTAAGTTAGTCGATCAGTTAGTCGTTAAGTTAGTCGATCAGTTAGTCGTATATCCGTCATGAAACCCGGCACGCCCCCAGACTGCGACATTGAGATCAGTCAAAGTTTTAAAGTCTCTTTTATTTGTCGTTATATTGAATACAAGAATTCAACGCATGGAAACGCCTGAGGCAGAGCAGCTCTGCCACGTCAACCAGCGTCAACAACACAACGGAACAAGGACAACAGATCCAATATGGACGTGAACCCTGATGACATTTAATCCAGTCCCAATGTTTGCGTTCTGGTAGCAGCAGTAAAGGGAGAGAGAGCAGAGTGCAGCGTCGGGGGGGGGAGTGAACACACACACGTTCACGGTTCGTTACACCCACCCTTTATGAAGAGATTCAATGAGATGAGATTAAACTCTGATCATAATTAATGATATTAATCCCCGCAGGGAAATTAGTTTGTTAATACGACACACAGTCAGCGTGTAAAAAACACAACACAGAAACACACATGAAGCTAGCATATAAACACACACACAGAAACACACATGAAGCTAGCGTGTAAACACACACACAGAAACACACATGAAGCTAGCATATAAACACACACACAGAAACACATATGAAGCTAGCATGTAAACACACACACAGAAACACATATGAAGCTAGCGTGTAAACACACACAGAAACACACATGAAGCTAGCATATAAACACACACACAGAAACACACATGAAGCTAGCATGTAAACACACACACAGAAACACACATGAAGCTAGCATGTAAACACACACACAGAAACCCAGAGGGTGACAGAGACTGCTGTCACAGCGACTCAGAGAACTCTCCTTTCCTGAGACTACACTGAAGTGTTGCATAATCAGTGCGGGTATTCCACTTGCTTCATCGCTCTCCAAATCCCCTGTGCCTTTCTGCGCTAGCGATCAGTGTGTGTGTGTGTGTGTGTGTGTGTGTGTGTGTGTGTGTGTGTCTGTGCGTGTGTGTGTGTGTCTGTGCGTGTGTGTGTGTGTGTGTGCGCATGTGTGTGTGCGCGTGTGTGGGACACAGCTCCACAACACTCTCTCAAACTCTCTCCCCTTCCTCTATCCTTTCTTCTCTGGCCTGTGTCCTCACCGCCCCCCCCCCCCTACCCCTCCCTCCCTCCTCCTCATCACCCTCCCCTTCTTTCTGTCTCTCCTCTCCACTGTCACAATCAAGAGGAAGGGAGCAGGTCCTCAGTGAGAGAGAGAGAGAGAGGGAGAGAGAGAGAGAGAAAGAGAGACAGAGAGAGAGAAAGACAGAGAGTGAGGGAGTGGGAGTGGGAGTTATTCAGAGGAACATCTATGCCAGTACCCTTGGGTCCGGGGGGGAAGATATACAGCGTTGCACACCTGGGCGGAGTGGGACTCAATGGAGCAAAAACAAACAAAGACAGCTCCTGTCTGCGCGACGTAATTACCATCCCCAGCCTGGGGGGAGGCAGCCAGTGGAGCACGTCTGTGGGGGGGGGGGGGGCGTGGGGGGGGCGACGACGGACGGACGGACGACTGTCACCTCACCAGGGCAGTGTTTCTTGATAAGAAACTCACAGTCACGATAGGTGGCTACCCCCCAATCTCTCGCCTGACAACCTCCTATCAGCGGCCATCTTCTACTCCCCCCCCCCCCTCTCTCTCTCTCTCCAGGAGCTGGGTGTAGAACTCCCCTGCCCTCCCCCCTCCCCACATGAGCTCCAGTACTGAGTCTCTAACAGGAAAGTTTCTGTAGAAACAGGGAAGAACATAGTTCAGAATGGGACACTCTGTTCTATCCTCCTCATTTCACTTCCCCCCCTCCACTGCTTTTTTTTTTTTATCCTTCACTCCCTTCGTTCCCAGCCCTCCCAGCGCCCTGGCGGGACACGCGTTGACCCGGGGTTAATGGTCAGACACTCTGAGGGCGTGGGGACACCCAGCGTGTGCCTAAATAAGCCACTTTGGCATGTATAATTCAGCCCTCCGACTGGGCTGGCGGGGGAGCAGGAAGGGCTTTTATGTGGTGGAGCTAAAGGCCGGGGCCCTCCATTACCTTTTAATGAAGCTCCCGCTCTCAGCGTTCTAACCTCCCGGGTCGCACCGGGTCGCTGGGGTGGGTCCACCCAGCACAGCCTCACACACTGCTGGCTGCACTCACACATGAACGGGGTGTGTGTGTGTGTGTGTGTGTGTGTGTGTGTATGTGTCTCAGTGTGTGTGTGTGTGTGTGTGTGTGTGTGTGTGTGTGTGTGTGTGTGTGTGTATATATGTGTGTGCGTGCGTGTGTCTCTGTGTCTCTGTGTCTGTGTGTGTGTGTGTGTGTATGTGTCTCAGTGTGTGTGTGTGTGTGTGCGTGCGTGCGTGCGTGTCTCTGTGTCTGTGTGTGCGTGCAAGCGTGCAGTTTATACAGAGAACAGATGAATGTGTGTATCCGAGTATCCTTCAATACGTGTGTGTGTGTGTGTTGTCAGTATTACCCACAATCCCCTGCCACTCCCCAACGAGAGAAGAGAGGATGAGGACAGTCCTGTGTCTGTGTGTGTGTATGTCGGTAATAAAGGTGCCCGGCCGCTCGGGTCGCTGGGAGGTTTTCTCTAGTCTCTCTCTCCGTCGCTCCCCTCAGGCGAAGAGGAAACGCAAAAACAAATGATCTCGGTCGGAGTCAGAGCGAGGCACGATGCCTATCAGGCCTGAGGAGTAACGATCCTTTTTCATCAGTGTGTCACAGTGTGGCACGGAGAGAGGGGGAGGGGGGAGGGAAGGGGGGGAGGGGGGGGGCGCCACTCACACCTCCTATTTCCTGTGTTTATTTCTTTGCCTAACCTGTAAATGCTGATAAATACCCTGGTTGGTTCTGTACTCCTTTGCTTCACCATGTTCTCCTTTCCTCTCCTCTCCTCTCTCCTCCTCTCCTCTCCTCTCCTCTCCTCCCTCCCCTCCCCTCTCCCCTCCTCTCCTCTCCTCTGTGGTGTCTGTGGTGTAGGTGCGTCTGGAGTGGCCCACAGACCTGGCCATCAACCCCATGGACAACTCCATCTACGTTCTGGACAACAACGTGGTCCTGCAGATCACTGAGAACAGACAGGTGGGGCACACACACACACACACACACACAAACAGAGAGACACACAGAGACACACACACACACAGACGCATGCACACACGCACACACCATACATGCACACACGCACATGCACACACACGCACGCATGCTCGCACACACACCATACACACACATGCGCACACACACACACACACACACACACACCAGATATGGCACTGGATCATCAGGCAACTTTGGCCGCGGCTTGTTTTGCTTGGCCACAAATGTAATCATCATCCCAGCGAGTAGATTTAATATTCAGTCTTTATCGCCAAAACAAACCAATTACTCTGCAGCCGTTTCAGGCAGCCAGACATGCAGCACCCCAACCCTGACAGGAGCAGGGCGGCCAGACTGAAAGTCAGCTTTATTTTGATAAATAGATTTATTTATTCGATTAGATACAAACTGCGTGACCAATCACACGGTTCAAAGCCATCAAAGCCACTGAGACGACTGTGACATGACCTGTGTCGTCGTTGTTGTTGTTGTTGTTGTTGATTGGTTGGTTATTCTGTTCCCAGGTGCGCATCGTGGCGGGGCGGCCCATGCACTGCCAGGTGCCGGGCATCGAGTACACACTGGGGAAGCGGGCAGTCCAGACCATGCTGGAGGGCGCCTCCGCCATCGCCCTCTCCTACAGCGGCGTGCTCTACATCGCCGAGACAGACGAGAAGAAGATCCACCGCATCCGCCAGGTTTCCACGGACGGCGAGATCACCCACCTGGCCGGGGCGCTGTCCGACTGCGACTGCAAGAACGACGCCAACTGCGACTGCTACCAGACGGGCGACGGCTACGCCAAGGACGCCCGCCTCAACTCGCCGTCCTCGCTGGTGGTTTCGCCTGACGGGACGCTCTACGTGGCCGACCTGGGGAACATCCGCATCCGGGCCGTGCGCCGCAACCGGCCTCCGGCGGCGGGGGGCCAAGCGGGCTCGGGGCCCGGGTCGTACGAGGTGGCGTCGCCCGCGACCCAGGAGCTGTACGTGTTCGACGCCAACGGCACCCACCAGTTCACCATGTCGCTGGTCACCGGCGACTACAAGTACAACTTCAGCTACAGCAACGACGAGGACGTGACGGCCGTCACGGACAGCAGCGGGAACACACTGCGCGTCCGCCGCGACCCCAACCGCATGCCCGTGAGGATCGTGGCGCCGGACAACCAGGTGATCTGGCTGACCATCGGCACCAACGGGGGGCTGAAGACCCTCACGGCGCAGGGCCAGGAGCTGGTGCTGTTCACCTACCATGGCAACAGCGGGCTGCTCGCCACCAAGAGCATCCAGATAGGCTGGACCACCTTCTACGAGTGAGTGGGCTGGGGCTGGGGGGGGGAGGGAGGGGGGGAGGGAGGGAGGGGGGAAGAGAGTGAGTGAGGAAGGGAGGGAGGGAGGGAGGGGGGAAGAGAGTGAGGAAGGGAGGGAGGGAGGGAAGGAGGGGGGAAGAGAGTGAGGGAGGGAGGGAAGGAGGGGGGAAGAGAGTGAGGGAGGGAGGGAGGTAAGAGAGTGAAGGAGGGAGAGGTACTGGCGGGGGACGGGCGGTGTCTGTCTTTGATTCTGACGTTGTTCTATTTCAGTCTGTTTTGTCCCCAAAGCCCCGGCTCACAGGGCTGCATCGTCAGCGTCTCTAATCTGATTGGCTGATTGGATTCTGTGTAGACGGCCAGCGCCCCCCCCCCCCGTGCCTGTGTCTGATCAGTATCAGGAGAGTCAGACAGGCCAGAGGACAATGCCTACTCAGCCAAACCCTTCTCCGCTACACCGCTCTACTCAGGAAAGAATAGAATAGTTTCATCAGATATAGAACCATCAATTGTGTATTACGTGTGTGTGTGCGTTTTCATGCATGCATGCGTGCGTCTGTCACACTTCATGAGGAACTCTTCTGGTAGCCACACCCCTTGTAACCACAGAGACAGACAGGAAATATGGAGGGAGAGAGAAAGGGAGAGAGAAAGGGAGAGAGAAAGGGGAGAGAGGGAGTCACTCAGTCCCAGAGCAGGCTGACAGGCAGGGCTGTCACTAAACCTCTCTGTGACAGTAGCTCACACACACACACACACACACACACACACAGACACACACACACTCTCTCTCTCCCCCTCTCTATCTCTCTCTCTCTCTCTCTCACACACACACACACACACACACACACACACACAGACACACACACACTCTCTCTCTCCCCCTCTCTATCTCTCTCTCTCTCACACACACACACACACACAGACACACACACATCCTCCATGTCCTAAAATAGACTCACTGGTTGGTCATTTGGGACAGGCCCCAGTCAGGCAGCTCTCTGTTCTGTGTAACCCGTCTCCAGTAGCTGCTGCAGCGGCCAGACTAACCCACACAGCAGACCCCAGCCAAGCCAACTCTCCAGACACTGTCATTATGGGAGAGTGTGCTCCTACAAGCCCCAGGGCCCATCATCTCCCTCACCCACAGCAGCCCGTTTCCATCCTGCCCACTGCCAACCTGCAGCGACTCCATTCGACAGAGAATGTTAGAATGGTAGCAAAAGTCCTTCAACGAAACAAGGACAAGCGTTAAAAAAAAAAAAAAAAAAAAGAAAGGTATTTGATGCTCCTTGAGATGGTTTAAGTCAAAGCTCTTGAGGCAGCAGGAAAACAACGGTTTCAGTTGAGGTTTTTATTCAAGCTTCCCTGAGAGAGAGCTTTGAGATCACATCTCCACTGAATATGGTCATCTGTCATCCCCCTCCCCCCCCGCCCCCCCGTCCCCTGCCCCGTTTGGCCTTGTCTGTTCAGATCTGTGGACGGGTGAGAAGCCAGAAATGCAGAGAGACGTTTCATTAAAACTAGCCTTGACTGATTCAGCGTGTCTGTGTCAGTGGACAGGCTGCCCACTGCTGGGCTGAAGGCCTCTCCATGTGTGTCTTACATTCTCTTTTCTCTTTCTCTCTTTCTTTCACCTTTTCTCTCTCTCTGTCTCTCTCTCTCTCTCTCTCTCTCTCCCTCCCTCTCTCTCTCCCTCTCCCTCTCCCTTTCCACCAGCTATGACAGCGAGGGCCGTCTGACCAATGTGACCTTCCCGACGGGGGTGGTGACCAACCTGCATGGGGACATGTCGGGGGCCATCACGGTGGACATCGAGACGTCCGGCCGTGACGAGGACGTCAGCATCACCACCAACCTCTCCTCCATCGACTCCTACTACACTCTGGTCCAAGGTAAGGCCTGCCCAACACCTCACCTTCCACCACACACACAATAACGGATTGTACGTAGATTACGTGTCTGTGTGTGTGTGTGTGTGTGTGTGTGCAGTGCGTGCGTGCGTGCGTGCGTGCGTGCGTGCGTGCGTGTGCAGTGCATGTGTGCGTGCGTGTGTGTGTGTGTGTGTGTGTGTGCGTGCGTGCGTGCGTGCGTGTGTGTGTGTGTGTGCAGTGCGTGTGTGTATCTTCATTAACACCAGTCATGAATAATTATCGTCCTCATCAATAATATAATCCATCGCCTTAAGAAAGCAAACGTCAACTCAATACTAATGACTCAAACAGCCGTCGTGTAAACATTGATCAGATGTGCCTGCCTTTCTCTTATTAAAGGGGACATAAACTCAAGAGAGCTCTTAAATACACAACAGTCTTTAACTGCTCTGGAGCGGACGGTCTTCTGAGAGACTTAAAACAGTGGTGCCCTGAAGCACCAGCCTCATGAAGGCTTCCGTCAATGACGCTATGACATCAGACTTCACACCACTGGCAATATATTGAACCAACAGAACCAGTGGTCAGATACATATTGGGATGGGAATGGAACCAGTGGTCAGATACATATTGGGATCCAGATGCTAATGTTAATGCCCAGAGAGAGGCAGTTGGCTGTACAGCAGCAGTTGATAAAAACAACAAACGTACAGGACTGTACATAGGCCAACACCACCCACCAGACAGACAGACAGACAGAATGATAGATAGATAGATAGATAGATAGATAGATAGATAGATAGATAGATAGATAGATACAATAGATAGATAGATAAATAGATAGATAGATACATTTTTAATTGGTGTTATTCACGTGTCTCTCTGTGTCTCCAGACCAGCTGAGGAACAGCTACCAGGTGGGCTACGACCACTCTCTGAGGGTCATCTACGCCAACGGCATGGACACCCACTACCAGACGGAGCCTCACATCCTGGCGGGCGCCGCCAACCCTACGGTGGCCCGGAGGAACATGACCCTGCCCGGGGAGAACGGCCAGAACCTGGTGGAGTGGCGCTTCCGCAAGGAGCAGACCCGCGGAAAGGTCATCGTGTTCGGGAGGAAGCTGAGGGTGAGTGTGTGTGTGTGTGTGTGTGTGTGTGTGTGGGGTGAGGGGGGGGGGGGTGGATGGGTGGATGAGAGCGGCGGGAGCCATTTTGTTTTGGCGGGATGGAGGAGGGGTTGTATTGTTGCAGCGTTTGGTTGTTGTTGTTGTTGGGGCGGGGGGGAGTTGATTTTGACAGTTGGTTCATGAATGGTTTGAACATTAGTAGTCAGTCCTTCTTGCATTTACCCACAAGATCATCTGAACATATTGTATGACAGTGTCTGATGGTTAAATACAATATGGGGAGGTAGCATTTTCCATATCCAAGAGCCCTTCAATTTGATTGTCACATTTCTGTCCTTTTATTACGGTCCAAACAGCTCAAATGTGTGACAGTTTGTCAGTTATTAACGAGGGACAATGCTTTGTCTGAGCATTTCAGACTCCTCCTCATCAAAAAGCTTTTGAAGTGCTTCATCATTACCGAGCACAAAAGGGAAAAAGGTATAATTGTGTTTTCACTGCGACCCAAAGGGGGTTAATTCCCATATCTGACGCCTCCTGCCTTGTTTTGTAAATCCTAATGGGACATTTGCATTGCATGCTACAACGCTGATGGGTAGCCAGCCGCCTCTCCGTCAGATCTCTCAGCCTCGTCCAGCGTCCCGCCTCTCAGAAGACCGGCCGCTCTCAGCCATCTCATTACACGGCAACGTCTCCAGGAGCTCAGCGCCGGCGTCTAAAAGAAACATGAAGCATATACTGATATCCGCCGGTCTTCTTTTATTTATTTTTCTCTCTTTTCACTCATTCCAAAACCTGAGAGAGGCAGGCAGGCAGGCAGGCAGGCAGGTATCCCTACAGCGTTCCAGAAATGACACTGTTTCTTATTTATGTGAAATAAATTGAGGGCCAGGGTCACAGTCTGATTGGCTCTGCCTCCGCATTCCACAGGCCCTGTCATCTTCAAATGATTGGTTCCCGCTGAGAGGTACTTTGAATGGCTCCACACTCCCGATATGTCTTCAGCGCCTCGGCGAATTCCGAGGGGGGCTAATTTATAAAAAGCAAGGGGAAAAAAACAGGAGTTTGAACATTCGCCAGCGAGTCTTTCACTTTAATGAAATACCCTTCAAAATACCAGCTAATCGAATGCTTTCCCCTTGCATCAAGGTTCTCTTAAATTAATTTAGTGCCGCTCTTGAGAATCGATCACAGTAAACGGCGGTTAAACAAACAACGGGTCGTCGAGGCGATAAAAGCAGGTTGTCGGGATTGACTTTGACGGCGACTCTCGTTTATGAGTTCCTGACATCTTCTCTGTTTGTTCTGCTTTTGAAAAGGTGAACGGAAGAAACCTCCTCTCCGTGGACTACGACCGGACCCTCCGGACCGAGAAAATATACGACGACCACCGCAAGTTCCTGCTGAAGATCGTGTACGACATGCAGGGCCACCCCACGCTCTGGGTCCCCAGCAGTAAGCTGCTGTCAGTCAACCTCACCTACTCCAGCACGGGCCAGGTGACGGGGCTGCAGAGGGGGCCCACCACGGAGAGGGCGGAGTACGACAGCCAGGGACGCATCGTCTCCAGGGTGTTCGCTGACGGGAAGACCTGGAGCTACACCTATCTGGACAAGGTAACCATCTAGAATCATTCATTGTATTTATACAGCACTTTTCTAGACCCGAAACCCTCACATTGTTTGGTCCAGTCCAACAACACACACACACACACACACACACACATAAACACACAGACACATAAACACACAGACACACAAATATATTCTCACATACCCACCCAATCAGAGCCAACAAAGAATTGATGCTCCATTTTGAAAAAAGCAAATGATGTATTTATTTATTTATAGTATCAACAAGAACAAGACTGTGTTCCACCAAACAAACGCAGTCGCATTTCTTTTTTTGAAAATGCACGTTTTGGAACGTCTACGAGAAGGCACCCATGAATTATGCAGGTTGAGAAATAAACAGTGTAGTCACGTACCTGTTGAACTCTGATTTGAAGCCAGTGCTGCTGGGTCCTTGAGCTGCCACACTGTATTATGACGACGACGCCTCTTGTTTGCACTGTCAAAATATCACCCTTAAAGTGGCCTCAGCTGCGTGCTAGGCTCCGTACGACGGCTACACGCTCCAGAGGCTCAGATGCTAAGTACCTCGCGGGTCCCCCGCCGCATACCTTCCCAGATTTAGTCTTAGATGAGCTTTTCAAATCTGTGGAGACGAGCTGCTTCCCGTGACAAATGGATTAGGTGGACTTCTGTTCTTTCACAGTCAGCACAAAAAAAAAAAAAAAAAAAACACACAAAAAAGATAGCAAGGTTATTTTCAGAAGAAAACAGCAAACAAAGCCCTGGTAATTGAAGGCCCCCTGAAAGCTATGAGTGTCAGAAAGTTGCTTTGAAATATACAAGGGAGTGCAGACCACATATACAAAGAGTCTCTTATTCCCTTTAGGGGAGGTAATGGAGGAGACATAAAATGGCCATTGTTTGTGGATGTTTGTGCACAGAGAGACGGCTTAACCAGGGTAGTAAAGACAGAGTTATGGCCCAGGAAACACGGCCCGGGGGGGGAGACATGAGCCCTGGCTTAGCCTACATGTGGAGGCCAGTGGGAGACGACAGAGAATACAGAGAGAGAGAAAGAGAGAGGGATAGAGAGAACAAACAGAGAGACAGAGAATGAAAGAACAGTAAGAAAGAGAGAAGGAGACGATCGATCCCTAACTAGGTTTATTCCCCCTGTTCCCAGGAAAAGAAATGCAACACAGACGCTGTTTTTACACTTCCTTTGAGTGCCATGCAAAGATTAAACCTGTCGGGTTGAAATAGTTTATTTTTTCCCCCACTTCTCTCTTGTGGAATACTAAACTTTTATTCAAGTTTGCACTTCAGATGCAGTAGCAGAAACTTTCTCCCCTTCACACTTGGACAAAAAACAGCCGTAAGAGCATAGAGAGGCGTGTTTACAATACATACAATGCAAATAAACTAAGTTTGAGAGAGAGAGAGAGAGAAGAAAATAATGTGTGTGTGTGTGTGTGTGTGTCTCTGTGCATCTATTAAATATGCATGGGTTTCTCCCCAACCCTCCATCTCTGGTTCGTCGCCTGCCACGAACGCAGGTAGCGTGACCAGGAAGGAGGGGGGGTGGGGGAGGGGGGGAGGGGGTGGGGGGAGGAGGAGGAGGGGGGTCACACACCAAACGTATGCCACCCAGAGCATCTGGAGAGGCTGAGTAACGTCTGTCCAAGAATGGCTGACAAGGTGAAGGATCCTCCCGGCAGGCACTTACCAGGCATCCACTCCAGCCTCCCTCCCTCCCTCTCTCTCTCTCTCTCTCTCTCTCTCTCTCTCTCTCTCTCCCAGCCTCCCTCTCTCTCTCCCTCCCTCCCTCCCTCTCTCTCTCTCTCTCTCTCTCTCTCTCTCTCTCTCTCCCAGCCTCCCTCTCTCTCTCTCTCTCTCCCTCTCTCCCGGCCTCCCTCTCTCTCTCTCTCTCTCTCTCTCTCTCCCTCTCTCCTGGCCTCCCTCTCTCTCTCTCCCTCAGCCCCTCTCTCTCTCTCTCTCTCTCCCTCTCTCCCGGCCTCCCAGTCACAGATGCATATGGAAGCAGCCTACTGATTCCTCCCAGCAGCCCCAGAGAATCAGAGTGAATGTGTTTTTAACAAACGGAGTGAGGGATGGGGAAAAAATGAAATAAAAGAGTGCAGATAAATCCTCTCGGAGTGACATGTCGGGTTGGTGTGTGGCTTCCGCCCTCAGATCCAGTGCACTGAGGGGAACCTGTCTCTCTCTCTCTGTCTCTCTCTCTCTCTCTCTCTTGGCCCTCATATATTCCCTCTCTTGATTTATTCATTATTTACCACAACCTTCCCTCCCGCTTCCTAGGATGTCACTCAAAAATATACAGACCACAACATGAGCATGAGTCCTTCGTCTCTGTCACATGGTGCACTTATTGTCACTCACTGCCCAGACATGGCCTACATGTAACCATATGCAGGAGAGCTACTTAAAAAGTGCAACCTGAAAATGATTACCATCATAGCATCCACTTGCCTATCGCTGGTATGCAAAGTGCGTAATTACCTGCTGTTTTGCTAAGTGATTGTGCCTTCCGTCGGAGCATACCTTATGAGATAAGTATGGGACCTTGGCAAGGGCCAGCGCCAATAATTGCAGAACATTTTAGCAGTACGCAGCGAGGTGCATTAAACACGGCCGCATTTAGAGACTCGGGGGTCAAGGATAACTCAATTAAAAGAGGAAATCGTTTCGTAAATGGAATGTTAATACCTGCTTTCTGCACTCCATTTGCATTTTAAATGCTCATGAGAGTAATTAATTGTCTGGTTTCCTCCCTTCCTTCTCTCCCTGCCCTCTCTCCCCCCCCCCCGTCGCTTCCTTTCCTCCGCTCCCTCCAGTCCATGGTGCTCCTCCTGCACAGCCAGCGCCAGTACATCTTTGACTATGACATGCAGGACCGCCTGTCTGCCATCACCATGCCCAGCGTGGCCCGCCACACCATGCAGACCATCCGCTCCGTGGGATACTACCGCAACATCTACAACCCCCCCGAGAGCAACGCCTCAGTGACCGTGGACTACAGCGAGGACGGCCAGCTCCTCAGGGTGGCCCACCTGGGCACGGGCCGCCGCATCCTCTACAAGTACCGCCGGCAGAACAAGCTGGCGGAGATTCTGTACGACAGCACGCGCGTCAGCTTCACCTACGACGAGACGGCGGGCGTCCTGAAGACGGTGAACCTGCAGAGCGAGGGCTTCATCTGCTCCATCCGGTACCGGCAGATCGGCCCGCTGGTGGACCGGCAGATCTTCCGCTTCAGCGAGGACGGCATGGTCAACGCCCGCTTCGACTACACCTACGACAACAGCTTCCGGGTCACCAGCATGCAGGCCGTCATCAACGAGACGCCGCTGCCCATCGACCTCTACCAGTTCGACGACATCTCCGGGAAGGTCGAGCAGTTCGGCAAGTTCGGCGTCATCTACTACGACATCAACCAGATCATCTCCACGGCGGTGATGACCTACACCAAGCACTTCGACATCCACGGGCGCATCAAGGAGATCCAGTACGAGATCTTCCGCTCGCTCATGTACTGGATCACCATCCAGTATGACAGCATGGGCCGCGTCACCAAGCGGGAGATCAAGATCGGCCCGTTCGCCAACACCACCAAGTACGCGTACGAGTACGACGTGGACGGGCAGCTGCAGAGCGTCTACCTCAACGAAAAGAACATGTGGCGCTACAACTACGACCTCAACGGCAACCTGCATCTGCTCAACCCCGGGATCAGCGCCCGCCTCACGCCGCTACGCTATGACCTCCGCGACCACATCACCAGGCTCGGCGACACCCAGTATCGCCTGGACGAAGACGGATTCCTCCGCCAGAGAGGCTCGGAGATCTTCGAGTACAACTCCAAGGGCCTTCTGGTCCGGGTCTACAGCAAAGGGAACGGCTGGACCATCCAGTACCGCTACGACGGCCTGGGCAGGAGAGTTGCCTCGAGGACCAGCCTGGGCCAGCACCTCCAGTTCTTCTACGCCGACCTCAACTACCCCACCCGGATCACGCATGTGTACAACCACTCGAGCTCGGAGATCACCTCCCTCTACTACGACCTGCAGGGCCACCTGTTCGCCATGGAGATCAGCAGCGGCGAGGAGTTCTACATCGCCTGCGACAACACGGGAACGCCGCTCGCCGTGTTCAGCAGCAACGGCCTCCTGCTGAAGCAGGTCCAGTACACCGCCTACGGGGAGGTCTACTTCGACTCCAACCCGGACTTCGTTCTGGTCATCGGCTTCCACGGCGGCCTCTACGACCCGCTGACACGCCTGCTGCACTTCGGGGACCGGGACTACGACATCCCCGCGGGGAGGTGGACCACCCCGGACATCGGCACCTGGACCAGAGTGGGGAAGGACCCGGCGCCGTTCAACCTGTACATGTTCAGGAAGAACAACCCCGTCAGCAAGGTGCACGAGGTCAAGGAATACGTCACAGGTAAGACACACACGATGACTTGATAATAATTAGTATTTTGGCAAAGAAAATGTGCTTAGATGTCAGAGTGCTTAACATTGTATAGGGCACCACCCAAATTCGAAGACACAAATCTGGGGTTTGTTCTGTTATTCAGTGGTCATTTCAATGTATGATACTGTATATACACATTGACTATACATGAACATGACATGGCATTGTGATATACCTATCAGAGGACGACATTAACAGTTCTTCTCTCTGTTATGGTCACAGATGTTAACATCTGGCTGGTGACGTTTGGCTTCCACCTGCACAACGCTATCCCAGGATTCCCCATCCCGAAATTCGATCTCACCCAGCCCTCCCTGGAGATGAAGAAGAGCCAGCTTTGGGACGACCTGCCGGTATGTATCCCTCCACCTTCCTCTAGTTTATTGACCCTATAAGGGTAGACCTGCCAGTACGTATCCATCCACCGCTCAAGTTATTTCTTTGTTTTTCATCTCCACTCTGTGTATCCCTCCGCCTGCCTCAAGTTTATTTACCTATAGGAGGCAACCTGCCAGTAGGTATCCCTCCACCAACTTCCAGTATATTTACCCGGTCTACCACATCGTATCCTTTATTTGTTTATCCGAGCTCCACTCTCATTTCCTCTCTGTGGTTGGCTGAGGGGGGAAATGACCGATGCCTGGAAGATGAACCATGTTAATTCAGCTTCTGAAGATGCTCCATGAAAAGAGACAGACTTCAGGGTGGTCCACAGTTCCGGCGCTACACACGCAGAGAACCAATTATCCCAGGCTGAATCACTTCCTGGCTTTCTCTTAAAATAAGGCATTACTCACACTCATTTGAAGTGCTAATGAGCCCCTTATTGGTTTAATTACATTACCGTGATTGTCGCCTCTCTGTGTGAAATTAGAAAGCTGTGCTGTTGGTCTGGAACCCACCTCCCCCCACCCCCCCGTTTTGGCGTTTCCTAAAATGTTCTAAAATATTTTCTCAACTTTTCTTGTTGTTGTTGCAGTTTCAAAAGTATTCTTGTGATAAACAAGCTAATAGCCCTGCTATTACTGAATATTCATAAGTGTTTTTGTCTTTGAAAATTAAAGTAGGACAGCCATTGAATGAAGTGAGTCATTGTGACTGATGTAGATCACAGAATATCAGTCAGGGATTCGATGTGACATTCTCCCTCTCCCTCAACATATTTGAGATCGCACAGAAGTATTGGGACACCCAACCGGTTGTACACACTGTTAGAGCACTAGGCAATACAGTTAGCATG
>NC_139675.1:1040664-1093893 GCF_951799395.1 Argentina silus
TCTGTATTATATTGCACTACAATGTAACAGCATTACTGCTTTGTCGTTCAGTAGCCTTTCAGTGCTGGTCAATGCTAGATGTGAAAGCTCTTTGTCTGGTAGGTGATTAGAAGAAGCGGTCGTGTTCCGGTATCCACGGTGACAGTAAGAGCCTTGAGAGCGGATTCCGGTGCATTCCGAGGTGGGGTTTGGTCACGTGGTCACGTTGGGGTGCAGCCAGGTGTTTCCTGACTCTCTTAGCAGTAGAGGATCATGGGAGGGGGGCCGCGGCCGACCTCCGTGTTGGGTCATACAGCGCATCAGAGTCGCCACCGCCACCGCGAGACGTTAAGGGGTGACGTGGAAGAGTACTATAGTGACATCGCCACGGTTACCGCCGTTTACTATGGGACACAGTCACGTCCGACTCGTCTTTTCTGAGGTGGACTATAGTTTACAGACCTGAGAGGGTCTTCAGACAGATGGTTCTGTGTTGTCTGTTGGTGGCAATTTGAGCAATGATAATATGTATTTTTTATTTTTGTTGGTGCCTGTCAAAGTCACAGGTTAACTAATGTAACTGATTGTTATTTTTGTTTGTGTTTTTATGGAAGGGAATTTGGTAACAATGCTTCTGCGTATTTTTGTTATTAGTTTTCTTTTCTCTGAAGATTAAGCAGAATTGCGAACACTAATGAGTGAAAGTGATCTTAATTGTAAATTTGATAACGTGTCAGTCCTATTTGTAATGAAGGTACCAAAATATCTTTAATTTATTCCAGGATTTGTTTGTTTTTTTTGTTTTGTTTTTTGTTTCTTTCTACCGGCAACCTCCGCAGAGTTCATGACATTGTTTTATATAAACATTGCTGTTTTAGAGTGCAATTAAAGTGCAATTTTAATGTAATCTCCAAAAGGTCATTTCTGGGATCCAATCCCTTTTATCTCCAACATGTTAATGCTCCACAGAGATCAATCATACAAATAAAAATGTAATTCTGTAAAGGTTTCTGAAGCTGGGCTGGACTGCATTTTATTTACATCTACGCAACATCATTCAATGTTTGCTTTTAACACCTGTGAAAAATTACTCTGAAGTTTAATTGAACCGCTGCAAATGCATGAAATTCTCCAGGTGCATATGCTGGGCAATCAGCGTGGTTGTTGCATTTGTCATATTCCTATTAACAGCCTCAGAGAGAGGGAAGTCTCTCCTCTCTCTCCTCCTCTTTTCAAGGCAGCATCCTGACAATACGAAGGGTGTGCTGGAAGCATAAAGTGAACCATGTTTCTATCAGATGAGGACATCGATGCTGTCTATGAGGTTGGTAAAAACAAAGTGCTGGGAACACATCAATGATTGGCTGACGATAAATGTGTGCAAAAAAAAAAGCGAAATTCCACTTTAAGGCTTTTTTTCAGTAGAAGCGCACTAGACTGGGAAATGGGTGTCATTTGAGTGTTGCCCTTGGCAACTTCAGCAGGACACAATCGGACTGTGTTTTGTTTCGTTTTGTTTTATCTTCCTGTCTTTGGTGTTTTGGGAGCTTTGCCTGTGAGGACGGCGGCCAGCGGCTCTGAGCTCACGTCTGGATCATTCCCAGAGGGCTTCACATCACAGGAGAGCTCTCTGGTTTCATTGGTGTTTTTATGTGTGTTTTAAGTGAGGCCGAACGCCCCAGCGACTTCAGAAAGCCGTCTGCAGAGACACCGGACGTTGTCCCCACGGCCGCCGTGGTCAGACCAGAGGGCAGGTCAGGAAAGCTGCTGCTGCAGTCCCACTCTCTCTTCCACTCTCTCTCTCTCCCTCCCTCCCTCCCCCTCCCTCCCTCCTTTCCTCGCTCTCTCGCTCTCAGTTTCTCACCGAACACTTTATTAGGAACACCTGTACACCTTCTCAAGGTAGAGCTGGTGTAATGGTGCGGGGTATGTTTTCTTGGCACACTTTGGGCCCATTAATACCAATCAATCATCGCTTCAGTGCCACAGCCTATTTGGGTATTGTTGCTGACCATGTGCATCCCCTCATGGCCACAATTTACCCATCTTCTAATGACTACTTCCAGCATGATAATGCCCTACCCAGTATTAGTATAGTGTTCCTAATAAAGTGTTCGGTGAGTGTACACACACACACACACGCACACAGGTCAGAAAGGCTCTTTCATGCAGGCTGCTTCTCCACGAACTCTACTGGGAGGAAACAATCAGCGTCTGACTCAAGGCTGATCTGAAAGCCATTAAAAGAAAAATAAACCCTGAAATGATTTTCCCAGATGCGCTCCTGTCATACCTCATAGCTCAGCCAGGCCTCTGTGTGAGGCCACATCCGTCCGCCTTGTCATTTATTTGCCGAGGGGACTTCTAAACGAAACGCACATGTTATTGTCTGTAGATGGGTTGATAGGGCCTTAGACATGGTCCCCCCAGCCCTCCTCCTTTGCTGCTATTCAGGTGTGTGTGTTGGGGTTGGGTGGGGTTGCGGGGCGGGGGGGGGGGGGGGGGGGGTATGGTGAATGAGGCTTGGCGACCACACTAACAAAGCAAAATATAGCAACTCTGTATCAATGGACCCAAAACACGTCATTCACACAAGTGTAAAACCAGGAAAAAGTGGAACACAAACAGCGCAAAGACCCCTGACGGAAGGAGGCGGGGGAGGGAGGAGAGAGAGAGGGAGGGAGAGGAGGAGGAGGGAGGGAGGAGGAGGAGGGAGGGAGAGGAGGAGGGAGGAGGAGGAGGGAGGGAGAGGAGGAGGAGGAGGGAGGGAGGAGGGAGGGAGAGGAGGAGGGAGGAGGAGGAGGGAGGGAGATAGGTGGAGGTCCTCTGGAGGGGGTCAGACCTGATCATAATCAGTTCACGCCGCCTGATTGGCTACACCTGTTGAAAAATGTGGCCACAAACGATCTGAATACAAGCTGCTTGTGAATGTGGTGTAGCCATGGCTTCAGTGCAAACAAACACCTTTTATTGTTCGAGTTTTCAACGTTTTAAAACCAATACCATAAACCAAGGGGGAAAAAAAAAAAAACTGCTAAAGAATATCAGGTATGTTAATGTCTTTGATGAGGGGCTACTTCCCGGGACAGATCAAGCCTAAATAACATTTTCAATACATTTAAATCTAGAAATGAAGCTTAATCTGTGTCCGGAAAACTGGGCCTATGTCAGGGGAGGCTGGTGGAGATAGAACTCAGAGGACGGCCTCATTGTAATGCATGGAATGGATACCATTCCACGCATTACAATGAGCCCATCCTCCGATTTCTACCTCATCAGCCTCCACTGGCCTATGTGTATATGCATAACAAGTGATTGGACATGTACTGTATGCAATTACATTCCACGCATTACAATGAGCCCGTCCTCTGAGTTCTGCCTCACCAGCCTCCCCTGAAGTGTGTGTATGATTCCAGCCTCCCCTGAATTGTGTGTATGATTCCAGCCTCCCCTGAAGTGTGTGTATGATTCCAGCCTCCCCTGAATTGTGTGTATGATTCCAGCCTCCCCTGAAGTGTGTGTATGATTCCAGCCTCCCCTGAAGTGTGTGTATGATTCCAGCCTCCCCTGAATTGTGTGTATGATTCCAGCCTCCCCTGAAGTGTGTGTATGATTCCAGCCTCCCCTGAATTGTGTGTATGATTCCAGCCTCCCCTGAAGTGTGTGTATGATTCCAGCCTCCCCTGAAGTGTGTGTATGATTCCAGCCTCCCCTGAAGTGTGTGTATGATTCCAGCCTCCCCTGAATTGTGTATGCAGAAGGTCTGTTCTCATAGTACCTGGCTGAGTTCCAGTCACTCCCCCAGGGCTGAAACAAACAGTCGTGACTGCAGTACAGTATGCTAATCTGGCCTCCTCTCTCCTACTCTCCCTCCTACTCTCCCTCCTCCCTCAGGGTGTTCAGGGTGAGGTACGTACAGTACACATGCTAGCGTGTTCAGGGTGAGGTACGTACAGTAAACATGCATCACTAGAGAACAACTATCTCCACAGTATCTCCTGACACTACCTACCGCCGTAGACTGAAGGCCATCTCTTCAGGCTCCATCTTGGCTGTCCCTCCTGAAGACCTCTTCATCCCCACTACCCTGTACTAACCCTAACCCTAGAGACCTCTTCATCCCCACTACCCCCCTGTACTAACCCTAACCCTAGAGACCTCTTCATCCCCACTACCCCCCTGTACTAACCCTAACCCTAGAGACCTCTTCATCCCCACTACCCCCCTGTACTAACCCTAACCCTAGAGACCTCTTCATCCCCACTACCCCCCTGTACTAACCCTAATCCTAACCCTAGAGACCTCTTCATCCCCACTACCCCCCTGTACTAACCCTAACCCTAGAGACCTCTTCATCCCCACTACCCCCCTGTACTAACCCTAACCCTAGAGACCTCTTCATCCCCACTACCCCCCTGTACTAACCCTAATCCTAACCCTAGAGACCTCTTCATCCCCACTACCCCCCTGTACTAACCCTAACCCTAGAGACCTCTTCATCCCCACTACCCCCCTGTACTAACCCTAATCCTAACCCTAGAGACCTCTTCATCCCCACTACCCCCCTGTACTAACCCTAACCCTAGAGACCTCTTCATCCCCACTACCCCCCTGTACTAACCCTAACCCTAGAGACCTCTTCATCCCCACTATCCCCCCTTACTTGCTTGTATGTGTGTGTGTGCGAGCTTGCGTGTGTTCGTGCGTGTGTGCGTGCGTGCGTGTGCGAGCTTGCTTGCGTGTGTGCGTCTGTGTGTGCAATGCATTCCTGCATCTGGAAAAAAAGGTAGACTGTATTATCTTCATCAATTCATCAATGGTCTGCCTAGTTTCAAAGATTCTGTCCAAATGTATTTTTACTTTCCTGACTTAAAACAAGCAAGGGACAAATGGAGAACACTTTCTTGGGAGGAACCAGAACCAGTTTTTTTCCTCAAGAGGGGGCAAGTCTATTACAACCATCTTAGTGTATTATCCCATTTAACAAAAAAGCCTATTTTCTCAGTTCTAGCTTGGAACCGGGCCAGTGCGTTGTGAAGGATTTAGCAACGTTTAGCCGAGACAAGTTGCTCAGTCAGTCTATTAATCACAACCCACTTGTTCTCTTTTTGGCTACTTTCTCTTCTCTGTCTGTTCCTGTTAGGCCGCTTTGCATCTCCATTGAGGCAACCAACCTCAATCTCTGAGAAACCGTGGTCTCTTTGTCTATGAAGTGGGGCCTGAGGAAGGCGGTGGCGGAGTCTGATCATTAAAAGACAAACGTAATGACTTTGCAGTCTTTTCTGTCCCCTGAGAGCTGGCGCGTGGCCAGAGTGGAAGGCTGCTCGGGTCCAGAAACTCTTGGTTTGTGACACACGGCGAAGGAGGATTAAAGCGTTTCTCTTGAAAGGCTCAGACTGGATAAGCTTGATGATGTTTGCGCCGTCACGGCCAACCGTTTGAGCCCCTGACAGCGCTGTGCTTTGGCGCTGGTCCTCTCCCCATCAGTCAGGGCAGGAGCGCCTCTCCGATTTAAACTATATGACTGGCTATTACTCTCTGAGGGCTAAACCCAAAGAACCGTGGTTACCACTGCTTAGACTGGTTCGTTTGTGGCTCTACTTTTGATGAATCCTTTGAGTTTCAGGCTGATGTAGGCTAGGACGGTCTGCGCTGGTTTGTGTCTGTGTCTATACACTTGTACAGTACGTGGTCAGTGCTCATCGTAAATTACTTTTCACGATACGCTTAGTTCCATAAAGAGATACGTTCGATTGGGACCCTCTGTTCACGTCAGGGGAGGCTGGTGGAGGTATTATCATACATAATATATGCCATGCAGCTGACGCTTTTATCCAAAGCGACTTACATTGCAGTGAGTGCATACATTTCTCACTATATATGGTCCCAGCGGGAATACACTTGTACAGAATGTATCTACGTTGGACACCGTTCCTCATTCCGTTCCGTGCATCACAACGAGCCCGTCCTCTGATTTCTACCGGCGCCAGCCTCACATGACCTTCAGCTCCCAAAACAGCAGGTGATCCTGCCAAACCGTGTCCTACAGCAGCCTGCTGTGTGTCTTCATGTACCTTCATGGAAGTCCACTCAGAACATGAGCAGAGCCGTCGTCAGCGTCCCCAGCCCGCCAGGGCGCACCGCCACTAGGCCCCTCCGGGTTCGAGGTGTCTCGTTAGCTCCCGAGACGACAGCGTTTCGTGGATTGAGTGGTCGTGGATTACGGTCGTCACTTAGGCCTGATTTATCGACACGTCTCACAGGACATGGAGTGAACGGAGCCGCTCCTGTAGGGGGTGCACGCCACCGCCACGGCTGGTTTCACGCCACGGGAGAACGGCTGACTCAGGCAGCTGTAGCCGTTCCGCACATGGCCAGGCATGTGGAAGGGGCGGAGGGACGGAGGGAGGAACGGACGGAGGGAGGGACGGCCGGACAGACAGACGGACGGAGGGAGGGAAGGAGGGAGGGAGGGAGGGAACAACTGTCGTTGAGGCAGTGTTAATGGAAGATCACTAGCGTGGAGCGTAGCGCTGTGGCGGTTCAAAGCTAATTCTCCAGGTAGGCGAGAGGAAGATGATGCTAGCTGCTGCCGGAGCAGACTGGAAACAGCTGCAGTATGGTAGCCGTTTGTTTCACAGGCAGCCGTTTGATCTGCTTGGGCTTACAGAATCCCTCCACTCCCTCCCGCTCTTGGTTGTATGCTGCATTCAAGTGCTCCTTGGAAATAAGAAACTTGGACTTTGACGACTGGGCAACTCGTGTTCCTTGTGAGTGGAGGATGCCATTGTTTCCCTTCTAAAAGTTCAGGTGTGTGTGTGTGTGTGTGTGTGTTCATTCTATACAATAGAGACAGGGACATACATACACACACACACACACACACCACAATCCTCCGACACATGGATCAGGGCTGGGTGCAGGTGGCTATTACTTTCCCAACGGACTCAATACACCCCATTCCACTCCATCTCCCCGAGAAAAAAACATTTTTGGACACCTCAGCACTATGTACAGTAAGAAGTAACCTCAGTATTATGTCCAGTAAGAAGGGGTTTGGTGTCGTTTAAATCCGCCTCTTCATTTGGCGGTATTGCTCTTCCCTCCTCATTTGGCGGTATTGCTCTTCCCTCCTCATTTGGCGGTATTGCTCTTCCCTCCTCATTTGGCGGTATTGCTCTTCCCTCCTCATTTGGCGGTATTGCTCTCCCTCTTCATTTGGCGGTATTGCTCTCCCTCTTCATTTGGCGGTATTGCCCTCCCTCCTCATACAGCAGACAGGTTTATGGGCCAGGCCGTGCAGCCTGCCAGCTGTGATTGCCGACAATTGCATTTACTGTCAGGTCAATCTGCGCTGGTGTAAACACTGAACTGAGGAAATTAACTGTCTCCTCGTCCCTCAGACCCATTAGAGAGAGGCTCAGCGCTGTGTGTGTGATTGTGTGCGTGCGTGCGTGCGTGTGTGTGTGTAAAATCATGCAGAGACTAGTCAAAATCAGCCCATTTGGGGAATAGAATAAAACAATAGATAACAAGAAACTGCAGTGTCGGCCTGAACGCTTCTGATTATATCGACTCACGTTAGCTCTTATTTCCCAGTGGTGTTGTCCTGACTTGAAGTTTGAAGTTGCAGCAATTGAAGAAAATCAATATGTGATACACACACACACACACACACACACACCTTATCCCTGGTTTGTTGTAACACTTCTGAGTTCCTGGTGCGGTAAGCCACATTAGCATTGATTTGGGAGGAGGTGTGGGGTCTCTGCAGTCTTCTAGCTGCTCCCAGAGCTGCTGTTGGCAGCCTGCATTTAGAAGAGTTTATAGCCAATGCTGAGAATAGCCAGGGCCAGAGAACATCATAATAGTGTCAATAATTTATTTGTGCGTGCGTGCGTGCAATCGTACAGTGAGCAATCGTACAGTGAGCAATCGTACAGTGAGCTATCGTACAGTGTGTTGGTTATTTGTTGTTTCAATGATGTAATCTCAGTGCAACGGTCTCAGCAGTTAATCATCTCAACCAAACACAATTAAAAGCCCACTTACAGTGTAGCTGCATTGACCTCCATCCTCCTTTTCCAAGCACAACATTACATCCGTAAGTGGATCGTGATTAACCGCCAATAACCTCCACACAGGCCCATTCAATCAGACATGAAGAACACTGTCTGTTAAAACAAACACCAGAACACTCCCCAGAGTTAGCATCGTGACATGTTACTGGTTGTTTGTATTGAGGAGAAGGAGGGGTCCCTGTAGACGGCTGATGCAGGGCGTTCCTATGGTACAAGATAGATAATGACCTTTTCACTCATTGAAGACCCGTCTCTTCAGGCTACATCCTAACAGTCCCTCCTGAGACCTCCACATCGTAGGCTGCTGTGGAATTGCTATCGTTGTGGAGTGAAGACGTTTATTTAGTACTTCTGTGCATGTATGTGGCCTGCAGTTGTAGAATTAACTCATTCCGTGCCGAGGGTGTGAATAAAGTCGGGCCAAACTGTCAACATTCTAGAGCGCCAAGGGTGACTTAATTCACCAGAAATGCGGAAATGATGACGCTTCATGTTGTAGCCAATCAGAGTGTTGTTGCTGGGTAAACACCTCATAGAACACTTGGAACACTCAAGGTGAGGAGTGTTCCGGAGCTCTTTGGCGGTTGGTGAGTTAAGGGTAATAGTGTAGAGCGGGTTGAGAGGGCAGACGGCGGTTGGAAGTGAACACTGGTTAGCCGTTGTATTTCACTGTTTTCATCAGTCTTTCTTTATCACGTTCTGGAGACATGGACAGGCAGCTTTTAGTGATTATGCCCCCAGCCCCTGAAACAGCCTGCCAGATGAGCTGAGGGACCAGTTTTTTAAAGAAATCAATTTTCTTGGACTTGAAATCTTAAGACTTACCTTTTTAGCCTTGCTTTTATGTGGGCTGCTTTTAGTATCTCAGCCCTTGGGCTATTTTGTTTTACTTTGTTTTCTTTTTTTTTTTTCTTCCATTAAATTGTTTTTACTTTGTTCCTTTCCTTTCATTGCCTTGCCTTGCGTTAGTCTCTACAGCCCTCTACAGTCCTCTCTTGATTATTATTTTTTTTACTGTTTTTACACAAAACCAGTGGAGCCCCATCTCTGTCCTTTCAGAAGGATGAGGGCTGTAGTCACCGCCATGCTGACGTGAGAGCCGGGTGACCACTGCTGAACAGAGAGCCAGGCCTGAGCGCCAGGCCAGAGCTTGGTCCATATTCACCATGTGAAATCCTCCATCTGCTGTTTTCCTGATACTGCGGCAGTATTCTGACTGAGCGGCAGCCAGAGCTGGCTTACATTCACACTCTGCTGTTGCTGTTTTCTCACGGTAAATTACACAATTCCCCTCGTCTGCGATTGAACGAATTGAGGCCGTACAATAATAAGACAAATGTCAACAAACGCATACAGGCTTTGAGGAGAACGAAAGGAACACATACAACCTTTCAGTGTGACAGAGTAGAATATAAATCTGTGTCATCAGCATACAGCGCATGATCATTACGCATTGATTTACGCCGGTGACAGCAGAGAACCCTGTACTGTACTGCATACATGCCAAATACATGTTCCACACGTGTCTGTCATATGCCTCGAGTCAGGACACCAAAGAGCTGAATGTAAAACTGTCTCTTGGTTTTTCCCCACCTGGCTGGTCGCTCGCCCTGTCACCCGCCATCACGGCCCGCTGCTAGTGATGCCCGCATCACGTGACCTCGCCGCAGGTCAACGGTACCATCGTATCAGGAACCGTGTGACGCGTCCTTAGACAGGATAAGGGAAAACAATTCCATTGTTAAACTGTCCCTCCTCTTCTCTGAAGTTTTAATGTTAGCACTGGAGGACAGCAGCCGAAACACAAACAAGTACAACAATGTAGCTTTGGGATGGAAAATGGACGCCTTGGCCTCTCTCTGTTGTCTTTGATCATCCATCCAAGTATCTCCAGTGGAGGGAGGGAGGGAGGGAGAGAGGGAGAGGGAGAGAGAGAGAGAGAGAGAGAGGCTGATTAATCAAAAGCCGACTTTAATTGTCGTTCCCGTCGCTATATCCATCTGGAGACTCTGGGCAGTCAGACGGTCGAGAAACATAATTCAAATAATTCATCGCAATTTCATTGAATGTTGATTCCAAGAACCCTCCCCCCACACGCCCGTAGAACGGTTGCTTGTTGTCATGTGCGTTGTCTTTCCTGACCGGGTAGGACTATTTTGCGGACAGTTGTTGCCTCGCGCTAACTTGCAACATTATAGAAAATATAAGAAAACCTGAATGAAAAACTACATTTTCTGAGTTTTTTGCCATAAGTATGCTCTATACAAAGGATCTACTCGATGAAGGCGTTAGGTATTTGTTTGCTTTGATGTGTGGTGAGGTGTCACTCATTTAAAACGGGTTTCCAATACTTTCTTCAAAGGATTTGACCCGGCTTTCTGCAGTACGCCTGGCCTCAACGAGGCTGTCCCTCACAGCGAGTTTGAAGAGGACGGCAGAGAGAGAGAGAGAGAGAGATGAGGTGGGTCGTTGTGAGGAGAGATCCGAGGTTCTGGGACCACTGGAGGAGTCATTTAAACCCAGACCCTCCTGCCACCAGACCAGCTGTCCAGATGAATTCAACTGGACAGAGACAGAGGGGGGTGGGGGGGAGTCATAGACACACACACACACACGCACACACACACACACACACACACACACACACACACACAGATGGGGATAGCCACGCACACTCACACAGGCATAGCCACATACACTCACACACACACACACGCAGACAGACACACACACAGATACACACACACACACATTGCCCCAGGCCAGCCTGCACCATCAGCCCCAGAGAGCCAGGAGGCAGCAGATTGGTCTGAAAGGCAACAGCAGGACCCTTCAGTCTATTTCACTGAGAGAAGAAGGAGAATGGATGCCTTTGGCCCTGCAAGCAGCAGGAAAACACTGCAGAGGTAAGCACTGTCTCTGGGCTCTGAATACTTAATGCTTCATCTTTGTGGAGTGTTGACTAAAATGGCCCCTTTTTTTTAAGTTGAAATTCAAATGACCAACCTTTAGGTCCAGCACTGGTATGTTCCCCGTGTGCTGGGAGAATGTGTGTCTCAGTGCAGGAACAAAGACATGTCTGTGTTTAAGACGGGATTAGAAAAGGAGAAACCACCACCGGGGCAGTTTCCATGCCAGAATGTCTGATTTCCCCAAGTGGAGTTTAGGCTTTCACTGAGGTGCAGAGCAGTTTTGGCCGTGAATGAAGAGAATGAAGGATAGGAGAGAATGTGGAGTGGTGGACAGGGAGAGGGAGGGAGGGAGGGAGGGTGGGTGGGTGGTAGAGAGAAGGGGGGGTGGGAAGGAAAGAGTTCCGAAAGAGGGATGGAAAGTGGGAGAGGGAAAGAATGAGAGAGAGAGAGAGAAAAGGGTCAAAAAGAGGGATGGAGAGTTGTTAGAAAGAGAGGGAAAGGGAAAAAGAGTGAAAAGAGTGAGAGTGATTACAGTAAAAACCTCCCTAGAGACACATTACCATGCAGAATTGGCATAAACTCTCATTTATACTTGGTTGGGTTATTGGGTGACAACTTAAGAAATTAAACACCGAATGACCTTAAGTGACTCTGCTTGACATAAAATGGAAAGTCTGAAATCTAACTCAGGGAGAGTGAATGGGGAGATTAACATTTTATTTTATTGTTTCTAGATGACTTGGCCTATCTGGTTTTGGTCTGTCAATCACAACCACAATGCTGAGAGGAAACGAAGCCAAGGCACACCGTCTGAAGGCCAGAAGGGGGTGAAGCCTGTTATTTCAGGAGAGTTTCTCTGTCAGTCAAATTCATTCTCCTGACAGGAACAGGCCCTTGTGTTAGCATTGTGCTCAAACAAATGCCAGTCAAGCCCTGCAAATATAACCTGCCTTCTGCGAAATGAAGTCATTTTCTTGTGCTGCAGAAAACTCTAGACTTCAAGCGAGGCAGACGGGAGAGATAAGGACATATGGCATGGTGAGTTGAGGTCAAAAAAAGAATTCGTTTAGCAGACGCTTTCATCCCAAGCAAAGTGCCGTTAATGTTCAGGATTATATATATATGTATTAGGAGTGAATTCTCAACAACATTGTTGATGCCAGCTTTAAGCACCTGGGCCATCTGGACCAGAGAGCACTGATGAGTGCAGGTAGACTTCATTTCAGTGCTTTAATCAACTTAGTAATGCGAAAAGCAGCTAAAAACTATTCCCTCCTAATTGCAGGTTAACATATACTGACAGCGTGATCATCTCCGAAAGGTGGTTCCTACTGCATGCCTGAAGAGGCGCCACACCAGACGCACCTCCGTGGTGGAACTCTGAAGAGGGCTGAGCAGCCTTGGAGAAGGGCATGCCTTCCCGCTTGAAGGATGATGCTTAAATCCAAATGTCACAGTTGATAGATATATATGCCATTAATGCGCGCCCGTCTTCTTCTTGGGCATCTTTCAGGACACAGGTGAGGCTGGAGGACACAGGTGAGGCTGGAGGACAATCAAGCAGACAGACACGTACAAGGAGGGATTAGTCAATTGCAATTCTGCACATAAAATGATATAATACTATACGCCATTTAGCTGACGCTTTTATCCAAAGCGACTTACATTGCAGTGAGTGCATACATTTCGGTATAGATGGTCCCAGCGGGAATCAAACCCACAACCTAAGCGTTGTTAGCACCATGCTCTACCAACTGAGCCTCCGAGGACCACAGGATGTCAAGCATGTATATTAGGCCGCACGTGAGCTTCCTGTGCATGCCAGACGATGATCAGCCTTCTTGGGCTGAGCGCCGACACTGCCAGCGTTTCCTGCCTTTGGCCACGGCTTCATCTTGGAGTATGTTTTATGTTAGAGAGAGATTGTGTGTGTGTGTGTGTGTGTGTGTGTGTGTGTGTGTGTGTGTGTGTGTGTGCCTGCGTCTCAATAACATCAGATAATAAATAGGAAAGTGTCTGATTTCATTCTGATTGTCGCTTCCAAGAGGCGCATGACAACATCTGATCTGCACAAGGTGAACTACTTCTGCTCAGACCGCCGTGAAGACACCTACTGGGCAAACACCGCAACAACCGAGGTTTAACTGATCTCCAGTCCTTATCTCCGTTGCAGGTGGGATAAACCGTTACCAGGCTGAGGTTTATACTCCGGCTGTTACCGAAGTTTCTATTCCGATTGGCGTCACCAGAGGCCCAGCAGGGACGAGTCCCAGCGGAACAGGAACAGGAACAGGTTGTTATGTTACAGGTTCTCAGGACTCTGAATGTCAAATGTGAATGCAGATTTCATCCAATAGCTCTTAGGTTGAACTTAGATTAGCGTAACATAGTATTTGTACTCCCTCCCCTGGTCTCCCTAGAGTCCTGTTCAGAGGGAGGGGCGGGTGTCCTGTTCGGGGGGTCAAAGACAGCGTGAGGGTGACAAATGAAATACTGTAGTTTGATGAAATAGTCAAGACTCTCTTTCATTTTCCATATGAAAAGGGAGATGGGTAAAATAACAGACTTGGCCACGAGCCATTCCACTCCAGGACCAAACGCTTCCCAGAGCTCACCGTAAATTCACTAAGAAACAACACAACCAACCAACCAACCAACGCTTGGACAACAAGACGTCAGGAGAGGAATGTAACCAAGGCCTTGTCCAGCCGTTTGTTATCACTGTGAATGGTTCAGCCAATCCTCTTTCTCCGAGGCGAACTCTTTGAGAACTGTGTCAGGAGACTGGGGAGAGCACTTAAGATTCCATCCGTTGAATAACACGGAGAAGTCAGCGCTGGGGTTCACGGAGAAGTCAGCGCTGGGGTTCATGCCAGCGCAAATAGGCTCCTTAGCTTGACGTTGAACCTGAATACTGTTGTTAATGTGTGTAGGCTATGACAGACATTTGGGCGATGGACCAAACATCACGCACGCACGCACACACACACACTTATATACACACACACACACACACACACACACACACACACACATGGGAATGTTGTTCTGGAACATGGGTATGTTGTTCAATATGTTTCTGCAGTGCTCTATAAAGAGAGGAGTGGGAGGGGTGAGAGAGTTGTGGCTCTGTGGTGAGGGTGTTGGGGTTAAAGGTTCAGTTCTCTTTTTGTAAGTTAGAAATGTATGTTAGGAGATTGTTCTACTAACCCCCTCTACTTACCCCACCCAGCCAGGACAATCCCACCCCACCCCACCCTGGACCCAGCCAGGACAATCCCACCCCACCCCACCCTGGACCCAGCCAGGACAACCCCACCCCACCCCACCCTGGACCCAGCCAGGACAATCCCACCCCACCCCACCCTGGACCCAGCCAGGACAACCCCACCCCACCCTGGACCCAGCCAGGACAACCCCACCCCACCCTGGACCCAGCCAGGACAACCCCACCCCACCCTGGACCCAGCCAGGACAACCCCTCGATTTTAACAGTTTCCATTTCATAGATGTAAATGTGTTCATGTTGATGTCAATGAGAAATGATAACATCTTTTCTTTGTTATTGTTGTATTAGTAAAAGACAAGATGGGGAAATAACTCCTCAGAGCTGAGGTATAATTATGCTTTGTATCTCAAAGAGCTCTTAATAAACGAAGCTTTGTTTCATCACATCGCGCACCCTGAGTGGTTCATTCTTGTGACCCTAGCAACAAGGTGCTTGACCCCGAAGCCACAGAATCACCAGGTTTATGAAATACAAAAGAAAAGGCTGCCACTGATGAGGGCTGTCAGTCAGGAGAGAGGATAAGGGGTGGCCAAGACCATGGTGAAGTTTAGGGTGCGGTTTGTCATCCACACTCAACAACAGTACAGCCTTTGGAATATTTGATAGAGATCTCACTCAAGCAATCACTCCACTTCTTAGGAATGAGTCTGGTTTATGTGTTGTCAATATAATACAGTTGTTAAGGTTAGGCTTCATGTGGAATAAAGATCTATACATAAAGATCAACAGTAGATAATTCAAGAGGCACACAAGAGCTACACTGCTCTACCTAAGGGATGACTTCATTATTACTGTAGATAGCCTTATTCTACCTGGCCATTGTTACTGTGAATGAGCACAACCTATGGTGTTCTGTATGGTTGACAATCACAATAAAGCTGGGACAATAAAGCTTTTCTGAGTCACAATAAAGCTGGGACAATAAAGCTTTTCTGAGTCTCAATGACAATCCTAGAACAATATTGTAAACAGCCATAGGAGTCCAGTACATATTCTTGATGTGGTAGATGTGGAGACAGTAGCAGCATTCAACACTGGGAGGACACGACTTGGGGCCAATGGACTGGGAGGAGGATGAACAAACACATACACACACATTTAGGTGTGTGTGTGGGTGTGTGTGTGTGTGTGTGTGTGTGTGGAGTGTGCATGAAGTAGATCAATGCCAGGATTTCCCTCTGCCACAGTGGCATTGCACCTACAGTTAGATTGACATCCCTCTAACCCAATCACTGCACCTCTAGTTAGATTGACATCTCTCTACCCCAATCGCTGCACATATAGTTAGATTGACATCTCTCTAACCCAATCGCTGCACCCAAAGTTAGATTGACATCCCTCTAACCCAATCACTGCACCGAACGTTTGATTGACATCCCTCTGACCCAATCACTGCACATATAGTTAGATTGACATCTCTCTAACCCAATCGCTGCACCCAAAGTTAGATTGACATCCCTCTAACCCAATCACTGCACCGAACGTTTGATTGACATCCCTCTAACCCAATCACTTCACAGTAACGTTTGATTGACATCCCTCTAACCCAATCACTGCACCTATAGTGAGACTGACAGTATAAAAGGACTGGGACACCCCCCTAGTAACTTCTGGGACACACCTCCAACAAATCATTTGCTGATGGACTGCTTGCTGAAAGCGTGTGCATTTTAGCTCTAGCAATAGCAATTTTTGAGGTGGTTTTCTGTCTCTTTTGTGCCAAGTACATCCAGTAAGTGTTTTTAGTTCTGCAGTTGAGTTTTTAGCCATAATTTATATTCTGTCACACTATTTTACCTCCTAGATAGATAGATAGATAGATAGAAACTTTATTTATCCCAGGGGGAAATTCAGGTAATTGCACATTTAAAACATGCAATTCATTTATTTACCATTGAGATATTTTAAAGGCCCACTAAGGTGAGAATCTAAATTAAAAATGTTTGCTTCAACAGATCAAATTGGCATCACCCAAACATGATAAATGTGGTTTCTGACATGTTCCAGGACCACAGTGGCACTGCACCTATCGATAGACTGACAGTATAAAAGGACTGGGACACACCCCAAGCAAGTCCTTTTGCTGATAGACTTCTTGCTGAAAGCATGTGCATTTTAGCTCCAGCAACAACTATGTTTGAGGTGTTTTTCTATCTCTTTGGTGAGTTTTTAGCCATAATTTATATTCTGTCACACTATTTTAGCTCCTGTGCACATTTGAAACATGCAATTCATTTATTTGCTGTTGAGCTATTTTAAAGGCCCACTAAGGTGAGAATCTAAATTGTTAAGAATGTTGGCATCACCCAAACATGTTACATGTGGTTTCTGACATGTTCCAGGACTCAATGTAAAACTCTAGCCCTGCCAACCTTCTGCAAATGCTCAGTTTTCAACTGGTGTGGTTCAGAAGGTTGTGCTAGTCACCCGGACCTGCATGTCCTACTACAATAGGATGGGTGCTCTGGGTAAGTAAAACTCAATCAATTAACAAACCATATAATGTGTTTCCTTTTTACATTCCTACCATTTTAGCCAGCAGTAGCAGTGCACATTGTCAGCTCACGGCAGGTACAGATGAGACTGGCCATTTAGAAAGCTGGGCTAAAATGCAGCGAGACAGAAAACAAAGGTAAGCACATGTAGCAAAAGTTATCCTGTTTGAGCTAGCATAGCAGTGTTGTATTTTGCAAGATGGAATAATGACCTGTTCGCTAACTTATCTGAGTAGTCACTGACAATTTTACAAAGCTAGATACAAAGTAACTCAACAAATATAGTAACATCCAACTACAAACAAATGCTGCAACATTCACAAGACACGGTTGGCTGCTAACAAATTGGTCATTACAGCCAGTTAAAAAAACAAGAGCCTAGGAATGAATGCCACTACTTGCTGCTTTTTTATCAATTTAATTATGAACAAATGAAGTATGTCACCTTACATTTACACAGAAATAATTTGATATGGATATCAGTCACTGTTGCCATGGTTTTCCTTTTTTGGCATGCAAGTAAAACAATTGTCCCAAATTTGTACCCTTTTTCCTGAATTGTGCTCTTCTGCTTTCCTCAGCCTGGATCCTGAAGACTTCAAAAAAGGCTCAATCCTTTGGGTTTACATCCATGGGTGGCAGTACATAGAAATAAAGAGTGCAGAGTTATGATGAAGATGATTCAAGATGATGCACATGCCATGATGCTAAACCAAGATGGCCGCCTTAGCCTTGACAAAATGGCGTCTGTATTTTTTCTCTCCCATATTCAAAGCTTTGTATACTCAGTAATACAACATTTTATTGACCTGAAATTTGCTGAAACACACATTAACCCTTGGAGATATTCCAAAGCTTGTTTGACTCATGTTTACCTACTATTTTAGCAATATACTTTCTTGACATATTCTAAAGTTACAGTAACTTTGAGAAGATCTGTGACAAGGACTTAGCTTTAGCATTTACTTCAAATAAACAAGTTATAGTAAGAAATAATTGGTTGTGTTTGTGATTCAGATTTCAGTTTACATGACTTGCCCCCCTTTTTACCTGTCATTCTGGCTACAGGGATTTGGCCTGGGAGTTAGATAAAAACCATTGACTGCTTACCTGCCTCTGATTCCAGCTTTTGGTTTACCATAGACTCAATGTTAGAGCTAGATCTGCTAACTGTTTCTATCCCGGTGATTGTTGCAGTAGATTGGATTCATCTGGATAGGTCTGGGGCAATGGAGGATAGCCAACACACCTGATAATGAAACAAATGATTATCACTTACTCACCAGTCATGTCTTGATTGTCAAGAAGTCAAATCCATTGGCTGGGTTCAGACAATACTGGCCCGGCAGAAGGAAGTCATCTACAGGAGTGTCATCCTATAGGTAGAGATGTTTAACATTCAGAGACAATTGTGACTTGTTATTAGATCCTTATTCCCCACAAAGCCGAACCTCAACAACTGTGTTTTAAATCTAAAGCAGACTCATTCTGAACTGGGAACCTCTTGAGTGAGATTATCAAATAATCCAAAAGCTGTAGTGTTGCTGAGTGTGGATGATATGTAGAACCATGCCAACAGTCAACCATGCCCAACACAACTCCCACAGCTCTCCTGTTGAAAAATGTGAAGGATATCTCAAACCACACCCAAAGGTCAACTCCACCCTGGTCTTGACCACTCCCAGTTTGAAAAAAAACATCAACTGGATCCTGCCTCATGTCCTCTCTCCTGACTGACAGCCGCAGCCTCTTAACTACCCTCTAGTGTCCATAAACACACCCACCCACACTCCCTCTCATGAAGCCTTGTCTCTTCCTTTAACTAATCAAGTTGCAACATCTAAAACATAGAGAAGCACCATCAACATGTAGTAGCTGTGGCTCTTCAGTAGGATCTTTGATTCGCAGACAGAAGGTTGAGTTTGAAATGAGTGTGACTATATTGCTTTTCAACATGTTACAGCAAACCTTAATGTCAAAGTTACAAAAAGAAGCATGCCAAATGTGAAAGCACTGGTGGCTCTGTGCAAAGAACTGGGTCTCATCTATAAGAAATCACTGGTTCAAGGCTTGATTTAGAACCCAATTTTGAATATGTTTCAACAAACCTGAATGTCAAACATACAAAACCAAGCATGTCAAGTGTGAAGGAGTTGTGGCTCTGAAAAGAACTATGCCTCATCTATAAGAGGTCACCGGTTCAAGGCTTGTTTTAGGCCTTGCTTTTCAACATGTTACAGCAAACCTCAATGTCAAAACTACAAAAAGAAGCTTGCCAAATATGAAAGCAGTGGTGGCTCTGTGCAAAGAACTCTGCCTCATCTGTAAGAGGTTGCTGGTTCAAGGCTTGTTTTAGGACTTGCTTTTCAACATGTTACAGCAAACCTCAATGTCAAAGCTACAAAAAGAAGCTTACGAAATACAAAAGCACTGGTGGCTCTGTGCAAAGAACTCTGCCTCATCTGTAAGAGGTCACCGGTTCAAAGCTTGGTTTGGAACTTGTTTTTGAATATTGTTCAGCGTTAGACTGATAAAAGGACTGGGACACACCCCCAACAAATCATTTGCTGATGGACTTCTTGCTGAAAGCATGTGCATTTTAGCTCCAGCAGTAACTATGTTTGAGGTGTTTTTCTATCTCTTTTGTGCCGAATGCATCCAGTAAGTGTTTTTAGTTCTGCAGTTGAGGTTTTAGCCATCATTTATATTCTGTCACTATTTTACCTCTTGTGCACATTTGAAACATGCAATTCATTTGTTTGCCGTTGAGATATTTTAAAGGCCCACTAAGGTGAGAATCTAAATTGTTAAGAATGTTGGCTTCACCAGATCAAATTGGCATCACCCAAACATGTTACATGTGGTTTCTGACATGTTCCAGGACTCAATGTAAAACGCTAGCCCTGCTAACCTTCCGCAAATGCTCAGTTTTCAACTGGTGTGATTCAGAAGGTTGTGCTAGTCACCAACACTGCATGTCCTACTACAATAGGATGGGTGCTCTGGGTAAGTAAAACTCCATCAATTAACAAATCATATGTGTTTCCTATTTACATTCCTACCATTTTAGCCAGCAGTAGCAGTGCACATTGTCAGCTCACGGCAGGTACAGCTGAGACTGGCCATTTAGAAAGCTGGGCTAAAATGCAGCGAGACAGAAAACAAAGGTAAGCACATGTAGCAAAAGTTATCCTGTTTGAGCTAGCATAGCAGTGTTGTATTTTTGCGAGATGGAATAATGACCTGTTCGCTAACTTATCTGAGTAGTTTCTGACAATTTTACAAAACTAGATACAAAAAAACTCAACAAATGTAATAAAATCCATCTACAAACATAAATGCTGCATAAATTCAGAAGACACGGTTGGCTGCTAACAAATTGGTCATCATTACAGCCAGTTAAAAAAACAAGAGCCTAGGAATGAATGCCACTACTTGCTGCTTTTTTATCAATTTAATTATGAACAAATGAAGTATGTCACCTTACATTTACACAGAAATAATTTGATATGGATATCAGTCACTGTCGCCATGGTTTTCCCTTTTTGGCATGCAAATAAAACAATTGTCCCAAATTTGTACCCTTTTTCCTGAATTGTGCTCTTCTGCTTTCCTCAGCCTGGATCCTGAAGACTTCAAAAAAGGCTCAATCCTTTGGTTTTACATCCAAGGGTGGCAGAAATAAAGAGTGCAGAGTTAGGATGAAGATGATGCACATGCCGTGATGCTAAACCAAGATGGCCGCCTTAGCCTTGACAAAATGGCGTATGTATTTTTTCTCTCCCATATTCAAAGCTTTGTATACTCATTAATACAACATTTTATTGACCTGAAATTTGCTGAAACACACACATTTACCCTTTGAGATATTCCAAAGTTTGTTTGACTCATGTTTACCTACTATTTTAGCAATATACTTTCTTGACATATTCAAAAGTTACAGTAACTTTGAGGAGAAGATCTGTGACAAGGACTTAGCTTTAGCATTTCCTTCAACAAACAAGTTATAGTAAGAAATAATTGTTTTTGAAAACCTTGGAACGAACTACAGTTCTTGCTGCTTTTTGAGCAATTTAATTATGAACAAGTAAAGTATGTAACCTGACATTTACCCTGAAATGATTTGATATGGAAATCACTCACTTTAGCCATGATTTTCCTTTTTTGGCAGGCAAGTAAAACAATTTTGCGTCCCAAATCTGTACTCTTTATCCTGAAGTGTGCTCTTCTGCTCTCCTCAGAATGGATCCTCAAGGCTTGAAGAAGAAGAAGAAGAAGAAGAAGAAGAAGACTTAAAAAAGGCTTAATCCTTTGTAATGGTTTTACATCCATGGATGGCAGTACACAGAAATAGGAGTGCAGAATTATGACAAAGACCATGCATATGCCATGAGGCTAAACCAAGATGGCCGCCTTAGCCTTTACAAAATGGTCCCTGCATGCTCATGGTGCCATCTTGAAACCTTCATGGCTTTTGTATTTTTTTCTCTCCGATATTCAGAGTTTAATATCCTTGGTAAGACATCATTTTACTGGCCTGCACTTTGCTGACACACATTAACCCTTTGAGATATTCCAGAGCTTGTTTGACTCATGTTTGCTCACTATTTTAGCAGTATACTTTCTTGACATATTGTAAAGTTACTTCCAACTTTTAGGTCGGTTGGCATTTGTACCATAATTGCAGAGAAGAAAAGATCTGCACCAAGTGACAAGGACTTATGTCACAGGTGTCAAACTCATTCCATGGAGGGCAGAGTGTCAGCAGGTTTTTGTTTTTTCCTTTCAATTAAGACCATACCATTCCATACTAACTAGTGATCTTAATTCATCAATCAAAAACCTGCTGACACTCAGCCCTCCATGGAATGAGTTTGACACCTGTGACAAGTCCTTGTCACTTGGTGCAGATCTTTTCTTCTCTGCAATTATGGTACAAATGCCAACCGACCTGAAAGTTGGAAGTAACTTTACAATATGTCAAGAAAGTATACTGCTAAAATAGTGAGCAAACATGAGTCAAACAAGCTCTGGAATATCTCAAAGGGTTAATGTGTGTCAGCAAAGTGCAGGCCAGTAAAATGATGTCTTACCAAGGATATTAAACTCTGAATATCGGAGAGGAAAAAAAATACAAAAGCCATGAAGGTTTCAAGATGGCACCATGAGCATGCAGCGACCATTTTGTAAAGGCTAAGGCGGCCATCTTGGTTTAGCCTCATGGCATATGCATGGTCTTTGTCATAATTCTGCACTCCTATTTCTGTGTACTGCCATCCATGGATGTGCACCACACATGCTCCACCACACATGCTCTCAAGAAACATTTTTTCACTACTATTGACATTTTCCAGAAATGTGAATTGAAATAAAGACAAAGCAGTGTTACATAAACAGAAGCACCAGCAACATGAAATAGCTGTGACTATTCAGGAAGATCTTTGACTTCTAAGAAGGTTGAGCATTCAAACCTGTTCTGGAGTGTGAGTCAATTGTGATGCAAGCGAATTGTGGTGGTGGCTCTGTGCAAAGAACTTTGCCTCACCTGTAAGAAATCACCAATGTGGTTTGGGACTTCCCTTTGAATATGTTTCCTCAAACATTCAAGTCAAATATAAAAAGAAGCATGACAAACCTAGAAGCAGTGGTGGCTCTGTGCACACAAACTCTGCCTCATCTATAAGAGATTACTGGTTCAAGGCTTGGTTTGGAACTTGCTTTTGAATAGGTTTTGTCAAACCTTCAAGTCAAACATTCAAAACGAAGTCTGTAAAGTGTGAAGGAGTTGTGGCTCTGCGGTTAGTACCTCGCCCCATCATAATGGGGTTGGAGGTTCAAGACCTGGTGAAGGCTCTGGACCACATTTTTGGAACTTGCTTTTGAATATGTTTCCTCAAACTTTCAAGTCAAATATAAGAAACGAGGTGTGTCAAGTGTGAAGAAGTCATGGCTCAGCGGTTAATACTGCTCCTCCAAGATCAGGGGGTTGGAGGTTCAAGACCCGGTCATGGCTCTAGGTTTAGAACATGCTTTTGAATATGTTTCCTCAAACCTTCAAGTCAAATATAAGAAACGAAGTGTGTAAAGTGTGAAGGCGCTGTGGCTCAGCGGTTAATACCGCTCCTCCAAGATCAGGAGGTTACAGGTTCAAGACCTGCTCACAGCTCTGGAACACATGCGAGACCCTGTGGCTGCTATCGCAAGGTAGAGGAGCCGTGCTCACCGGACATCGGTGCAGGGTCAGAAGGTGCGGACAAGGCTCGGACCAGCGCTGTGTCAGAAACGGACAAGGCTCGGACAAAAAAAAAAAAGGGAAGTGGGGGGCATGTGAGGGAGTGTCCCCCCGCAAGCTGCGGACAAGGCTCGGACAAAAGGAAAGTGGGGGGGATGTGAGGGAGTGTCCCCCCCCCGCCCTTCCAGAACAATGTCCAGCAGCGGTTATCGAGAAGAAAGCTGTTTTTAAATTGTTAAATGAATAACCCCCCCCCCCAATTTAGTTTTTGATCTCTCTCTCCCCATCCATCCTTTGGAAGGTTTAGGCGGTGGCTAATTCTTGGTAAAAATGCTTCTTAAGAAGAAGAATATTATATATATATATATATAAAAATTCTTCTTCTAAGAAGCATCTTTACCAATAATTAGCCACCGCCTAAACCTTCCAAAGGAAGGTCACTTGGAAACTGCTCAACTTACCTCATGGCCTCAGCTGGGCTTGCGGGACCTGTCCTTTACCATTACACCACTGGGACGCAAAGACAGCAGATACCTGCAAAAAAAAAAAAAAAAGAAGTGCAACAACATCATTAGCATGAACATTTCAAATAGCCACATTCTGCTCATGGGGCATGTTCCATACCATGACGCCACCAAGCTGCTGACAACAAATGCACATTTCCAGTGCCACCGACTCTGCAACTAAGGAACATGCAATACTTAACTTCGCAGACACAAGACAGGAAGTTGCAGTTTTGCTCAAGTTCTTCAACTATTTGGATGAAACTGAAAGTCACATACGCACAGCAATAACATACATGAGCACAAGTTTTTCAGCTTTCACAAAAGTTACAGTATATAAGACACACAAATCTATTGAGTAAGTGTTGACAACAAAATGGAATTATTTCCTTGACAGCATATAGCTATTTCTCCCATTATAGTTCATCTTACTCCATGTTAACTCTCATTGCTCAACAGTTCAACGAACAATCAGCCTGTACTCACAAATGAAATAGGTCATCAGTAATACAACATGTGGCCTGGCATACAGGAGAGAATAGATGACTGTAAATGTTTTTTTGGGCCATTTTTGTTGTTGTAACTACCTGCATGACTCTGAATATTTGAGATGAACTTGATTTATATTTATAGTAAGCAATCATATTCTCTGTAACAGGCGCAGTACTACCATAAACTATATAGTACAATGTTTTTCTGCTGTGTGAAATAACTGTTCTAACTGTTTTCAAATGAAAGTTGTCCAACCTGCAATGAGTATTTATGTTTATAGTTACTATTTAGTGTGTCATTATGAAATTAAGGGGTATGTGTTAACTGTTTAAGTTGAATACTGTTTCAAGAAATGTGCTTAAGCGATCGAGAAAAACTGTAACCGTGGTGCAGTTACACCTGTTCTTAAAACATTTGACAATGAACAATCTTGGAGAGAGTGGGCCTGACATTTGCGATAAAGTATTGCATTAGCTTCCTTACATTCAAAGGCACAGACTATATCACTCAACAGAACATCACAGCCACTCTTCACAACCTTCTAGACAAGGCAGAAATCTAACTCCAGAGAAACTGACTTTTGGTATATGGAGTTGAATCCCAGACTGTGAGTGAAGGTTGTATGAACCGTGACTACCAACCACTGCTAGAGAGCAGAAGCATCACAACTGTGTAAAACTCCACATACAACTACACTGTGTAAAAGCACATTTGAGTGGAACAGCATGGAAGTAGGGTCAGAGGCAGGTAGCAGTAAATGGTTTTGATGTAACTCCCAGGCCAAATCACTGTAGCCAAAAAGACAGGTAAAAAGGGAGGCAACTCATGTAAACTCAAATCTAAAACACAATCAAACAAAACCAAAACAATTCTTTCTTACTGGAATTTGTTTGGTGAAGGCAACAACTTCTTCCAAGGCCATTGTAGGGGCTGATTGATTCTTCAACTATTAGTATGAAACTGAAGGTCTCACACGCACAGCAATAACATACGAGCACAAAGGAATATTTTCAGCTAAACGATGTTGCCTTCACACAAAACGCAAAAGATCGCCAACTGCAGTATATAAGACAAACATCTATTGAGTTATTTCCTTTACAGTATATAGCTATTTCTCCCATTATAGTTAATCTCTACTCTATACGTATAAACTCTCATTGGTCAACAGTTCAACTAACAATCAGTCTGTACTCACAAATGAAATAGGTCATCGGAAATATAACATGTGGCCTGGCATACAGGAGAGAAGAGATTACTGTAAATGTTTTTTTTGGGGCACTTTTTGTGTTCTACAGTAATGCCATTTTTGCTGTTGCAACTACCTGCTTGATTCTGAATATTTGAGATGAACATGATTTACATTTATAGTACTGTTAGAAATTATTTTTATAAAAACAGTTTATTATTGCTATAATAAAAATACATTACTGCAGTGTGCTCAATTTACTAATGTGATGGCCTGTTGATAAATGAGATGAATCAAGCATTAGTCCCATAGTACGTTGGATTAATACATGGAGAGGTTAAGCCAGGTCATCAGGAAAGATGTCGCAACACACGCTTACACAAAGAGCTATAGTGGAAAAGTACCAGGCTAGGGAGGACATACCAGAGTAGGTATCTTATCTCTAACAGGGTGCTGACTCCGCAGATGGGACAATGGTGTGACCAGCCCGTGGACAACAAGGGATGCCAAGTCTAAACCACGGTTCCTCCCCAACCAAATAGCCAATCACAATCATTTTGTTTACTGTAAATGCTTTGTTTGACTGTTTGAATGCATCAATTTTTGGAGGGTTGGTTACAGATTAACAGCTTGCTGACTGATTTTCTTCTCCAAAAGTGGTCCTTGTACAAGCCTAGAATTTTGACATATAAATAAATAGCTAAAAGTAAGAAGTAGTTTGTCTTCTCCTTCAAATAAAGAACACGTTTTCACAGTATGCAATAATATTCTCTGTAACAGGTGCAGTGCTAACAAACTATAAAGTACAATGTTTTTCTGCTGAGTGAAATTCTTACAGCTTTTCAGATTTGTTTTCAAATCAAAGTTGTCCAACCTGCAATGAATATTGATGGTTATAGTTACTGTTTAGTGTGTCATTATGAAATGAGTAGTGGATTGAACTTTTCATTAGATGACAACTAAGGGGCACTACCGAGAGCGTCCTGACGGGATGCATCACTGCCTGGCACGGCAACTGCACCGCCCTCAACCGCAAGGCGCTGCAGAAGGTGGTGCGGACAGCTGAGCGCATCAGTGGATGTGAGTTTCCCTCCATCCAGGACATATACAACAAGCGATGTGTCAGCAAAGCCCGGAGGATCATCAGAGACCCCAGCCACCCCAATCACAGCCTGTTTGAACTGTTGCCGTCCAAAAGACGGAGCCTCCTCCGGAGCCTCTGGGCCAAAACTCAGAGGCTCTCCAACAGCTACTTCCCCCAGGCCATCAGGCTCATGAACAAGCCTACCTCAAACCCATGACTTACCCCCAGAACACCCACAGAATGGACTCTACTAGCACACAGTCACTTTAACAACACCTCTTACAATAATAATGACATTCCACTGAACCATTTTACTTTTTTACTCTACTATTTATACTGCAATTGTGTCATGTCTACTGTCTTGTGTCGCCAACAATCGTCACTGTCCAACCGTCTCACTTATCTTGCACTGTCACTTATTGTTTTGTCCTTACCTTATTGCACTACTGCGTATTTGTATTATATGCTGCTCAAGGAACCGAGCCCAAGAATTTTACTCCCTGCACTCGTGTATGAGACGTAACAAATAAACTTGAAACTTGAAACAAAGGATACTTTTTTGATGCACTGATTAGCTTTTGTGACATATGTTCTAAGTTATAAGTTACAGTGCATTTTGAAAAAAAATGGTGGTGTTTTGGTAAACGAGTTAACTGTTTTTAAAAGTTGAACACTGTTTCAAGAAATGTGCTCAAGAGATTGAGAACTGTAGCAGCTACACCTGTTCTTAAAACAGTTGACAATGAACAACTTTGAACAAGCTCTGCTGAGGGTGCATATAAGGAAAGCTGCTGGCCCGGATGGCATACCTGGGCGAGTACTGAAGACCTGTGCTAACCAGCTAGCTCCTGTGTTCACTACTATATTCAACCTCTCACTGGCTAATTCTGTAGTACTCACCTGTTTTAAAAGATCCTCTATCGTCCCTGTGCCCAGCCTGCTTGAATGACTACATACCCGTGGCTCTAACCTCAGTGGTCATGAAGTGCTTTGAGAGGCTGATTAAGGACTACATCTGCTCCTCCCTCCCTCCGACCTTGGACCCGCTGCAGTTCGCATATAGACCAAATAGATCTACGGATGATGCAGTCTCCCAGGTCCTCCACACCACTCTCTCTCACCTTGACAGTCAGAAGGGGGGCTATGTGAGAATGCTGTTTATAGATTACAGCTCAGCGTTCAATACTATAGTCCCCACCAGACTGGCTGATAAAATGATTGGATTAAAACTGAACACTCCCCTGTGTGCATGGATCCTGGACTTCCTGACGTCCAGGCCACAGGTGGTCAGGGTGGGTAGACACACCTCCAGCTCACTCATCCTGAGCACAGGGTCCCCCCAGGGCTACGTCCTTAGTCCCCTTCTCTACTCCCTGTACACCCAAGAGTCGTGGTCGGGCTGATCTCAGACAACAATGAGAAAGCCTACCTGGACAAGGTGGAGGACCTGTCACTCTGGTGTCAGGAGAATAGCCTCATCCTGAATGTCTCCAAGACAAAAGAGCTGATTGTGGACTTCAGGAGAGCACAACAACTAAGGACCTACATGCCGCTGGACATCGGTGGGACTACCTGGGAGTCCACATCACAGAAGACCTGACCTGGACTACCCACATCAGCACACTGGTGGGAAAGGCAAGGCAACGCCTGTTCCATCTCAGGCAGCTGAGGAAATTCAAAGTCTCCCGGAGGATCCTTCAGTCCTTCTACTCTGTGGAGAGCATCCTGGCTGGTAACATCACCGTCTTGCACTCTGCAAAGGGTGGTACGCCTTGCAGAAAGGACCATGGGAGCTCCAACCCCCCCCCCCCTCCATGTCCTGTACACCAGCAGGTGTAGGACCAGAGCCTGCAGGATAATGAAGGACCCTCACCACCCGAAAAATGGACTGTTCCAGCTGCTGCGGTCAGGCAAACGCCTTCGATGTCATGCAGCAAGAACAGAGAGGCTTAGACTGAGTTTCTTCCCCCATGCCATCATCATTATCAACGATGACCACCAGTGCCCCCCTCAAGTCACTCACACACTCACTGACATCATAACACATACACACACACATAACTACCCATTGCAGACTCATCTTTCACTGTAATTAACTGTACTGTCAACCTGTCATTGCCATTGTATATAGCCATTCCATTGTGTACATTGCTTACATTGCTGTTTATATTCTATTTATTTTTAAACTTATTGTTGCACTCCTCTGTGGCACTGTCACTTTTGCATTTCACTGTATACTTGTATGCACGTGACAAATAAAGAATCTTGAACTTTTCTGATCAAGGAGAGAGCAGGCCTGATATTTGAGATAAAGCTTTCAGAAAACTGACCCCAGGACTGCCCAGATTCAAACCTACAATCCTTACATTCAAAGGCACAGACTTTGTCGCTCAACAGCACAAAACAGCCATTCTTCACAACCTTATAGACAAACGAGGCAGTAATCTAACCCCAGAGCAACACACTATTGCACATGTAACACCTGACGCAGAGGCAATGCATCACTATACTGTTCATAATGCACATATCCTTATTTATTTTTTTAATACTACTGTTAATACACTGCACATATCTGTACATACTGTACATACCTGTTTATACTGTTCATACGGCACTCCATATTTTGTTCTGCTATTTACTCTAATGTTACTGTTAATACGTATATACTGCTAGACTGCATTGCCTATACAGCTCATATGCTGCTTACACTGTTCATACTGCATCCTATTTATTCTGCTTATAATGCTACTACTAATTCATATACTGCTACACTGCACTACTGATACGATACTGCACTACTATACTGCTCATATACTGCACTACCTGTATATACTGTTCACACTGCACTTTCTGCTTTTTTGCACTTCTGGTTAGACGCTAACTGCATTTCGTTGTCTCTGTACTTGTACTCTGCACAATGACAATAAAGTTGAATCTAATCTAATCTAATTTGAGTGGAACAGCATGGAAGGAGGGTCAGAGGCAGGTAGCAGTTTTTATGTAACTCCCAGGGCAAATCCCTGTAACCAAAAATACAGGGAGGCAAGTCATGTAGACTCAAATCTAAAACACAATCAAACAAAACAAAACCAATTCTTTCTTACTGTAACTTGTTTGATGAAGGCAACAAGAAGAACGTCTTCAAAGGCCGTTGTAGGGGCTGATTGATTGGCAATGAGGTTCAGCTAGGCTCCAACAAAGGCTGGCTGGAGGGGCGTGGCAGTGGGGGTGGGGTTGTGAGGGGAAGTGTCATTATTCAAACACTCCTGGGGAGCTCAGAGGGTTATGACAGTGAGTTCACGTTCTCACATTTTTGGGAAGATGTCTGACACCTCAGTTGCCGTGTGGTTAAGGTCTGTGTGTGAAGTCTCCAAGGTCTGAAACTAACTTTAACTAAAGTCTTACATTTTCTACAACCTAACAAACATCCAAACTTTTGTGGCATAATTGAACTGCTGTGGGACAATTAAACACAGTGAAACACTGCTTTGTCTTCATTTCAATTCACATTTCTGGAAAATGTAAAGAGTAGTGAAAAGCACATTTTCCTGAGAGCATGTGTGGTGCACTATGTAAGTCACTTGGTGCAGATCTTCTCTTCTTTGCAATGTGGTTCAAATCAGTAACAAGAAAGTATATTGCTAAAATAGTGGGCAAACATGAGTCAAACAACCTCTGGAATATCTCAAAGGGTTAATGTGTGTTTGTCAGCAAACTGCAGGCCAGTAAATTGATGTATTACTTAGTATATTAAGCTTTGAATATTGGAGAGAAAAGAAGAAGCCATACAGGGGTGGCACCATGAACATGCAGGGACCATTTTGTCAAGGCTAAGGCAGCCATCTTGGTCTGGAAGTGGAGAGGAAAGGTTTGAACCCGGGTTTGAACCCTCAACCCTCTGTCTACAAGATTTTGATAGCATGTTTCTCATAATTTTTCTCTTTCTTTTTTTCAATCAGTTTTGACGGTTTGGTTCCCCATAGACTCAATGTTAGAGCTAGATCTGCTAACTGTTCGTATCCCGGTGATTGTTGCAGTAGATCGGATTCATCTGGATAGGTCTTAAACAAAGGTGGCGGACTACCCACAATGCCATTCCCCAATCAAGGAATATAAAGTCAGGTGTGTTGGTTCTAAATGAAACTGATCGACGTCATGTCTGTTTGTCATTCTCCGACGCTTCAAAACTATACTGAATAAATAATATTTATGAAATTCAACCGTTCAAATGATGGTAATTGTATTCCTGCTATATTCATGTCACAAAACTTATGTCACCCTATTATTCTATCCAGATTGTTTGGGAGGTTTAATTTCATCCTTGTAGCTAGAGTATCAGTGTACCCAGGTTGCAGGTCATGATGTTGTCCACATGAGGGCGCTGATGATCCCACTGCTTTTCCATTAAATAGTGGAATGTCACTGTGCTGCGGGTCAGCTGGTTAAATTCATCAACACACAAATATTTCGTCATACATTTTTCACAAATCCCCAAAAATGGAAATGAACTGTCACGTCAAGTATAAGAAACGAATTGCGAAAAATGCAAAGGAGTCATGGCTCAGCGGTTAATACCTTTCAATCTCAGGATTTCCATCCACCACAGTGGCACTGCGCCTATAGTTAGATTGACATCCCTCTAACCCAATCACTGCACCGAACGTTTGATTGACATCCCTCTAACCCAATCACTTCACAGTAACGTTTGATTGACATCCCTCTAACCCAATCACTGCACCTATAGTGAGACTGACAGTATAAAAGGACTGGGACACCCCCCTAGTAACTTCTGGGACACACCTCCAACAAATCATTTGCTGATGGACTGCTTGCTGAAAGCGTGTGCATTTTAGCTCTAGCAATAGCAATTTTTGAGGTGGTTTTCTGTCTCTTTTGTGCCAAGTACATCCAGTAAGTGTTTTTAGTTCTGCAGTTGAGTTTTTAGCCATAATTTATATTCTGTCACACTATTTTACCTCCTAGATAGATAGATAGATAGATAGAAACTTTATTTATCCCAGGGGGAAATTCAGGTAATTGCACATTTAAAACATGCAATTCATTTATTTACCATTGAGATATTTTAAAGGCCCACTAAGGTGAGAATCTAAATTAAAAATGTTTGCTTCAACAGATCAAATTGGCATCACCCAAACATGATAAATGTGGTTTCTGACATGTTCCAGGACCACAGTGGCACTGCACCTATCGATAGACTGACAGTATAAAAGGACTGGGACACACCCCAAGCAAGTCCTTTTGCTGATAGACTTCTTGCTGAAAGCATGTGCATTTTAGCTCCAGCAACAACTATGTTTGAGGTGTTTTTCTATCTCTTTGGTGAGTTTTTAGCCATAATTTATATTCTGTCACACTATTTTAGCTCCTGTGCACATTTGAAACATGCAATTCATTTATTTGCTGTTGAGCTATTTTAAAGGCCCACTAAGGTGAGAATCTAAATTGTTAAGAATGTTGGCATCACCCAAACATGTTACATGTGGTTTCTGACATGTTCCAGGACTCAATGTAAAACTCTAGCCCTGCCAACCTTCTGCAAATGCTCAGTTTTCAACTGGTGTGGTTCAGAAGGTTGTGCTAGTCACCCGGACCTGCATGTCCTACTACAATAGGATGGGTGCTCTGGGTAAGTAAAACTCAATCAATTAACAAACCATATAATGTGTTTCCTTTTTACATTCCTACCATTTTAGCCAGCAGTAGCAGTGCACATTGTCAGCTCACGGCAGGTACAGATGAGACTGGCCATTTAGAAAGCTGGGCTAAAATGCAGCGAGACAGAAAACAAAGGTAAGCACATGTAGCAAAAGTTATCCTGTTTGAGCTAGCATAGCAGTGTTGTATTTTGCAAGATGGAATAATGACCTGTTCGCTAACTTATCTGAGTAGTCACTGACAATTTTACAAAGCTAGATACAAAGTAACTCAACAAATATAGTAACATCCAACTACAAACAAATGCTGCAACATTCACAAGACACGGTTGGCTGCTAACAAATTGGTCATTACAGCCAGTTAAAAAAACAAGAGCCTAGGAATGAATGCCACTACTTGCTGCTTTTTTATCAATTTAATTATGAACAAATGAAGTATGTCACCTTACATTTACACAGAAATAATTTGATATGGATATCAGTCACTGTTGCCATGGTTTTCCTTTTTTGGCATGCAAGTAAAACAATTGTCCCAAATTTGTACCCTTTTTCCTGAATTGTGCTCTTCTGCTTTCCTCAGCCTGGATCCTGAAGACTTCAAAAAAGGCTCAATCCTTTGGGTTTACATCCATGGGTGGCAGTACATAGAAATAAAGAGTGCAGAGTTATGATGAAGATGATTCAAGATGATGCACATGCCATGATGCTAAACCAAGATGGCCGCCTTAGCCTTGACAAAATGGCGTCTGTATTTTTTCTCTCCCATATTCAAAGCTTTGTATACTCAGTAATACAACATTTTATTGACCTGAAATTTGCTGAAACACACATTAACCCTTGGAGATATTCCAAAGCTTGTTTGACTCATGTTTACCTACTATTTTAGCAATATACTTTCTTGACATATTCTAAAGTTACAGTAACTTTGAGAAGATCTGTGACAAGGACTTAGCTTTAGCATTTACTTCAAATAAACAAGTTATAGTAAGAAATAATTGGTTGTGTTTGTGATTCAGATTTCAGTTTACATGACTTGCCCCCCTTTTTACCTGTCATTCTGGCTACAGGGATTTGGCCTGGGAGTTAGATAAAAACCATTGACTGCTTACCTGCCTCTGATTCCAGCTTTTGGTTTACCATAGACTCAATGTTAGAGCTAGATCTGCTAACTGTTTCTATCCCGGTGATTGTTGCAGTAGATTGGATTCATCTGGATAGGTCTGGGGCAATGGAGGATAGCCAACACACCTGATAATGAAACAAATGATTATCACTTACTCACCAGTCATGTCTTGATTGTCAAGAAGTCAAATCCATTGGCTGGGTTCAGACAATACTGGCCCGGCAGAAGGAAGTCATCTACAGGAGTGTCATCCTATAGGTAGAGATGTTTAACATTCAGAGACAATTGTGACTTGTTATTAGATCCTTATTCCCCACAAAGCCGAACCTCAACAACTGTGTTTTAAATCTAAAGCAGACTCATTCTGAACTGGGAACCTCTTGAGTGAGATTATCAAATAATCCAAAAGCTGTAGTGTTGCTGAGTGTGGATGATATGTAGAACCATGCCAACAGTCAACCATGCCCAACACAACTCCCACAGCTCTCCTGTTGAAAAATGTGAAGGATATCTCAAACCACACCCAAAGGTCAACTCCACCCTGGTCTTGACCACTCCCAGTTTGAAAAAAAACATCAACTGGATCCTGCCTCATGTCCTCTCTCCTGACTGACAGCCGCAGCCTCTTAACTACCCTCTAGTGTCCATAAACACACCCACCCACACTCCCTCTCATGAAGCCTTGTCTCTTCCTTTAACTAATCAAGTTGCAACATCTAAAACATAGAGAAGCACCATCAACATGTAGTAGCTGTGGCTCTTCAGTAGGATCTTTGATTCGCAGACAGAAGGTTGAGTTTGAAATGAGTGTGACTATATTGCTTTTCAACATGTTACAGCAAACCTTAATGTCAAAGTTACAAAAAGAAGCATGCCAAATGTGAAAGCACTGGTGGCTCTGTGCAAAGAACTGGGTCTCATCTATAAGAAATCACTGGTTCAAGGCTTGATTTAGAACCCAATTTTGAATATGTTTCAACAAACCTGAATGTCAAACATACAAAACCAAGCATGTCAAGTGTGAAGGAGTTGTGGCTCTGAAAAGAACTATGCCTCATCTATAAGAGGTCACCGGTTCAAGGCTTGTTTTAGGCCTTGCTTTTCAACATGTTACAGCAAACCTCAATGTCAAAACTACAAAAAGAAGCTTGCCAAATATGAAAGCAGTGGTGGCTCTGTGCAAAGAACTCTGCCTCATCTGTAAGAGGTTGCTGGTTCAAGGCTTGTTTTAGGACTTGCTTTTCAACATGTTACAGCAAACCTCAATGTCAAAGCTACAAAAAGAAGCTTACGAAATACAAAAGCACTGGTGGCTCTGTGCAAAGAACTCTGCCTCATCTGTAAGAGGTCACCGGTTCAAAGCTTGGTTTGGAACTTGTTTTTGAATATTGTTCAGCGTTAGACTGATAAAAGGACTGGGACACACCCCCAACAAATCATTTGCTGATGGACTTCTTGCTGAAAGCATGTGCATTTTAGCTCCAGCAGTAACTATGTTTGAGGTGTTTTTCTATCTCTTTTGTGCCGAATGCATCCAGTAAGTGTTTTTAGTTCTGCAGTTGAGGTTTTAGCCATCATTTATATTCTGTCACTATTTTACCTCTTGTGCACATTTGAAACATGCAATTCATTTGTTTGCCGTTGAGATATTTTAAAGGCCCACTAAGGTGAGAATCTAAATTGTTAAGAATGTTGGCTTCACCAGATCAAATTGGCATCACCCAAACATGTTACATGTGGTTTCTGACATGTTCCAGGACTCAATGTAAAACGCTAGCCCTGCTAACCTTCCGCAAATGCTCAGTTTTCAACTGGTGTGATTCAGAAGGTTGTGCTAGTCACCAACACTGCATGTCCTACTACAATAGGATGGGTGCTCTGGGTAAGTAAAACTCCATCAATTAACAAATCATATGTGTTTCCTATTTACATTCCTACCATTTTAGCCAGCAGTAGCAGTGCACATTGTCAGCTCACGGCAGGTACAGCTGAGACTGGCCATTTAGAAAGCTGGGCTAAAATGCAGCGAGACAGAAAACAAAGGTAAGCACATGTAGCAAAAGTTATCCTGTTTGAGCTAGCATAGCAGTGTTGTATTTTTGCGAGATGGAATAATGACCTGTTCGCTAACTTATCTGAGTAGTTTCTGACAATTTTACAAAACTAGATACAAAAAAACTCAACAAATGTAATAAAATCCATCTACAAACATAAATGCTGCATAAATTCAGAAGACACGGTTGGCTGCTAACAAATTGGTCATCATTACAGCCAGTTAAAAAAACAAGAGCCTAGGAATGAATGCCACTACTTGCTGCTTTTTTATCAATTTAATTATGAACAAATGAAGTATGTCACCTTACATTTACACAGAAATAATTTGATATGGATATCAGTCACTGTCGCCATGGTTTTCCCTTTTTGGCATGCAAATAAAACAATTGTCCCAAATTTGTACCCTTTTTCCTGAATTGTGCTCTTCTGCTTTCCTCAGCCTGGATCCTGAAGACTTCAAAAAAGGCTCAATCCTTTGGTTTTACATCCAAGGGTGGCAGAAATAAAGAGTGCAGAGTTAGGATGAAGATGATGCACATGCCGTGATGCTAAACCAAGATGGCCGCCTTAGCCTTGACAAAATGGCGTATGTATTTTTTCTCTCCCATATTCAAAGCTTTGTATACTCATTAATACAACATTTTATTGACCTGAAATTTGCTGAAACACACACATTTACCCTTTGAGATATTCCAAAGTTTGTTTGACTCATGTTTACCTACTATTTTAGCAATATACTTTCTTGACATATTCAAAAGTTACAGTAACTTTGAGGAGAAGATCTGTGACAAGGACTTAGCTTTAGCATTTCCTTCAACAAACAAGTTATAGTAAGAAATAATTGTTTTTGAAAACCTTGGAACGAACTACAGTTCTTGCTGCTTTTTGAGCAATTTAATTATGAACAAGTAAAGTATGTAACCTGACATTTACCCTGAAATGATTTGATATGGAAATCACTCACTTTAGCCATGATTTTCCTTTTTTGGCAGGCAAGTAAAACAATTTTGCGTCCCAAATCTGTACTCTTTATCCTGAAGTGTGCTCTTCTGCTCTCCTCAGAATGGATCCTCAAGGCTTGAAGAAGAAGAAGAAGAAGAAGAAGAAGAAGACTTAAAAAAGGCTTAATCCTTTGTAATGGTTTTACATCCATGGATGGCAGTACACAGAAATAGGAGTGCAGAATTATGACAAAGACCATGCATATGCCATGAGGCTAAACCAAGATGGCCGCCTTAGCCTTTACAAAATGGTCCCTGCATGCTCATGGTGCCATCTTGAAACCTTCATGGCTTTTGTATTTTTTTCTCTCCGATATTCAGAGTTTAATATCCTTGGTAAGACATCATTTTACTGGCCTGCACTTTGCTGACACACATTAACCCTTTGAGATATTCCAGAGCTTGTTTGACTCATGTTTGCTCACTATTTTAGCAGTATACTTTCTTGACATATTGTAAAGTTACTTCCAACTTTTAGGTCGGTTGGCATTTGTACCATAATTGCAGAGAAGAAAAGATCTGCACCAAGTGACAAGGACTTATGTCACAGGTGTCAAACTCATTCCATGGAGGGCAGAGTGTCAGCAGGTTTTTGTTTTTTCCTTTCAATTAAGACCATACCATTCCATACTAACTAGTGATCTTAATTCATCAATCAAAAACCTGCTGACACTCAGCCCTCCATGGAATGAGTTTGACACCTGTGACAAGTCCTTGTCACTTGGTGCAGATCTTTTCTTCTCTGCAATTATGGTACAAATGCCAACCGACCTGAAAGTTGGAAGTAACTTTACAATATGTCAAGAAAGTATACTGCTAAAATAGTGAGCAAACATGAGTCAAACAAGCTCTGGAATATCTCAAAGGGTTAATGTGTGTCAGCAAAGTGCAGGCCAGTAAAATGATGTCTTACCAAGGATATTAAACTCTGAATATCGGAGAGGAAAAAAAATACAAAAGCCATGAAGGTTTCAAGATGGCACCATGAGCATGCAGCGACCATTTTGTAAAGGCTAAGGCGGCCATCTTGGTTTAGCCTCATGGCATATGCATGGTCTTTGTCATAATTCTGCACTCCTATTTCTGTGTACTGCCATCCATGGATGTGCACCACACATGCTCCACCACACATGCTCTCAAGAAACATTTTTTCACTACTATTGACATTTTCCAGAAATGTGAATTGAAATAAAGACAAAGCAGTGTTACATAAACAGAAGCACCAGCAACATGGAATAGCTGTGACTATTCAGGAAGATCTTTGACTTCTAAGAAGGTTGAGCATTCAAACCTGTTCTGGAGTGTGAGTCAATTGTGATGCAAGCGAATTGTGGTGGTGGCTCTGTGCAAAGAACTTTGCCTCACCTGTAAGAAATCACCAATGTGGTTTGGGACTTCCCTTTGAATATGTTTCCTCAAACATTCAAGTCAAATATAAAAAGAAGCATGACAAACCTAGAAGCAGTGGTGGCTCTGTGCACACAAACTCTGCCTCATCTATAAGAGATTACTGGTTCAAGGCTTGGTTTGGAACTTGCTTTTGAATAGGTTTTGTCAAACCTTCAAGTCAAACATTCAAAACGAAGTCTGTAAAGTGTGAAGGAGTTGTGGCTCTGCGGTTAGTACCTCGCCCCATCATAATGGGGTTGGAGGTTCAAGACCTGGTGAAGGCTCTGGACCACATTTTTGGAACTTGCTTTTGAATATGTTTCCTCAAACTTTCAAGTCAAATATAAGAAACGAGGTGTGTCAAGTGTGAAGAAGTCATGGCTCAGCGGTTAATACTGCTCCTCCAAGATCAGGGGGTTGGAGGTTCAAGACCCGGTCATGGCTCTAGGTTTAGAACATGCTTTTGAATATGTTTCCTCAAACCTTCAAGTCAAATATAAGAAACGAAGTGTGTAAAGTGTGAAGGCGCTGTGGCTCAGCGGTTAATACCGCTCCTCCAAGATCAGGAGGTTACAGGTTCAAGACCTGCTCACAGCTCTGGAACACATGCGAGACCCTGTGGCTGCTATCGCAAGGTAGAGGAGCCGTGCTCACCGGACATCGGTGCAGGGTCAGAAGGTGCGGACAAGGCTCGGACCAGCGCTGTGTCAGAAACGGACAAGGCTCGGACAAAAAAAAAAAAGGGAAGTGGGGGGCATGTGAGGGAGTGTCCCCCCGCAAGCTGCGGACAAGGCTCGGACAAAAGGAAAGTGGGGGGGATGTGAGGGAGTGTCCCCCCCCCGCCCTTCCAGAACAATGTCCAGCAGCGGTTATCGAGAAGAAAGCTGTTTTTAAATTGTTAAATGAATAACCCCCCCCCCCCCCCCCCCCCCCCCCCCCCCCCCCCCCCCCCCCCCCAAATTTAGTTTTTGATCTCTCTCTCCCCATCCATCCTTTGGAAGGTTTAGGCGGTGGCTAATTCTTGGTAAAAATGCTTCTTAAGAAGAAGAATATTATATATATATATATAAAAAATTCTTCTTCTAAGAAGCATCTTTACCAATAATTAGCCACCGCCTAAACCTTCCAAAGGAAGGTCACTTGGAAACTGCTCAACTTACCTCATGGCCTCAGCTGGGCTTGCGGGACCTGTCCTTTACCATTACACCACTGGGACGCAAAGACAGCAGATACCTGCAAAAAAAAAAAAAAAAGAAGTGCAACAACATCATTAGCATGAACATTTCAAATAGCCACATTCTGCTCATGGGGCATGTTCCATACCATGACGCCACCAAGCTGCTGACAACAAATGCACATTTCCAGTGCCACCGACTCTGCAACTAAGGAACATGCAATACTTAACTTCGCAGACACAAGACAGGAAGTTGCAGTTTTGCTCAAGTTCTTCAACTATTTGGATGAAACTGAAAGTCACATACGCACAGCAATAACATACATGAGCACAAGTTTTTCAGCTTTCACAAAAGTTACAGTATATAAGACACACAAATCTATTGAGTAAGTGTTGACAACAAAATGGAATTATTTCCTTGACAGCATATAGCTATTTCTCCCATTATAGTTCATCTTACTCCATGTTAACTCTCATTGCTCAACAGTTCAACGAACAATCAGCCTGTACTCACAAATGAAATAGGTCATCAGTAATACAACATGTGGCCTGGCATACAGGAGAGAATAGATGACTGTAAATGTTTTTTTGGGCCATTTTTGTTGTTGTAACTACCTGCATGACTCTGAATATTTGAGATGAACTTGATTTATATTTATAGTAAGCAATCATATTCTCTGTAACAGGCGCAGTACTACCATAAACTATATAGTACAATGTTTTTCTGCTGTGTGAAATAACTGTTCTAACTGTTTTCAAATGAAAGTTGTCCAACCTGCAATGAGTATTTATGTTTATAGTTACTATTTAGTGTGTCATTATGAAATTAAGGGGTATGTGTTAACTGTTTAAGTTGAATACTGTTTCAAGAAATGTGCTTAAGCGATCGAGAAAAACTGTAACCGTGGTGCAGTTACACCTGTTCTTAAAACATTTGACAATGAACAATCTTGGAGAGAGTGGGCCTGACATTTGCGATAAAGTATTGCATTAGCTTCCTTACATTCAAAGGCACAGACTATATCACTCAACAGAACATCACAGCCACTCTTCACAACCTTCTAGACAAGGCAGAAATCTAACTCCAGAGAAACTGACTTTTGGTATATGGAGTTGAATCCCAGACTGTGAGTGAAGGTTGTATGAACCGTGACTACCAACCACTGCTAGAGAGCAGAAGCATCACAACTGTGTAAAACTCCACATACAACTACACTGTGTAAAAGCACATTTGAGTGGAACAGCATGGAAGTAGGGTCAGAGGCAGGTAGCAGTAAATGGTTTTGATGTAACTCCCAGGCCAAATCACTGTAGCCAAAAAGACAGGTAAAAAGGGAGGCAACTCATGTAAACTCAAATCTAAAACACAATCAAACAAAACCAAAACAATTCTTTCTTACTGGAATTTGTTTGGTGAAGGCAACAACTTCTTCCAAGGCCATTGTAGGGGCTGATTGATTCTTCAACTATTAGTATGAAACTGAAGGTCACACACGCACAGCAATAACATACGAGCACAAAGGAATATTTTCAGCTAAACGATGTTGCCTTCACACAAAACGCAAAAGATCGCCAACTGCAGTATATAAGACAAACATCTATTGAGTTATTTCCTTTACAGTATATAGCTATTTCTCCCATTATAGTTAATCTCTACTCTATACGTATAAACTCTCATTGGTCAACAGTTCAACTAACAATCAGTCTGTACTCACAAATGAAATAGGTCATCGGAAATATAACATGTGGCCTGGCATACAGGAGAGAAGAGATTACTGTAAATGTTTTTTTTGGGGCACTTTTTGTGTTCTACAGTAATGCCATTTTTGCTGTTGCAACTACCTGCTTGATTCTGAATATTTGAGATGAACATGATTTACATTTATAGTACTGTTAGAAATTATTTTTATAAAAACAGTTTATTATTGCTAGCGGTTATCGAGAAAAAAGCTGTTTTTAAATTGTTAAATGAATAACCCCCCCCCCCAATTTAGTTTTAGATCTCTCTCCCCATCCATCCTTTGGAAGGTTTAGGCGGTGGCTAATTCTTGGTAAAAATGCTTCTTAAGAAGAAGAATATTATATATATATATAAAATTCTTCTTCTAAGAAGCATCTTTACCAATAATTAGCCACCGCCTAAACCTTCCAAAGGAAGGTCACTTGGAAACTGCTCAACTTACCTCATGGCCTCAGCTGGGCTTGCGGGACCTGTCCTTTACCATTACACCACTGGGACGCAAAGACAGCAGATACCTGCAAAAAAAAAAAAAAAAGAAGTGCAACAACATCATTAGCATGAACATTTCAAATAGCCACATTCTGCTCATGGGGCATGTTCCATACCATGACGCCACCAAGCTGCTGACAACAAATGCACATTTCCAGTGCCACCGACTCTGCAACTAAGGAACATGCAATACTTAACTTCGCAGACACAAGACAGGAAGTTGCAGTTTTGCTCAAGTTCTTCAACTATTTGGATGAAACTGAAAGTCACATACGCACAGCAATAACATACATGAGCACAAGTTTTTCAGCTTTCACAAAAGTTACAGTATATAAGACACACAAATCTATTGAGTAAGTGTTGACAACAAAATGGAATTATTTCCTTGACAGCATATAGCTATTTCTCCCATTATAGTTCATCTTACTCCATGTTAACTCTCATTGCTCAACAGTTCAACGAACAATCAGCCTGTACTCACAAATGAAATAGGTCATCAGTAATACAACATGTGGCCTGGCATACAGGAGAGAATAGATGACTGTAAATGTTTTTTTGGGCCATTTTTGTTGTTGTAACTACCTGCATGACTGCATGATATTTGAGATGAACTTGATTTATATTTATAGTAAGCAATCATATTCTCTGTAACAGGCGCAGTACTACCATAAACTATATAGTACAATGTTTTTCTGCTGTGTGAAATAACTGTTCTAACTGTTTTCAAATGAAAGTTGTCCAACCTGCAATGAGTATTTATGTTTATAGTTACTATTTAGTGTGTCATTATGAAATTAAGGGGTATGTGTTAACTGTTTAAGTTGAATACTGTTTCAAGAAATGTGCTTAAGCGATCGAGAAAAACTGTAACCGTGGTGCAGTTACACCTGTTCTTAAAACATTTGACAATGAACAATCTTGGAGAGAGTGGGCCTGACATTTGCGATAAAGTATTGCATTAGCTTCCTTACATTCAAAGGCACAGACTATATCACTCAACAGAACATCACAGCCACTCTTCACAACCTTCTAGACAAGGCAGAAATCTAACTCCAGAGAAACTGACTTTTGGTATATGGAGTTGAATCCCAGACTGTGAGTGAAGGTTGTATGAACCGTGACTACCAACCACTGCTAGAGAGCAGAAGCATCACAACTGTGTAAAACTCCACATACAACTACACTGTGTAAAAGCACATTTGAGTGGAACAGCATGGAAGTAGGGTCAGAGGCAGGTAGCAGTAAATGGTTTTGATGTAACTCCCAGGCCAAATCACTGTAGCCAAAAAGACAGGTAAAAAGGGAGGCAACTCATGTAAACTCAAATCTAAAACACAATCAAACAAAACCAAAACAATTCTTTCTTACTGGAATTTGTTTGGTGAAGGCAACAACTTCTTCCAAGGCCATTGTAGGGGCTGATTGATTCTTCAACTATTAGTATGAAACTGAAGGTCACACACGCACAGCAATAACATACGAGCACAAAGGAATATTTTCAGCTAAACGATGTTGCCTTCACACAAAACGCAAAAGATCGCCAACTGCAGTATATAAGACAAACATCTATTGAGTTATTTCCTTTACAGTATATAGCTATTTCTCCCATTATAGTTAATCTCTACTCTATACGTATAAACTCTCATTGGTCAACAGTTCAACTAACAATCAGTCTGTACTCACAAATGAAATAGGTCATCGGAAATATAACATGTGGCCTGGCATACAGGAGAGAAGAGATTACTGTAAATGTTTTTTTTGGGGCACTTTTTGTGTTCTACAGTAATGCCATTTTTGCTGTTGCAACTACCTGCTTGATTCTGAATATTTGAGATGAACATGATTTACATTTATAGTACTGTTAGAAATTATTTTTATAAAAACAGTTTATTATTGCTATAATAAAAATACATTACTGCAGTGTGCTCAATTTACTAATGTGATGGCCTGTTGATAAATGAGATGAATCAAGCATTAGTCCCATAGTACGTTGGATTAATACATGGAGAGGTTAAGCCAGGTCATCAGGAAAGATGTCGCAACACACGCTTACACAAAGAGCTATAGTGGAAAAGTACCAGGCTAGGGAGGACATACCAGAGTAGGTATCTTATCTCTAACAGGGTGCTGACTCCGCAGATGGGACAATGGTGTGACCAGCCCGTGGACAACAAGGGATGCCAAGTCTAAACCACGGTTCCTCCCCAACCAAATAGCCAATCACAATCATTTTGTTTACTGTAAATGCTTTGTTTGACTGTTTGAATGCATCAATTTTTGGAGGGTTGGTTACAGATTAACAGCTTGCTGACTGATTTTCTTCTCCAAAAGTGGTCCTTGTACAAGCCTAGAATTTTGACATATAAATAAATAGCTAAAAGTAAGAAGTAGTTTGTCTTCTCCTTCAAATAAAGAACACGTTTTCACAGTATGCAATAATATTCTCTGTAACAGGTGCAGTGCTAACAAACTATAAAGTACAATGTTTTTCTGCTGAGTGAAATTCTTACAGCTTTTCAGATTTGTTTTCAAATCAAAGTTGTCCAACCTGCAATGAATATTGATGGTTATAGTTACTGTTTAGTGTGTCATTATGAAATGAGTAGTGGATTGAACTTTTCATTAGATGACAACTAAGGGGCACTACCGAGAGCGTCCTGACGGGATGCATCACTGCCTGGCACGGCAACTGCACCGCCCTCAACCGCAAGGCGCTGCAGAAGGTGGTGTGGACAGCTGAGCGCATCAGTGGATGTGAGTTTCCCTCCATCCAGGACATATACAACAAGCGATGTGTCAGCAAAGCCCGGAGGATCATCAGAGACCCCAGCCACCCCAATCACAGCCTGTTTGAACTGTTGCCGTCCAAAAGACGGAGCCTCCTCCGGAGCCTCTGGGCCAAAACTCAGAGGCTCTCCAACAGCTACTTCCCCCAGGCCATCAGGCTCATGAACAAGCCTACCTCAAACCCATGACTTACCCCCAGAACACCCACAGAATGGACTCTACTAGCACACAGTCACTTTAACAACACCTCTTACAATAATAATGACATTCCACTGAACCATTTTACTTTTTTACTCTACTATTTATACTGCAATTGTGTCATGTCTACTGTCTTGTGTCGCCAACAATCGTCACTGTCCAACCGTCTCACTTATCTTGCACTGTCACTTATTGTTTTGTCCTTACCTTATTGCACTACTGCGTATTTGTATTATATGCTGCTCAAGGAACCGAGCCCAAGAATTTTACTCCCTGCACTCGTGTATGAGACGTAACAAATAAACTTGAAACTTGAAACAAAGGATACTTTTTTGATGCACTGATTAGCTTTTGTGACATATGTTCTAAGTTATAAGTTACAGTGCATTTTGAAAAAAAATGGTGGTGTTTTGGTAAACGAGTTAACTGTTTTTAAAAGTTGAACACTGTTTCAAGAAATGTGCTCAAGAGATTGAGAACTGTAGCAGCTACACCTGTTCTTAAAACAGTTGACAATGAACAACTTTGAACAAGCTCTGCTGAGGGTGCATATAAGGAAAGCTGCTGGCCCGGATGGCATACCTGGGCGAGTACTGAAGACCTGTGCTAACCAGCTAGCTCCTGTGTTCACTACTATATTCAACCTCTCACTGGCTAATTCTGTAGTACTCACCTGTTTTAAAAGATCCTCTATCGTCCCTGTGCCCAGCCTGCTTGAATGACTACATACCCGTGGCTCTAACCTCAGTGGTCATGAAGTGCTTTGAGAGGCTGATTAAGGACTACATCTGCTCCTCCCTCCCTCCGACCTTGGACCCGCTGCAGTTCGCATATAGACCAAATAGATCTACGGATGATGCAGTCTCCCAGGTCCTCCACACCACTCTCTCTCACCTTGACAGTCAGAAGGGGGGCTATGTGAGAATGCTGTTTATAGATTACAGCTCAGCGTTCAATACTATAGTCCCCACCAGACTGGCTGATAAAATGATTGGATTAAAACTGAACACTCCCCTGTGTGCATGGATCCTGGACTTCCTGACGTCCAGGCCACAGGTGGTCAGGGTGGGTAGACACACCTCCAGCTCACTCATCCTGAGCACAGGGTCCCCCCAGGGCTACGTCCTTAGTCCCCTTCTCTACTCCCTGTACACCCAAGAGTCGTGGTCGGGCTGATCTCAGACAACAATGAGAAAGCCTACCTGGACAAGGTGGAGGACCTGTCACTCTGGTGTCAGGAGAATAGCCTCATCCTGAATGTCTCCAAGACAAAAGAGCTGATTGTGGACTTCAGGAGAGCACAACAACTAAGGACCTACATGCCGCTGGACATCGGTGGGACTACCTGGGAGTCCACATCACAGAAGACCTGACCTGGACTACCCACATCAGCACACTGGTGGGAAAGGCAAGGCAACGCCTGTTCCATCTCAGGCAGCTGAGGAAATTCAAAGTCTCCCGGAGGATCCTTCAGTCCTTCTACTCTGTGGAGAGCATCCTGGCTGGTAACATCACCGTCTTGCACTCTGCAAAGGGTGGTACGCCTTGCAGAAAGGACCATGGGAGCTCCAACCCCCCCCCCCCTCCATGTCCTGTACACCAGCAGGTGTAGGACCAGAGCCTGCAGGATAATGAAGGACCCTCACCACCCGAAAAATGGACTGTTCCAGCTGCTGCGGTCAGGCAAACGCCTTCGATGTCATGCAGCAAGAACAGAGAGGCTTAGACTGAGTTTCTTCCCCCATGCCATCATCATTATCAACGATGACCACCAGTGCCCCCCTCAAGTCACTCACACACTCACTGACATCATAACACATACACACACACATAACTACCCATTGCAGACTCATCTTTCACTGTAATTAACTGTACTGTCAACCTGTCATTGCCATTGTATATAGCCATTCCATTGTGTACATTGCTTACATTGCTGTTTATATTCTATTTATTTTTAAACTTATTGTTGCACTCCTCTGTGGCACTGTCACTTTTGCATTTCACTGTATACTTGTATGCACGTGACAAATAAAGAATCTTGAACTTTTCTGATCAAGGAGAGAGCAGGCCTGATATTTGAGATAAAGCTTTCAGAAAACTGACCCCAGGACTGCCCAGATTCAAACCTACAATCCTTACATTCAAAGGCACAGACTTTGTCGCTCAACAGCACAAAACAGCCATTCTTCACAACCTTATAGACAAACGAGGCAGTAATCTAACCCCAGAGCAACACACTATTGCACATGTAACACCTGACGCAGAGGCAATGCATCACTATACTGTTCATAATGCACATATCCTTATTTATTTTTTTAATACTACTGTTAATACACTGCACATATCTGTACATACTGTACATACCTGTTTATACTGTTCATACGGCACTCCATATTTTGTTCTGCTATTTACTCTAATGTTACTGTTAATACGTATATACTGCTAGACTGCATTGCCTATACAGCTCATATGCTGCTTACACTGTTCATACTGCATCCTATTTATTCTGCTTATAATGCTACTACTAATTCATATACTGCTACACTGCACTACTGATACGATACTGCACTACTATACTGCTCATATACTGCACTACCTGTATATACTGTTCACACTGCACTTTCTGCTTTTTTGCACTTCTGGTTAGACGCTAACTGCATTTCGTTGTCTCTGTACTTGTACTCTGCACAATGACAATAAAGTTGAATCTAATCTAATCTAATTTGAGTGGAACAGCATGGAAGGAGGGTCAGAGGCAGGTAGCAGTTTTTATGTAACTCCCAGGGCAAATCCCTGTAACCAAAAATACAGGGAGGCAAGTCATGTAGACTCAAATCTAAAACACAATCAAACAAAACAAAACCAATTCTTTCTTACTGTAACTTGTTTGATGAAGGCAACAAGAAGAACGTCTTCAAAGGCCGTTGTAGGGGCTGATTGATTGGCAATGAGGTTCAGCTAGGCTCCAACAAAGGCTGGCTGGAGGGGCGTGGCAGTGGGGGTGGGGTTGTGAGGGGAAGTGTCATTATTCAAACACTCCTGGGGAGCTCAGAGGGTTATGACAGTGAGTTCACGTTCTCACATTTTTGGGAAGATGTCTGACACCTCAGTTGCCGTGTGGTTAAGGTCTGTGTGTGAAGTCTCCAAGGTCTGAAACTAACTTTAACTAAAGTCTTACATTTTCTACAACCTAACAAACATCCAAACTTTTGTGGCATAATTGAACTGCTGTGGGACAATTAAACACAGTGAAACACTGCTTTGTCTTCATTTCAATTCACATTTCTGGAAAATGTAAAGAGTAGTGAAAAGCACATTTTCCTGAGAGCATGTGTGGTGCACTATGTAAGTCACTTGGTGCAGATCTTCTCTTCTTTGCAATGTGGTTCAAATCAGTAACAAGAAAGTATATTGCTAAAATAGTGGGCAAACATGAGTCAAACAACCTCTGGAATATCTCAAAGGGTTAATGTGTGTTTGTCAGCAAACTGCAGGCCAGTAAATTGATGTATTACTTAGTATATTAAGCTTTGAATATTGGAGAGAAAAGAAGAAGCCATACAGGGGTGGCACCATGAACATGCAGGGACCATTTTGTCAAGGCTAAGGCAGCCATCTTGGTCTGGAAGTGGAGAGGAAAGGTTTGAACCCGGGTTTGAACCCTCAACCCTCTGTCTACAAGATTTTGATAGCATGTTTCTCATAATTTTTCTCTTTCTTTTTTTCAATCAGTTTTGACGGTTTGGTTCCCCATAGACTCAATGTTAGAGCTAGATCTGCTAACTGTTCGTATCCCGGTGATTGTTGCAGTAGATCGGATTCATCTGGATAGGTCTTAAACAAAGGTGGCGGACTACCCACAATGCCATTCCCCAATCAAGGAATATAAAGTCAGGTGTGTTGGTTCTAAATGAAACTGATCGACGTCATGTCTGTTTGTCATTCTCCGACGCTTCAAAACTATACTGAATAAATAATATTTATGAAATTCAACCGTTCAAATGATGGTAATTGTATTCCTGCTATATTCATGTCACAAAACTTATGTCACCCTATTATTCTATCCAGATTGTTTGGGAGGTTTAATTTCATCCTTGTAGCTAGAGTATCAGTGTACCCAGGTTGCAGGTCATGATGTTGTCCACATGAGGGCGCTGATGATCCCACTGCTTTTCCATTAAATAGTGGAATGTCACTGTGCTGCGGGTCAGCTGGTTAAATTCATCAACACACAAATATTTCGTCATACATTTTTCACAAATCCCCAAAAATGGAAATGAACTGTCACGTCAAGTATAAGAAACGAATTGCGAAAAATGCAAAGGAGTCATGGCTCAGCGGTTAATACCTTTCAATCTCAGGATTTCCATCCACCACAGTGGCACTGCGCCTATAGTTAGATTGACATCCCTCTAACCCAATCACTGCACCGAACGTTTGATTGACATCCCTCTAACCCAATCACTTCACAGTAACGTTTGATTGACATCCCTCTAACCCAATCACTGCACCTATAGTGAGACTGACAGTATAAAAGGACTGGGACACCCCCCTAGTAACTTCTGGGACACACCTCCAACAAATCATTTGCTGATGGACTGCTTGCTGAAAGCGTGTGCATTTTAGCTCTAGCAATAGCAATTTTTGAGGTGGTTTTCTGTCTCTTTTGTGCCAAGTACATCCAGTAAGTGTTTTTAGTTCTGCAGTTGAGTTTTTAGCCATAATTTATATTCTGTCACACTATTTTACCTCCTAGATAGATAGATAGATAGATAGAAACTTTATTTATCCCAGGGGGAAATTCAGGTAATTGCACATTTAAAACATGCAATTCATTTATTTACCATTGAGATATTTTAAAGGCCCACTAAGGTGAGAATCTAAATTAAAAATGTTTGCTTCAACAGATCAAATTGGCATCACCCAAACATGATAAATGTGGTTTCTGACATGTTCCAGGACCACAGTGGCACTGCACCTATCGATAGACTGACAGTATAAAAGGACTGGGACACACCCCAAGCAAGTCCTTTTGCTGATAGACTTCTTGCTGAAAGCATGTGCATTTTAGCTCCAGCAACAACTATGTTTGAGGTGTTTTTCTATCTCTTTGGTGAGTTTTTAGCCATAATTTATATTCTGTCACACTATTTTAGCTCCTGTGCACATTTGAAACATGCAATTCATTTATTTGCTGTTGAGCTATTTTAAAGGCCCACTAAGGTGAGAATCTAAATTGTTAAGAATGTTGGCATCACCCAAACATGTTACATGTGGTTTCTGACATGTTCCAGGACTCAATGTAAAACTCTAGCCCTGCCAACCTTCTGCAAATGCTCAGTTTTCAACTGGTGTGGTTCAGAAGGTTGTGCTAGTCACCCGGACCTGCATGTCCTACTACAATAGGATGGGTGCTCTGGGTAAGTAAAACTCAATCAATTAACAAACCATATAATGTGTTTCCTTTTTACATTCCTACCATTTTAGCCAGCAGTAGCAGTGCACATTGTCAGCTCACGGCAGGTACAGATGAGACTGGCCATTTAGAAAGCTGGGCTAAAATGCAGCGAGACAGAAAACAAAGGTAAGCACATGTAGCAAAAGTTATCCTGTTTGAGCTAGCATAGCAGTGTTGTATTTTGCAAGATGGAATAATGACCTGTTCGCTAACTTATCTGAGTAGTCACTGACAATTTTACAAAGCTAGATACAAAGTAACTCAACAAATATAGTAACATCCAACTACAAACAAATGCTGCAACATTCACAAGACACGGTTGGCTGCTAACAAATTGGTCATTACAGCCAGTTAAAAAAACAAGAGCCTAGGAATGAATGCCACTACTTGCTGCTTTTTTATCAATTTAATTATGAACAAATGAAGTATGTCACCTTACATTTACACAGAAATAATTTGATATGGATATCAGTCACTGTTGCCATGGTTTTCCTTTTTTGGCATGCAAGTAAAACAATTGTCCCAAATTTGTACCCTTTTTCCTGAATTGTGCTCTTCTGCTTTCCTCAGCCTGGATCCTGAAGACTTCAAAAAAGGCTCAATCCTTTGGGTTTACATCCATGGGTGGCAGTACATAGAAATAAAGAGTGCAGAGTTATGATGAAGATGATTCAAGATGATGCACATGCCATGATGCTAAACCAAGATGGCCGCCTTAGCCTTGACAAAATGGCGTCTGTATTTTTTCTCTCCCATATTCAAAGCTTTGTATACTCAGTAATACAACATTTTATTGACCTGAAATTTGCTGAAACACACATTAACCCTTGGAGATATTCCAAAGCTTGTTTGACTCATGTTTACCTACTATTTTAGCAATATACTTTCTTGACATATTCTAAAGTTACAGTAACTTTGAGAAGATCTGTGACAAGGACTTAGCTTTAGCATTTACTTCAAATAAACAAGTTATAGTAAGAAATAATTGGTTGTGTTTGTGATTCAGATTTCAGTTTACATGACTTGCCCCCCTTTTTACCTGTCATTCTGGCTACAGGGATTTGGCCTGGGAGTTAGATAAAAACCATTGACTGCTTACCTGCCTCTGATTCCAGCTTTTGGTTTACCATAGACTCAATGTTAGAGCTAGATCTGCTAACTGTTTCTATCCCGGTGATTGTTGCAGTAGATTGGATTCATCTGGATAGGTCTGGGGCAATGGAGGATAGCCAACACACCTGATAATGAAACAAATGATTATCACTTACTCACCAGTCATGTCTTGATTGTCAAGAAGTCAAATCCATTGGCTGGGTTCAGACAATACTGGCCCGGCAGAAGGAAGTCATCTACAGGAGTGTCATCCTATAGGTAGAGATGTTTAACATTCAGAGACAATTGTGACTTGTTATTAGATCCTTATTCCCCACAAAGCCGAACCTCAACAACTGTGTTTTAAATCTAAAGCAGACTCATTCTGAACTGGGAACCTCTTGAGTGAGATTATCAAATAATCCAAAAGCTGTAGTGTTGCTGAGTGTGGATGATATGTAGAACCATGCCAACAGTCAACCATGCCCAACACAACTCCCACAGCTCTCCTGTTGAAAAATGTGAAGGATATCTCAAACCACACCCAAAGGTCAACTCCACCCTGGTCTTGACCACTCCCAGTTTGAAAAAAAACATCAACTGGATCCTGCCTCATGTCCTCTCTCCTGACTGACAGCCGCAGCCTCTTAACTACCCTCTAGTGTCCATAAACACACCCACCCACACTCCCTCTCATGAAGCCTTGTCTCTTCCTTTAACTAATCAAGTTGCAACATCTAAAACATAGAGAAGCACCATCAACATGTAGTAGCTGTGGCTCTTCAGTAGGATCTTTGATTCGCAGACAGAAGGTTGAGTTTGAAATGAGTGTGACTATATTGCTTTTCAACATGTTACAGCAAACCTTAATGTCAAAGTTACAAAAAGAAGCATGCCAAATGTGAAAGCACTGGTGGCTCTGTGCAAAGAACTGGGTCTCATCTATAAGAAATCACTGGTTCAAGGCTTGATTTAGAACCCAATTTTGAATATGTTTCAACAAACCTGAATGTCAAACATACAAAACCAAGCATGTCAAGTGTGAAGGAGTTGTGGCTCTGAAAAGAACTATGCCTCATCTATAAGAGGTCACCGGTTCAAGGCTTGTTTTAGGCCTTGCTTTTCAACATGTTACAGCAAACCTCAATGTCAAAACTACAAAAAGAAGCTTGCCAAATATGAAAGCAGTGGTGGCTCTGTGCAAAGAACTCTGCCTCATCTGTAAGAGGTTGCTGGTTCAAGGCTTGTTTTAGGACTTGCTTTTCAACATGTTACAGCAAACCTCAATGTCAAAGCTACAAAAAGAAGCTTACGAAATACAAAAGCACTGGTGGCTCTGTGCAAAGAACTCTGCCTCATCTGTAAGAGGTCACCGGTTCAAAGCTTGGTTTGGAACTTGTTTTTGAATATTGTTCAGCGTTAGACTGATAAAAGGACTGGGACACACCCCCAACAAATCATTTGCTGATGGACTTCTTGCTGAAAGCATGTGCATTTTAGCTCCAGCAGTAACTATGTTTGAGGTGTTTTTCTATCTCTTTTGTGCCGAATGCATCCAGTAAGTGTTTTTAGTTCTGCAGTTGAGGTTTTAGCCATCATTTATATTCTGTCACTATTTTACCTCTTGTGCACATTTGAAACATGCAATTCATTTGTTTGCCGTTGAGATATTTTAAAGGCCCACTAAGGTGAGAATCTAAATTGTTAAGAATGTTGGCTTCACCAGATCAAATTGGCATCACCCAAACATGTTACATGTGGTTTCTGACATGTTCCAGGACTCAATGTAAAACGCTAGCCCTGCTAACCTTCCGCAAATGCTCAGTTTTCAACTGGTGTGATTCAGAAGGTTGTGCTAGTCACCAACACTGCATGTCCTACTACAATAGGATGGGTGCTCTGGGTAAGTAAAACTCCATCAATTAACAAATCATATGTGTTTCCTATTTACATTCCTACCATTTTAGCCAGCAGTAGCAGTGCACATTGTCAGCTCACGGCAGGTACAGCTGAGACTGGCCATTTAGAAAGCTGGGCTAAAATGCAGCGAGACAGAAAACAAAGGTAAGCACATGTAGCAAAAGTTATCCTGTTTGAGCTAGCATAGCAGTGTTGTATTTTTGCGAGATGGAATAATGACCTGTTCGCTAACTTATCTGAGTAGTTTCTGACAATTTTACAAAACTAGATACAAAAAAACTCAACAAATGTAATAAAATCCATCTACAAACATAAATGCTGCATAAATTCAGAAGACACGGTTGGCTGCTAACAAATTGGTCATCATTACAGCCAGTTAAAAAAACAAGAGCCTAGGAATGAATGCCACTACTTGCTGCTTTTTTATCAATTTAATTATGAACAAATGAAGTATGTCACCTTACATTTACACAGAAATAATTTGATATGGATATCAGTCACTGTCGCCATGGTTTTCCCTTTTTGGCATGCAAATAAAACAATTGTCCCAAATTTGTACCCTTTTTCCTGAATTGTGCTCTTCTGCTTTCCTCAGCCTGGATCCTGAAGACTTCAAAAAAGGCTCAATCCTTTGGTTTTACATCCAAGGGTGGCAGAAATAAAGAGTGCAGAGTTAGGATGAAGATGATGCACATGCCGTGATGCTAAACCAAGATGGCCGCCTTAGCCTTGACAAAATGGCGTATGTATTTTTTCTCTCCCATATTCAAAGCTTTGTATACTCATTAATACAACATTTTATTGACCTGAAATTTGCTGAAACACACACATTTACCCTTTGAGATATTCCAAAGTTTGTTTGACTCATGTTTAC
>NC_139675.1:1096593-1326593 GCF_951799395.1 Argentina silus
GTCGGTTTCCATGCATACACTGTAGACACTGTAGCAGGCCAAGTTTAGACAAAAAAAAAAACCCAGAAAAATCTGTCGAGAGAAGGCTAAAACTTTGACAGGTGTATTGTTGTTCTAAAATAAGCACGTTCAACTCCACGCTGGGACATGTTTTGATCTCCCCCCGCGAGGGAAAACGTACACCTGCAATAAATTCAATCACACGGTTGTTGTCCCTCAGTACCGCGAAAAAACCATTTCATCAGAATGTTTTGGGTCATTGCAGCCGCGGGGCGGAGGGGGCCACAGGTCGTTGTTTTGGTGACTGTGCGTGCCAGGATTCCAGTTGTTCGTGCCAGGACATTTCTTCTGAGCTGAAGCTTTGTTTGTGTGTTGGTATGACACCACTGGGTAAACAGCGGCAGCTGTCAATCAGAAGTGTGTGTGTGTGTGTGTGTGTGTTGGGGGGGGGGGGGGGGGGGGGTTGGAGAGATTTGTATGGTGTCACATTCTACTGTCAACTGTTGATGATGTGGCTGGCAGGCATTGGTTAGTTTGTTGTCCGTGTCGTGGGCTTGGATCACAGTGTTTTGTAGACGTGTCAGAGTCGCCTGTAGGGGGCGGTAGGGAGCCTGAATGTCAGACCAGAGGTCAGGGGGGCTTGCCAGACCAGAGGTCAGGGGGCGTGTCAGACCAGAGGTCGGGTGGGCGTGTCAGACCAGAGGTCGGGGTTGTGGGGGGGGCGGGGTGTCAGACCAGATGTCTGGGGGTGTGTGTCAGAGGCCAGGGGGGCGTGTCAGAGGCCAGGGGGGCGTGTCAGAGGTCGGGGGTGTGTGTGTCAGAGGTCAGGGGGGCGTGTCAGGGGTGTGTGTCAGAGGTAAGGGGGGCGTGTCTGGCGCTGGCAGGAGTGTGTCTGACACTAATGACAACACACTGACTGTGTCAACACTGAGCCACTACCCCATACTTATCGGGTTGGTCAGAGCTGTGTGTGTGTGTGTGTATGTGTGCGTGTGCGTGCGCGTGCACATCATGCCACCGCTGATGCTCAAGTCAGAGCGGAGGGGACGGTAGTATGACTTTATTCATCCCCAAGGGATGTTCTCCTAAGAGTGTTTTCTTGTCTCCATGGACTCTCAGACAGGGTCACATACCTTCTTCTGCATCTACCGTCACCCCTGTCCTCCAAACAAACACCTTTCCAGAAACCTTTTGTGTGCCTCAAAAACCTTTTTTTTTCAGGTGAAAGAAAGATGTGAGTGCATGTGAGTGGCATGGACCAGCGTCAGTTAGAAAGCAGGGTGTTGTAGTGGTGGTCAGTTAGACAGCAGCGTGTTGTAGTGGTGGTCAGTTAGAAAGCAGGGTGTTGTAGTGGTAGACACCAAGTCTGTGGCCAACATGGATTGTCAGTGATGTCTGTACAAGCCGACTCCGGCACGCCGAACATGGCTTGTGTTGAATGAGCTGTCACTCAGGAATACAACCAGGCAACCTTCATCAGAGGATTACGCACGCACGCATACACACACACACACACACACAGACTCACACATGCATGCACGCACACACACACACTCACAAACACGCATGCACACACACACACACACATACATGCTTACTCACATGTACATGCACACGCACGTACTCTCTCTCACACACACACACACACACACAGAGGGAGCGAAATCCGGTTATTCCTCATAACAGCCAGCCTCTGCATTGCTGGAATACTTAGTTTGGCACGGAGCAGGGCCAGACTTTCAGGCTTGTTTTGGCTCAGGGTACAGTAAGGAACCAGGGTTAACCCTGCCCTGCCGCCCCGGCCCGGCCCTGCCAGACACCAGAGAGCCAGTTGAAGAGAGCCCTGTGGTGATTGGCTGAGAGGGATCGCTTCCTCTCCTCTCCTGCTGTGCTTTTCTCTGTCTTCCTGTCCTCAACACAACCCCCGAAACCCTCATTCACACTACAGAGCTGAGCTGGGCCGGTTACACTTCCACGATAGAGCTGGGCTGAGCTGAGCTGGCCCGGTTACACATCCACAAAAGAGCTGAGCTGGGCTGGGCTGGGCTGGTTACACATCCACCATAGTTGGTGAAACAGTGCTGGAGCATTGAACACTGCTGAACACACATCAGTAGACCCACAATCGTGTGTGTGTGTGTGTGTGTGTGTGTGTGTGTGTGTGTGTGTGTGTGTGTGTGTGTGTGTGTGTGCGCGTGTGTGCGTGTGCGTGCGTGCGTGTGCGTGCGTGTGTGTGTGTGTCCTCCCCAGAGAGCACCCAGCTGGAGGACCCGCGGGCGGAGTGGAGGAAGGAGCAGGAGCGGATGCTGAAGGAGTACCTGGAGGCGGCGCAGGACGCCCTGAGCGCCCAGAAGCAGCTGTACCAGGTGAAGGAGCAGCGCCTGGCCCTGGCCCTGGACCACTACGCACGCCTCAGCCACGCCTACAAGGACAAGACCAGCTCCCGCACCAGCCGTGAGTCTCACACACACACACACACAGACGCACTCACACAGACGCACTCACACACACGCTCACACGCAGACGCACTCACGCACGTGCGCGCACACGCGCGCACACACACACAGACGCGAACACACACACAGACGCACACACACACACAGACGCGCACACACACAGACGCGAACGCACACACACACACACCTGGACCACTACACACGCCTCAGCCACGCCTACAAGGACAAAACCAGCTCTCGCACCAGCCGTGAGACACACTCACACACACACTCGCACGCACACACACACAGACGCGTACACACACACACGCAATACAATACAGTGGGCTCCCACAGCACCATCCCAAGCACACCCTGGTGACCCACCCCCCCTCAGTACCCCCCCCCCCCCCCCCCATAACTACCAGAGGGCCGTCTCTCTCTTTAACGCCCTCTAATGCCCCCCCCCCCCCCCGTCAACTGTCGCTCACTGCAACATTTCAACACTCGATGTGAGTGATTAAACTGGCCCGGCACCACGGAAGCAACAGAATGGTCTCAGAGACACAAAGCCAGCCCAATCCACGCCAACATGTTTACTTTTCTTCAAATATTGTACTGTATTATACCTGTTTCCAGTCCATGTCTGTGCCCGGGTCCGGTTGACTTCCTGTTCACCAACGTTCACTTCCTGTTTCAGTGTTCTCCGGGTCGTCGTCCAGCACCAAGTACGACCCAGACATCCTGAAGGCTGAGATCTCCACCACCAAAGTCAGGGTACGATAACCCTCCCTCCCTCCTCCTCCTCCCCAAGACACACTCCCTCTCTGTCTCTCTGTCTCTCTCTCCCTCCCTCTCTCTCTCTCTGTCTCCCTCTCTGTCTGTCTCTCTCTCTCCCTCTCTCTCTGTCTCCCTCCCTCTCTGTCTCTCTCTCTCTTTCACTGTGTGTGTGTGACTGTGTGTGTGTGTGTGAGTGTGAGATGAAGTACATATTTTGTGTCTGTCCTCTAGGTAAATAAGCTGAAGAGAGAACTCTCCCAGATGAAACAGGAGCTACTCTACAAAGAGCAAGGCTTCGAAACCTTACAGCAGTAAGTGTCCACACACACACACACACACACACACACACACACACACACACAGAGTGTTATGGTCATTAAACCTGCCTGTGAGCATTAGTAAACAAGCTTTATCTTACAAAATGTCTGTGATTAGGTGTGTGTGTGTCCAGACTCTGTCTGTCTGTGTTTTATTTAGCTCAGTGCTTGATTTCAGGGCTTGGTTTTATGTGGCTGTTGTTTTTTCCCGGGGCTCTGGGCCGTCGTAAAGGGCTTTGATTAGGTGGCCCAACCGGATTCTACATGTCCTCCTCCACTGCCACGACGGCCATAACTACATCCTCCTAGGAATTAATATTCTGAGAGAGTGTGGGGGGGGGAGAGGGAGGTAGGGAGGTAATGTTGCTCACATGGCAGGCTGTGGATTAAGGATTGGATTCTTTATTACAATTCTGGAAACAATGAAGCATTGTGTAACTCTCAGGAGGGACACACGATAAAGTGTGGGTGTGGGTGGGTGTGTGTGTGGGTGTGGGTGTGTTGGGGGGGGTAGTAGTAGTAATCTCGGTCATACTATTAGACAAACATACACTGTACCTGTATTTGTAAACTCATAATTATAATATTTCATTTCTGTCTTGTGCGTTATTTCATGGTGTGTGTGTGTGTGTGTGTGTGTGTGTGTGTGTGTGTGTGTGTGTGTGTGTGTGTGTGTGTGTGTGTGTGTGTGTGTAGGATCGACCAAAAGATGAGTGGCGAGCAGAGCGGGTACCGGCTGAAGGAGGCCAAGGCGGTGGTGACGGAGGTCAGGACGCTCCGCAGCGCCATCAGCTCCGGAGAGAAGGAGAAACAAGACCTCATGCAGGTACCTACCTGTGTGTGTGTGTGTGGGTCTGTCTGGGTGTGTGTGTGTGTGGAGGGGGGCGGATCTGTGTGTGAGAGTCTAGGTGTGTGTGGGGGGTCTGTGTGTGAATCTGGGTGGGTGTGTGTGTGGGGGGGGGGTGTCTGTGAGAGTGTGTCTGTGTGTGTGTGTGTGTGTGTGTGACAGTCTGTGTGGGTGTGTGTGGGGGGGGGTGTCTGTGAGAGTGTGAGTGAAAGTGAGTGTGTGGAGGGGGGAGGGGTCTGTGTGTGTGTGTGTGTGTCATCTCCTCCCTCCTCCCTCCACTGCAACCCCCCCACCATCACCCCATCTCCTCCCTCCTCTCCTCCACTGCAACCCCCCCACCATCACCCCATCTCCTCCCTCCTCTCCTCCACTGCAACCCCCTACCATCACCCCATCTCCTCCCTCCTCTCCTCCACTGCAACCCCCCCACCATCACCCCATCTCCTCCCTCCACTGCAACCCCCCCACCATCACCCCATCTCCTCCCTCCTCTCCTCCACTGCAACCCCCCACCATCACCCCATCTCTTCCCTCCTCTCCTCCACTGCAACACCCCCACCATCACTCCATCTCCTCCCTCCACTGCAACCCCCCACCATCACCCCATCTCCTCCCTCCACTGCAACCCCCCCACCATCACCCCATCTCCTCCCTCCTCTCCTCCACTGCAACCCCCCACCATCACCCCATCTCTTCCCTCCTCTCCTCCACTGCAACACCCCCACCATCACTCCATCTCCTCCCTCCACTGCAACCCCCCACCATCACCCCATCTCCCTCCTCCACTGCAACCCCCCACCATCACCCCATCTCCTCCCTCCACTGCAACCCCCCACCATCACCCCATCTCCCTCCTCCACTGCAACCCCCCACCATCACCCCATCTCCTCCCTCCACTGCAACCCCCACCATCACCCCATCTCCTCCCTCCACTGCAACCCCCCACCATCACCATCTCCTCCCTCCTCTCCTCCAGTGTCTGGCTAAGCTCAAGGAGCGCTTCCACTCCCAACACAACAACAACAACATGGGCGTCTCGGAACCGGACCTCGGCCCCCCGGCCCGCTTCAACCCGCTCCTGTCTAAACACACGCTGGACGCAGGCTCCCAGACAGACGTCTCCGGAGAGGTGAGCAACACACACAGACAGAGACACACACACACACAGACAGAGACACACACACACACACACACACACACACACACAAACACACACAGACACACACACAAACACACTGCCTCCAACGAAGTAGACTTGAGATGACTGACAGGGACAGGTGTACAGAGTCTGGGTTTACCACAAACACTCACTCTCTTTGTTTCCTTCTCTCTCTCTCTCTCTCTAACAGAGTATATGTACTACCTTGCTGTTTCTCCTTCTATCCTTCCACATCCCTCTCAATAGGATTTTCTGTCTTTCTTTCTCTCTCTCTCTCTCTCTCTCTCTCTCTCTCCACTCCTTCCATTCTCTGGCTCTCCCTCCTTTTCCTCTCTCCTCTCTCCCATTTCTTCTCTTGTCTCATTAAAATGCCAGTGTTTCTGCTGAGGAATGTCCCTCCCTCCCTCCCTCCCTCCCTCTCCCAGCGGCCTGGATTCCTCAGGCTCTGGGACCAGATGATAGCAGGGTTACAGAGCAAAGCTGCTTACAGCACTGAGCAGGGGTTTTTCTTCCTACACACACACACACACACACACACACACACACACACACACACACACCAATGGAATGCTAAGTGGAGGAGGGAGAGGGGTGAGGGGGTGAGGGCGCTGATGATATTAAACCTATTAAAACTTGAACATGAAGCAAGGTACATGTGATGTTTTTATGCTCACTGGTGTGGATTCAGAGTGAGACGCAAATGTACTCCTAGGACGTCCCAACAAATGTACTCCTAGGACGTCCCAACAAATGTACTCCTAGGACGTCCCAACAAATGTACTCCTAGGACGTCCCAACAAATGTACTCCTAGGACGTCCCAACAAATGTACTCCTAGGACGTCCCAACAAATGTTGTACTAGGACGTCCCAACAAATGTTGTACTAGGACGTCCAACAAATGTTGCACTAGGACGTCCCAACAAATGTTGTACTAGGACGTCCAACAAATGTTTGGTCTACCAGCTGTTTGGTCTGTTTGCTGTTTGGTCTGTTTGCTGTTTGGTCTACCAGCCTGTTTGGTCTGCCTGCTGTTTGGTCTGCCTGCTGTTTGGTCTACCAGCCTGTTTGGTCTGCCTGCTGTTTGGTCTACCAGCCTGTTTGGTCTGCCTGCTGTTTGGTCTACCAGCCTGTTTGGTCTGCCTGCTGTTTGGTCTGCCTGCTGTTTGGTCTACCAGCCTGTTTGGTCTGCCTGCTGTTTGGTCTACCAGCCTGTTTGGTCTGTTTGGTCTACCAGCCTGTTTGGTCTGCCTGCTGTTTGGTCTGCCAGCCTGTTTGGTCTACCAGCCTGTTTGGTCTGCCTGCTGTTTGGTCTACCAGCCTGTTTGGTCTACCAGCCTGTTTGGTCTAGTAGTAGTTTCTGTCCCTGTTACAGCAAATTATTTCCCCCTGCATGTTTTATATCTCACACAGTCGTGTGTAAGTAGATTTGTACTTTAATGCTTTATTATTATTATCATTATTATAATGAATAATGTGGATGGACCTAGGACAGCTCATGGACTCTGGTTTGTTTAAAGCTGGAGGAGGCAGGAGCAGCAGGATGTTAAAGCCTGTAGGCTTACAGTTTGGCGCCCATCCCTGTCAAAATACCTCCAAAGTATTTTCCCGTGCAGGTTTTCTATCTAACGTGTTCACGTGTAAGTTGAATTGGACCGTGATGCTTTATTTAATGTTGAAACGAAGAAGGGGGGGGGGGGATTAGGGGGGGTTTGTTGGACGGTCAGGAGCAGCAGGACATTGTGACCAGAGTTGCGGATCGCAGCGGTTTGGTTTTTAAACTGAAGCGTAGTATTTCTGAACCTCTGCTGGCTCCCCGCCAGAGTGGCTGGTAAGATTTGGAGGGTGTTAGTTTTATCTTGGAGAGTCATCATGTTCTTTCGCAGTACAACAGCAGTTAAGTCTTCTTTCTTCTCTCTCTCCTAACCCCCCCCTCTCTTTTTCTCTTTCAGGCTGGTTTGAGGAGCAGGTCGTCTTTGGCTGAGAAGGTCAGACTGAGTCTCCAGTATGAAGAGGCCAAAAGAAGGTAGTGCTCTCTCTCTCTCTCTCTATCTCTCCCTCTCTCTCTCTCTCTCCCTCCCTCCCTCCCTCTCCCTTTCTCTCTCTCTCCCCCCCTTTCCTTTAGACATTCCTGAGAATCCCTTTCACCTGATCCTAGAACAGCCAGAGCCACCTGAACCCTACTTTTGCTACACACACACCTGGACACACACTTCAGACCAGAGAACACTGCCGTTATGGCAGCAGGACAACTCTCTCTGTCTGCCTCTGCTGGGGGTACTGTGCTAAGTGTGTGTGTGTCCGTGTGTGAGAGAGACCTCTAACCCCTCTACACCCCCCCCCCCCCCTCCCCCCAGTATGGCCAACGTGCAGGTGGAGCTGGCCCGGCTGGAGAGCGAGGCGTGGCCGGGGGCGTGGCCTGGGGCGGTGGACGTGGAGCGGGAGCGCCTCCTGCTGCTCTCGGAGAAGGAGGAGCTGCTGAAGGAGCTGCAGTTCGCCTCGCCACGCAAACGCTCCCCGCACGACCTCCAGCGCCTGGAGGCCCAGCGGCTGCAGCTGGAGGAGGACCTGCAGGCGGCCGGGAACGCCCCCAGCCACGCCCTGGCGCAGAGGTAAGACACCAGGCCTCTCCACTAATAGAATCCTGCACACACGTCACATCTCGGTGAACTTAACCTCGTCCCCGGAATAACGGCGACTGAAACCTGGCCTCAGAGGGAGTGGTTTACTAACCTGCCTCAGGGGGAGTGGTTTACTAACCTGCCTCAGGGGGAGTGGTTTACTAACCTGCCTCAGAGGGAGTGGTTTACTAACCTGCCTCAGAGGGAGTGGTTTACTAACCTGCCTCAGGGGGAGTGGTTTACTAACCTGCTTCAGAGGGAGTGGTTTACTAACTTGCCTCAGAGGGAGTGGTTTACTAACCTGCCTCAGAGGGAGTGGTTTACTAACCTGCCTCAGGGGGAGTGGTTTACTAACCTGCCTCAGAGGGAGTGGTTTACTAACCTGCCTCAGAGGGAGTGGTTTACTAACCTGCCTCAGAGGGAGTGGTTTACTAACCTGCCTCAGAGGGAGTGGTTTACTAACCTGCCTCAGGGGGAGTGGTTTACTAACCTGGCCTCAGAGGGAGTGGTTTACTAACCTGCCTCAGAGGGAGTGGTTTACTAACCTGCCTCAGAGGGAGTGGTTTACTAACCTGCCTCAGGGGGAGTGGTTTACTAACCTGCCTCAGAGGGAGTGGTTTACTAACCTGCCTCAGAGGGAGTGGTTTACTAACCTGCCTCAGGGGGAGTGGTTTACTAACCTGCCTCAGAGGGAGTGGTTTACTAACCTGCCTCAGAGGGAGTGGTTTACTAACCTGCCTCAGAGGGAGTGGTTTACTAACCTGCCTCAGGGGGAGTGGTTTACTAACCTGCCTCAGGGGGAGTGGTTTACTAACCTGCCTCAGAGGGAGTGGTTTACTAACCTGCCTCAGGGGGAGTGGTTTACTAACCTGCCTCAGAGGGATTGGTTTACTAACTGAAGTATTTGTTAATATTAGATTTTTGGGAATCGCACAGCACTGTGACCAGCAGTGACACACCCAAACCCCCGGACGGAATGGTTACCGTGGTTACCTCAGCCAAACTAACCCAAACCCCCGGACGGAGTGGTTACCGTGGTTACCTCAGCCAAACTAACGGCTGAAATATCAACCATCTTTCCTCGATTCCTCTCGTCTCCTCGCTGCCTTGTTCAAACCCCATTGGAGGAGGAGGTCTGAGAGGAGGAGCCGCAGGCCCGCTCCTCCAATGAGGAGGAGAGGATAGAAGAGAACTTTTCATGTAGAAAGCTTTTCATTTGCAATAATTTATCGGTAATTTCTGTTTTATATCCTGAGATTTACTGAGTTCAAATTCAACTGACCCCAACCCTTTAATGTAGCTAAGGTGAGGAGAGAAAGCCAATATAGACCATTGACATGCACCCCCAAACCTTTGTTCTCATGTATTCACACACACACACACACACACATTCTCTCTTGACCATGAGTGGGGTGTAGAGGCTGGGTGTGTCGCCTGGAGGTTCGTCAGATAACAACTAACTGTTTTCCCGCCTCCACAGTTTGCTTTTGTCTTCTAATGAACGTCTCAGAAGGTTAAACACGGTGGGAGCCTTTAATTACTGCTCATTTGCATACTAATCGTGTGGTAATTGTCATGTTTGGGAACAGACAGCGGTGCAGAGATGTCACAATGGCATTGGGGGTGGGGGGGGGGGGGGGGGGGGTGACGGGGTGGGGGGGGGACACTGTAATTGTAAACAATGCACTTGTAGGGTTGTAATTATAGATTGTACGCACGCACGCTCACACTGATTTAACACAGTAACTACGTTGGAGAAGCCCCCTTTAATCGTGCTGTGACGAGGGGTAATTAGTCGTTGTGTTAATTGCTCAATACGGAGAGTGGTAATTAAGGGTAGCGCTGTTAGCGTTAGCGACATGACAGAGAGAAGGGGATTCCCTGCTTTGAGCAACAAGGCCACCACTACAGAATGATCTGGCCACGATGCTCAGCTCTGGAGAAGGTCTCCACTACAGAATGATCTGGCTCAGCTCTGGAGAAGGTCTCCACTACAGAATGATCTGGCCACGATGCTCAGCTCTGGAGAAGGTCTCCACTACAGAATGATCTGGCTCAGCTCTGGAGAAGGTCTCCACTACAGAATGATCTGGCTCAGCTCTGGAGAAGGTCTCCACTACAGAATGATCTGGCTCAGCTCTGGAGAAGGTCACCACTACAGAATGATCTGGCTCAGCTCTGGAGAAGGTCTCCACTACAGAATGATCTGGCTCAGCTCTGGAGAAGGTCTCCACTACAGAATGATCTGGCTCAGCTTTGGAGAAGGTCTCCACTACAGAATGATCTGGCTCAGCTCTGGAGAAGGTCACCACTACAGAATGATCTGGCCACGATGCTCAGCTCTGGAGAAGGTCTCCACTACAGAATGATCAGGCCACAGTGCTCAGCTCTGGAGAAGGTCTCCACTACAGAATGATCAGGCCACAGTGCTCAGCTCTGGAGATGTGAACCGTACAGGGCTTGTAGAAAGAGTAGTAGGCGAAGAAGGGACCATGGTAAAGAGTGGTGGGTGGAGTGTTTCGGTGGGCCGAAACACCTTCCAGTCTCTGAGCTACGTGTGTGGATGTGTGTGTGGATGTGTGTGTGTGGTTGTGGGTGGGTGGGTAGTACTGATTCTCTTGGTCTCTCTCCAGGATGAAGATGCAGGAGAGAAGGCGGATTCTGGTCCAGAAGCTGGAGGAGTCCACCAGGCTCACCACGGCCCTCCACTCCCAGCTCAAGAGGTGTGTGTGTGTTCGCATTTCATTCCAAAACCACACTCTCTCCTGGACGTACAGTGACTCTCATCCCCCTCTTCACAAAAAAAAGTGCATACATGCATGTAAACAGTTTGTCAAACCATGATTTCTGGATGTTTGTTTATCGTTTACTGTGTGTGTGTGTGTGTGTGTGTGTGTCCCAGCCTGTCAGCCAGTACCCTGTCTGTGTCATCAGGCAGCAGCCTGGGCTCCCTGGCATCCAGCCGTGGGTCTCTGAACTCCCTGAGCTCTGGGGACCTGTACTACCCCCCCGCCCAGCCCCCCTCCCCGCTGGACCTGGACTACCAGTGCAAGCTGGACCTGCTGCTGCAGGAGCCCCCCCCCTCCCCGGCCCCTTACGCCCCCCCGGGACCCATCACCACCATCCACGAACACGAGGTGGTCACGGTGGAGACCCCCGCCCCCCCTCTCCTCCCACCTCTCCACGCCCCCGCCGACCCGTCTCCCAAGCCGGCCGAGCCCTCCAAGTCGGTGGCGTCTCTGTCGTCCCGCTCGTCCCTGTCCTCTCTCTCGCCGCCGGGGTCGCCGCTGGCGCTGGACGGGCCCTTCCCACCGGCCTCCCGGGACTTTGGCGAGGAGGCGGAAATGGCGGCGAGCTTCGCCAGGCTGGGCCTCTACGACGGCCAGGCGGCGTTCGAGACGGAAGGCGGGGAGAGGGACGGGGGGGAGGAGCGGGGGAGGGGGGGTGCGCTGGCCACCCTCAGAGAGAGTATTACAGGTGAGACACCGTCTTGGAATCCCCCCCTTCTGTCATACAGGCTTGTCACCAATACTATTTTTTTTGTCCTTAAGTATTAGAATGATTTTGTATGAATAACTGTATAATTATCTCATAGTATTAGTAGTTTTGTAGTGAGATGAGAGAGAGTTCCCTGAATAGACGGTAAGACCAGGGGAACTGACCTGTGTGTGTTTTGAGTGGTTTTAATCCTCTGCACGGTACAATGCTGCCCCCTGCTGGACCATTATTGGATTGCCCTGAAACGGCAGCGCCGTTGGATGTTTGTCATAATGTGGGCTGGGTTTCCATGGCGACATGGATGGCTACGTGTTTACGTCTATGTCCGGGATTCAATCAGTTCCAGATAGCAGCTCACAGCAATTGGTAAAATGGGAGATTTTCCGGGAGATCTTTACGTTTCCCAACTCAGTGGTTATTCTGTACGTTTTCCAGTATGACAGTTTGACACGTTCACACCGGCGGTGTGTCTGTCCATCATGTTCACATATACAGGGATAGTCTGTAGTCTGTCCATCATGTTAACGTTTAAAACAGTGTGATCTGCAGAACCAGATGGCCAGGCAGAAGCACCTATCTGAACATTGAACATCATTAACATCATTATCATCATTATCATCAACATCATTCACATCATTCACATCATTATCCTCATTAACGTCATTAACATCATTAACATTATCATCATTATCATCATTAACATTATCATCATTAACATTACTGTCATCAGTGAGTGTTTGCCGTAGGCCCGGGGACGTGTCCCATGTGTTCATGCGTTTTGGAAGTCGCTTTGGATAAAGGCGTCTGCTAAAGGCCATGAATGTACATGTACAACATTAGAGTATATAGTGATTGAGTCTGTGTGTGTATGTTTCTGTCTCCTCGTCTGTGGTTGTCCTCCCGGCAGGCGTGGCGCTCCAGAGGCGTCCGGCGGGAGAGCAGCCCGCCAGCGTGTCAGCGGCCGTGTCAGACGAGTCGGTGGCGGGGGACAGCGGCGTGTACGAGGCCTCGGTCAAACGGTAGGAGACGCCCCCTGCTTCTGTCTGTCTGTTTCTGTCTGCCTGTCTGTCTGTCTGTCTCTTTCTGTCTGTCTGTCTGCCTGTCTGTCTCTTTCTGTCTGTCTGTCTGCCTGTCTGTCTCTTTCTGTCTGTCTCTCTGTCTCTATCTCGCTCTTTCTCTTTTTCTATTCTCTTTCTCTCTCTCTGTCTTCTCCCACCGCTCTCTCCTTTTCCCAACTTTCATTACACCTGTCATCTCCCTCTTTCCCTACCTCTCCCTCTCCCTCTCTCTCTCCTTCGCTTTCTCCCTCCGACTCCCCCCCCCCCCCCCCCCCCCGTTATTCCTTCTGCTTCTCCCCTCTTCCTCTCCTCTCCCTCTCCTCTCCACATCTCCCTCTTTCAACAGGGTCATGATGGGTCTTTCAACCGGAGTGCTGAGTCACACTCACCTAGACACCCACCGGTCTGCCACAAGCTGAGACCACAACTCCCAGAAATCAATTATAGCAGGCCGCACACACGCACAACACACAACACACACACACCACACACAGTGTTTGAAGCTGTATGCCTCTCTTAATGAACTGGTGGTGTGTGTAGCCTCGTGCGAGGCTTGGAACACGTGGTTCTTCCTGCCTTTTGTGTTTGTCCAATGGGAGGGAGGGAGGGGGAGAGGGAGGTGTGTTGATGACGCAGCGTGAGGGAGGGAGTCGTGTTGATGAGGGGGAGAGGGAGGGAGGGAGGTGTGTTGATGAGGGGGAGAGGGAGGTGTGTTGAAGATGCAGCACGTGACTACGTCTTTCTTTCTTTCTCTCCCTCTCTCTCCCTCCCTGGCCTGTCCCTCCCTGGCCTGTCCCTCCCAGGCCTGTCCCTCCCTGGCCTGTCCCTCCCTGGCCTGTCCCTCCCTGGCCTGTCCCTCCCTGGCCTGTCCCTCCCAGGCCTGTCCCTCCCTGGCCTGTCCCTCCCTGGCCTGTCCCTCCCTGGCCTGTCCCTCCCTGGCCTGTCCCTCCCTCTCTCTCTCTCTCACCCTGGCCTGTCCCTCCCTGGCCTGTCCCTCCCTGGCCTGTCCCTCCCTGGCCTGTCCCTCCCTCTCTCTCTCACCCTGGCCTGTCCCTCCCTGGCCTGTCCCTCCCTGGCCTGTCCCTCCCTCTCTCTCTCACCCTGGCCTGTCCCTCCCTGGCCTGTCCCACCCTGGCCTGTCCCTCCCTGGCCTGTCCCTCCCTGGCCTGTCCCTCCCTCTCTCTCTCACCCTGGCCTGTCCCTCCCTGGCCTGTCCCTCCCTGGCCTGTCCCTCCCAGGCCTGTCCCTCCCTGGCCTGTCCCTCCCTGGCCTGTCCCTCCCTGGCCTGTCCCTCCCTGGCCTGTCCCTCCCTCTCTCTCTCTCTCACCCTGGCCTGTCCCTCCCTGGCCTGTCCCTCCCTGGCCTGTCCCTCCCTGGCCTGTCCCTCCCTCTCTCTCTCACCCTGGCCTGTCCCTCCCTGGCCTGTCCCTCCCTGGCCTGTCCCTCCCTGGCCTGTCCCTCCCTCTCTCTCTCACCCTGGCCTGTCCCTCCCTGGCCTGTCCCACCCTGGCCTGTCCCTCCCTGGCCTGTCCCTCCCTGGCCTGTCCCTCCCTCTCTCTCTCACCCTGGCCTGTCCCTCCCTGGCCTGTCCCACCCTGGCCTGTCCCTCCCTGGCCTGTCCCTCCCTGGCCTGTCCCACCCTGGCCTGTCCCTCCCTGGCCTGTCCCTCCCTGGCCTGTCCCTCCCTGGCCTGTCCCTCCCTCTCTCTCTCACCCTGGCCTGTCCCTCCCTGGCCTGTCCCACCCTGGCCTGTCCCACCCTGGCCTGTCCCTCCCTGGCCTGTCCCTCCCTGGCCTGTCCCTCCCTGGCCTGTCCCTCCCTGGCCTGTCCCTCCCTGGCCTGTCCCTCCCTGGCCTGTCCCTCCCTGGGTGCTCTGCTTTAATCAGACTGTTCCCTCTGAGGAACCACACGACTTCACTCGAGACTCTCTCCTCGTTCATAGTCCTCTGTCCTTCTGTCTTTCATCTCTCTCTCTCTCTCTCTCTCTGTCTCTCTCTCTCTGTCTCTCTCTCTCTCTCTCTCTCTCTCTCTCTCCCTCTCTCTCTCTGTCTCTCTCTCTCTCTGTCTCTCTGTCTGTCTCTCTCTCTCTCTCTCTCCCCCTCTCTCTGTCTCTCTCTCTCCCCTCTGTAGACTGTGAAAAAACATCTGTTTTTTGTCTTGTGATTGGTAATAGAAAAAAGAGTAACGTGTGTGTGTGTGTGTAGGTCCATCGAGGTGGATGATCTAGTGTACATGGAGGACGAGCCTGCTCTCCCTGAGTCTGCCCAGGTCCAGATTGGTCTGAAGTAAGAGTAACTCTCACACACACACACACACACACACACACACACACAGGCATACTAGAAGAGCTTAGTGTGTGTGTATATCATCTGCTTTACCAGACAATGTTATTTTCACAATATTACAGCGTCTAAGACGTCCAAGCCATCTAAGATTTGATTATCTCACAGTATTGTGTGTTTCCTGCCTCCAGATATGATGCTGCCCACTCCAGTGTTGTCCTGGTGGTCATGCAGCTGCAGAACCCTGCCGCCCTGCTGGTCCCCTCCGCTACCAGAGTGTGAGTACCACTCCCTCGTCCACTCAGCAGTGTAATGACCCTGAATTAGCATCTCCGCTAGCATCTCCGCTAGCATCTCCGCTAGCATCTCCGCTAGCATCTCCACTAGCATCTCCACTAGCATCTCCGCTAGCTGCTGCTGCTTCTTCTTCTTCTTCTTCTGCTTCTTCTGCTTCTTCTTCTGCTTCTGCTTCTTCTTCTGCTTCTGCTTCTTCAGCTCCTGTCAAGCCCTGGTAGACATGGGTAATGAGAGGAGGGAAGTGTGTGGTGTGGTCTTGTCTCTCTGACACACACACACATACACGTATACATACACACAAAAACACACACACACACACATATATATATATACATACACACATACATACATACACCTTTTGCTTTGATGTCAGCTTGTCAAGAGTGAATTTGTGGAATTTCTTGCCTTCTTAATGTGTTTGAGGTAGGGTTGGTACACAGGAAGAACAACAAGAAGAAGAGAATTGCTTGGGCCAAGAAACACAAGGAATGGACATTAGACCAGTGGAAATCTGTACTTTGGTCTAATGAAATTTGAGATTTTTGGTTCCACCCGCTGTGTCTTTGTGAGACGCAGAAAAGGTCGGATGGTTTCTACATGTGTGGTTCCCACCGTGAAGCATGGAGGAGGAGGTGGGATGTTGTGGGGGTGCTTTGCTGGTGACACTGTTGGTGATTTATTCAAAATTCAAGGCACACTTAACCAGCATGGCTTACCACAGCATTCTGCAGCGACATGCCATCCCATCTGGTTTGCCCTTAGTGGGACCATCATTTGTTTTTCAACAGGACAATGACCCCAAACACACCTCCAGGCTATGTAAGGGCTATTTGACCAAGAAGGAGAGTGATGGAGTTCTGCGTCAGATGACCTGGCCTCCACAGTCACCTGACCTAAACCAAATTGAGATGGTTTGGGATGAGTTGGACCGCAGAGTGAAGGCAAAGCAGCCAACAAGTGCTCAGCACCTCTGGGAACTCCTTCAAGACTGTTGGAAAACCATTCCAGGTGACTACCTCATGAAGCTGATTGAGAGAATGCCAAGAGTGTGCAAAGCTGTCATCAAAGCAAAAGGTGGCTACTTTGAAGAATCTAAAATATAAACCATATTCTGGTTTGTTTAACACTTTTTTGTTTACTACATAATTCCACATGTGTTCCTTCATAGTTTTGATGTCTTCAATATTAATCTACAATGTAGAAAATAATAAAAAATAAGGAAAAAACATTGAATGAGAAGGATACACTCACCGGCCAATTTATTAGGTACACCTTGCTAGTACTGGGCTGGTCCCTTTTGTCTTCAGAACTGCCTCAATTCTTTGTGGCATAGATTCAACAAGGTGCGGGAAACATTCCTCAGAGAATTTGGTCCATATTGACATGATAGCATCGCGCAGTTGCTGCAGATTTGTCGGCTGCACATCCATGATGCGAATCTCCCGTTCCACCACATCCCAAAGGTGCTCTATTGGATTGAGATCTGGTGACTGTGGAGGCCATTGGAGGACAGTGAACTCATTGTCATGTTCAAGAAACCAGTTTGAGATGATGTGAGCTTTGTGACATGGCGCGTTATCCTGCTGGAAGTAGCCATCAGAAGATGGGTACACTGTGGTCATAAAGGGATGGACATGGTCAGCAACAATACTCAGGTAGGCTGTGGCATTTAAACGATGCTCAATTGGTACTAAGGGCCCCAAAGTGTGCCAAGAAAATATCCCCCACACCATTACACCACCACCACCAGCCTGAACCATTGAGGCAGGATGGATCCATGCTTCCATGTTGTTTACGCCAAATTCTGACCCTACCATCTGAATGTCGCAGCAGAAATCGAGACTCATCAGACCAGGCAACCAGGCAAGATCTACTATTGTCCAATTTTGGTGAGCTTGTGCGAATTGTAGCTTCAGTTTCCTGTTCTTAGCTGACAGGAGTGGCACCCGGTGTGGTCTTCTGCTGCTGTAGCCCATCTGCTTCAAGGTTCGACGTGTTGTGCGTTCAGAGTCTTCTGCATACCTTGGTTGTAACAAGTAGTTATTTGAATTACTGTTGCCTTTCTATCATCTCGAACCAGTCTGGCCATTCTCCTCTGACCTCTGGCATCAACAAGGCATTTTTGCCCAGAGAACTGCCGCTCACTGGATATTTTCTCTTTTTCAGACCATTCTCTGTAAACCCTAGAGATGGTTGTGCATGAAAATCCCAGTAGATCAGCAGTTTCTGAAATACTCAGACCAGCCCGTCTGGCACCAACAACCATGCCACGTTCAAAGTCACTTAAATCACCTTTCTTCCCCATTCTGATGCTCGGTTTGAACTTCAGCAGGTCGTCTTGACCAGGTCTACATGCCTAAATGCATTGAGTTGCTGCCATGTGATTGGCTGATTAGATATTTGGGTTAGCGAGCAGTTGAACAGGTGTACCTAATAAAGTGGCTTGTGTGTGTGTGTATGTGTATATATATACACACACATACACACATACTGTATATACATACACACACAAATATATACACACACATCAGATGCTCACACACACAACACACACACACACACACACACCAGACGCTCACACCAGGCACACACACACACACACACACACACACACACACCACACACCTCTCCCACACACACACACACACACACACACACACCAGACGCTCACACCAGGCACACACACACACACACACACACACACACCACACACCTCTCCCACACACACACACACACACCTCTCCCACACACACACACACACACACACACACACACCTCTCCCACACACACACACCTCCCACACACACCTCTCCCACACACACACACACACACACACCTCTCCCACACACACACACACACACCTCCCACACACCCCTCTCCCACACACACACACACACCCCTCTCCCAGCTCTCAGGTGGTAGTGAAGGGCAGGCCGCCCTCATGCTCCTTTCATGGCTTCAGACGTGAAAAATTAAGTGAATCTCTCTTCATGTTGCAGGGCTTGAAAGTCACGTGTGTCAAACAGCTTGAAAGACGCTTTGAATCCTCAACATTGTGAAATATGTCCCGAAAAAAAGAAGATAAAACTTAGCGGGGGTGGGGGGGGCGAGTTTTTTTTACTCCCCGATGTCCTCCTTCTGATTCTCTCCACTGAGCAGAAGTGGGACTGCTTTGTAGTTTGATTCTGCATATGCAGATGAGGCGGAGGGGGGTGTGTGTGTGTGTGTGTGTGTGTGTGTGTGTGGGCGGGGGGTTCAAATCTCTCTTTCTCTCTAAATATGTTTGAGAGAGAGAGACAGACAGAAAGAAACATGCAAGAGCGCCCCTCCCTCCCTCTCTCTAATTGCCCCCCCCTCCGTCCTCAGGTATGTCCGTGTGGCTGTGCTCCCCTCCTCCAGTGACAGCAGCAGCCTGTTCAGGACGCGGCTGGTTGCCGTGGCGTTGCCTGAGCCGCTGGTCTTTAACGAGGTGTTCCGGGCGGCCGCCACGCACGCCGTCCTCAGACACAAGACGCTCCGCATCGACGCCTGCACCGTGGGGCGGGGCCACACCGAGGACTGTCTGGTAGGCACACACACACGCAGGCAGGCAGGCACACAGACAGGCAGGCAGACACGCAGGCAGGCAGGCAGACAGACAGACAGGCAGGCACATACACATAGCACTTGTACAGCTACCTACCAGTAACAACCCCCCCCCCCCCCCCCCTGTAGGCTGGAGCTCAGGTGAGTCTAGCAGACCTGCCAGCGTGTGGAGCCATGACCAGTATGTGGTCCAACCTGCTGCCCCAGGAGAGGTCCCCAGGGGGCAGACACAGAGAGGAGCCCAGCCAGGAGAGGTCCCCGGGGGGCAGACACAGAGAGGAGCCCAGCCAGGAGAGGCCGGACCCTGGGACAGACCCCCACCGCCACCCCCCCGGGCCGGTAGACCTGGTGAGTCCACCTCACCCCTTCTTACACCCCGAATCACACCACAGAGCCAAACCAAACCAAAGCAGTCCGAGCCAAGCTGAGCCGTGCTGGCCTGGTTACCCTGGCACAGCAGGGACTGGCTGTTAAGGCGCCGGGAAGCAGCAGTCATGTGACAGACGCATCGGCTGATGATGGTCCGTTCAGAGCAGGAAGGTGTCAGAGATGGTGTCTATACTTTAATCAGAGGGGCCAATGACTTGAGCTGTGTGTGTGTGTGTGTGTGTGTGTGTGTGTGCGCGTGCGTGCGTGCGTGTCTGTTTGTGCCTGTGTGTCTGTGTGTCTGTCTGTGTGTGTGTGTGTGTGTGTGTGTGTGTGTCTGTGTGTCTGTGTGTCTGTGTGTCTGTGTGTCTGTGTGTCTGTGTGTCTGTGTGTGTGTGCGCGTGTCTGTGCGTGTCTGTGCGTGCCTGTGCGTGCCTGTGCGTGCCTGTGCGTGCCTGTGCGTGCCTGTGCGTGTGTGTGTGTGTGTGTAGGACGCGGTGTCGGCCCTGCTCCAGAGGACCTCCAGCGAGTTGGAGGCTGTAGAGAAGGAGCTGGCCTTGGAGGAGAAGGAGAGACAGAGTCAGCTCCACCTGGGACACCAATGGTACCACTACACACCAACACACTCCTGTCACACACACCAACACACTCCTGTACACACACTAACACACTCCTGTCACACACACACCAACACACACCAACACACTCCTGTCACACACACCAACACACTCCTGTCACACACACCAACACACTCCTGTCACACACACCAACACACTCCTGTCACACACACACCAACACACACCAACACACTCCTGTCACACACACCAACACACTCCTGTCACACACACACCAACACACACCAACACACTCCTGTCACACACACCAACACACTCCTGTCACACACACCAACACACTCCTGTCACACACACACCAACACACTCCTGTCACACACACCAACACACACCAACACACACCAACACACTCCTGTCACACACACACCAACACACTCCTGTCACACACACCAACACACTCCTGTCACACACACACCAACACACTCCTGTACACACACCAACACACTCCTGTACACACACACACTAACACACTCCTGTACACACACCAACACACTCCTGTCACACACACTAACACACTCCTGTACACACACACACTAACACACTCCTGTACACACACACACACACACACACTCCTGTACACACACCAACACACTCCTGTCACACACACTAACACACTCCTGTCACACACACCAACACACTCCTGTACACACACACACTAACACACTCCTGTACACACACCAACACACTCCTGTCACACACACTAACACACTCCTGTACACACACACACTAACACACTCCTGTACACACACACACACACACACACTAACACACTCCTGTACACACACACACACACACACACTAACACACTCCTGTCACACACACCAACACACTCCTGGCACACACACACCAACACACTCCTGTCACACACACTAACACACTCCTGTGCACACACCAACACACTCCTGTACACACACACACTAACACACTCCTGTACACACACACACACACACACACACACACACACACACTAATACACTCCTGTACACACACACTAACACACTCCTGTACACACACACACTAACACACTCCTGTACACACACACTAACTGACTGCTGTACACACACACACACACACTCTAACATACTAACACACTTCTATACACACACACACCAACACACTCCTGTACACACACACACTAACACACTCCTGTACACACACACACTAACACACTCCTGTACACACACACACACACACACACTAACACACTCCTGTACACACACACACTAACACACTCCTGTACACACACACTAACTGACTGCTGTACACACACACACACACACTCTAACATACTAACACACTTCTATACACACACACACACACACTAACATACTAACACACTAACACACTACTGTACACACACCCGAACACACTACTGTAGACAAACCCTAACACCCTCCTGTCCCACTCATACACATGACGTAGAATAGGTAAATAGAACATACTTGTTAAAGGGATAATGTGTTGATTGATTGTTACAGGCTGACCATGCTGGGAGAGGACAGCCCTCAGCTGACCCTGGGAGGGAAGGAGGAGGAGGAGGAGGAGGAGGAGGAGGAGGAGAGGAGGAAAGACTCTGCAGAGACAGACGAGTGTGTTAGCACCGAGCGTCTGTATGGAGGGGAAGAGAGGGAGGAGGAGGAAGAGGACGGGGGGCGGTGTGGAGAAGAGCAGGCTTGGGAGGAAGAGGAGGAGAAGGAGGAGGAGGAGGAGGAGGAGGAGGAGGTGGTGGAGAGGAGGCATGAAGAGAGAGTCCCCCGGTCAAATGAAGGACCCATGCTGGTAAGGGCGTCTTGTGTTCCTATTAAACATTATTGTTATTATTATTATTATCCACCACCCCCCCTCATCAGAGGACCTAAATACTTGGTTTGTTTTATTCGTTTTAACAGTTATTACAAATATATATATCTACTATATCTACTAGGTACTAAATAACTACTGTTGTTGTTATTTATTTATATACTTATTATTTTCTTAACATGGTAATCAACTTAGTGGAGCGGAGTTGATTTAGACGAGTCCTGTAATCAAGGATGTTTTCTTTTGTCTGATGCTTGTACTGTGTCTGTGGCTGTTACTGACTGATGCTTGTACTGTGTCTGTGGCTGTTACTGACTGATGCTTGTACTGTGTCTGTGGCTGTTCCTAACTGATGCTTGTACTGTGTCTGTGGTTGTTCCTAACTGATGCTTGTACTGTGTCTGTGGCTGTTCCTAACTGATGCTTGTACTGTGTCTGTGGCTGTTCCTAACTGATGCTTGTACTGTGTCTGTGGTTGTTCCTAACTGATGCTTGTACTGTGTCTGTGTCTGTGGCTGTGATGTGCTTCAGGTGGACAAGGGGACGAACACGGAGGTGGGCAGCCAGCAGGGGGCAGCAGTGAGACCCAAAGACAGAGGCAGCCTGGGGCCGCGTCCCCAGAGGGGCTTCGTCCGCAACAGCATGATCATGCGCTCCCAGACCTTCTCCCCCGGGGAGCGCAACCAGTACATCTGCAGGGTGAGTGTGTGTGTGTGTGTCTGTGTGTGTGTGTGTGTGTGTGTGCGTGCGTGCGTGCGCATACGAGCGTGTGTGTGTGTGTGTGTGTGTGTGTGTGTGCGCATACGAGCGTGTGTGTGTGTGTGTGTGTGTGTGTGTTATGGATTAAGGGTTCTAACTGGAGCCACACACCACCAGGAAACAAGGGTTGCAATCCATAGTCCATTTATTTTGTCTAATTAGATGAACAGGAATATTGTGGATCTTGGTTGCCATGGTTCTGAATACAAACAAGAAACAAACTAAATATATCTTGTACAACAATCATATATATATATATATATATATATATATATATATACACTTTAAATAATAAATCCATCATAAATCTAGCATAGATCACATGCGTTTAAGATGCCTACATACTTCAAACAATGACTGACCAAACACAGGCCTACTTCATCAGAAGTAACAGAAGAAATCAGAGATCAGGTCACAGTTTCAATATCAGAATACATCATCAGAATATCAACGTCGATAGAAAGAAATCAATCCAATAGAATCAAACAGAAATGAACTGCTGGTCAGTCAGAAGACACACACACATTCAGGAGGAATCTGGAGACACAGGAACCATAGAGGAGGAGGTCCTTATCAAGGCCAGCGGGAGGTCCCACCACAAGTTCACTGATTGGTGTCTTCTTGTGGTAGAGAAGGGGTCATGACCTTACAGTTTCTAACTGTGTGTCTGTGTGTGTGTCTGTACGTGTCTGTGTGTGCACGTGTCTGTGTGTTTGTGTCTGTCTGTCTGTCTGTATGTGTGTCTGTCTGTACATGTCTGTGTGTGTCTGTCTATCTGTGTCTGTCTGTGTCTGTGTGTGTGTCTGTACGTGTCTGTCTGTGTGTGCGTGTCTGTGTGTGCGTGTCTCTGTCTGTGTGTGTGTGTGTCTGTCTGTCTGTCTGTACGTGTCTGTGTGTGTGTGTGCGCGCGTTTGTGCTCGTCCTCCATCTAAATAGCACACAACAGCTCGCTCATGCACGCACAGGTGTTATAACAGGTGTTATATAGCGAAACAGCAGCCTCAGAGCAGTCCGTCTCACAGGTATTACTGCCACCTGCGGGTCTCCTGAAGCCAGGATTCCCACTGATCGCCCTCTGCTGGTGGACTGAAATATGACTCCCTCAAGACGACCCCTGCTTCCTCTCTTTCATTCTTCCCTCTTTTCTTCTTCCTCTCCTCTCCCCCAGTTGAACCGGAGTGACAGCGACAGCTCCACCTTGTCCAAGAAATGCGCCTTCGTCCGCAACGCCTCAGAAAGACGCAGCCTGAGGGTGAAGAGGGTGAGTGAATACACCGTCAGTACTACGGTTGGTGTTAACTCAATCAGCCTGAGGGTGAATACACCGTCAGTACTACGGTTGGTGTTAACTCAATCAGCCCTGAGGGTGAATACACCGTCAGTACTACGGTTGGTGTTAACTCAATCAGCCCTGAGGGTGAATACACCGTCAGTACTACGGTTGGTGTTAACTCAATCAGCCCTGAGGGTGAATACACCGTCAGTACCACGGTTGGTGTTAACTCAATCAGCCCTGAGGGTGAATACACCGTCAGTACTACGGTTGGTGTTAACTCAATCAGCCTGAGGGTGAATACACCGTCAGTACCACGGTTGGTGTTAACTCAATCAGCCCTGAGGGTGAATACACCGTCAGTACCACGGTTGGTGTTAACTCAATCAGCCTGAGGGTGAATACACCGTCAGTACCACGGTTGGTGTTAACTCAATCAGCCTGAGGGTGAATACACCGTCAGTACTACGGTTGGTGTTAACTCAATCAGCCCTGAGGGTGAATACACCGTCAGTACTACGGTTGGTGTTGAACTCAATCAGATGTTATTAGTCACGTCCATCGCAGACAGCGGTTGAGTGACAGAGTGAAATGCTTGTTGAATTTAGGTCCTCGTTCAATAACAATAAACAATAAATCAACAATACAATCTAATAAAGTAATAAAGCAATGACTGTTTTTACCCTCGTAGTTAATTTACAGAGGTAGTGGAAACGTTCAGGGAATGAAGTCGCCCCAAACTGTCCACATTCCAGAGCGCCGAGGGTGACATCACTCACCAGAAATACAAACATGATGGTGCTTCATTTTGTAGCCAATCAGAGTGTTGTTGCTAGGTAAACACCACATAGAACACGTGGCTCTCTCGGTGGCGAGGGTTCTGGAGTTCTACAGTTGGTGGGTGAAGACGCTCTGGAAGTGTTGGCAGTGTTGATGTGAGATGTTCAGAGATTATCCACTGAACTGGATTGGATTCATGGCCTCCTCCTCCCCCTCCTCCCCTCGTCCTCCTCCTCCCCCCCCCCTCCTCTCTCCCCTCCAGACGCTGTGTCAGCCGGCGGGGGTGCGGCGGCGTGGGGGGGGGGAGGCGCCGGCCCGGACGTCCCTGGACCTGGAGCTGGCCCTGCAGGCGTGGCGGACCCGGCAGAGCCGTCTGAACCAGGAGCTGCAGGCGCTGAGGGACCTGCGGGCCCGGCTGGAGGCCCTGAAGGCTCGGGGCGAGGCGGCGCTGCCCGGGGACCTGCTGCACGACCAGCGCTTCCACAGGCTGCTGGAGCAGGCTGAGAGACAGGCACGCACGCGGCAGGACACACACACACGCATCAGACGTTGCAACAGCCAAACCCAAATCCAAACGATGAGCTCTTTCATGGGATTCTCTCTCTCTTTAACCTTACTCACTAACCCTCTCTCTCTCCTCCCCTCTCTCTCTCTCTCCTCCCCTCTCTCCCTCCCTCCTTCCCTCTCTCCCCCTCTCCTAGGCGGAGCAGACCAAGGAGCAGAAGCGGCAGGAGCAGCGGGCAGGGAAGCTGATGAGGAAGGCCTCCAAAGATGTGTGCCGACTCCGTCAGCAGAGCCACAAGGTCCCCCTGCAGGTCCAGTCTTTCAGGTGAGGCGTCCACACAGGTGCCCGACAACAACAAAGAAGCCAAAAGAAAGAATTCACTGTTAAATTAGCTTACCAGGTAAAATAAAGTATTTGTGAAGTATTTATTATGCAGCATAATAAATGAGTTAATCAGAAAATAGTATTATCCCACTCTTGGGCAATTCTGATGAACAGATAGGTAATGCACCGGTGTCTGGGGCCACTATGAAGCTAACGTTAATCAGCCAATGCACTGTTAAGTGGAACGGTGCAGCTGGTCACCCGCTCGGTCCCTCTGACAGGGGGGTTGATGGGCCACGGGCTCCCTGCCATGTTGTGTACTTGTATGTCATGGCCGTTTAAACTCCTGGCAGGGAGCTCTACAGAGTGGAGCCATTCAATTACGCCAAGCTTCAATGTATCAAAGGAATTGACGACAGTCGATGTCTTTTGGACGTCCACCGGCTCATTCAGCTGTAGATAGGTGTTCTGGGCTGGGGTGAGGGGGGGGGGGGGGGGGGGGGTCATTGATCTGGAAGATCAGACCATTTTTTACCCCGGAAATTAATTTAATCAAATAAAAACGCTTCAGCATCAGTCCTTAAGAGCTTCACAGAGTCTGTGATTGTTCTGTTAACTCACTCTCTCTCTCTCTCCCCTCCCTCCCTCTCTCCCTCCCTTTCCACTTCGTCCACAGGGAAAAGATGGCCTACTTTACACAAGCAAAGATCAATGTACCATCTCTCCCGGCTGATGATGTATGATTTAATAGTGAAGCAATGAAGTATTTTTTCCAACTTTTATAGCAGATTATTTTAATAGTTTAGTTACCTTGAATGAAAATCAAATAGTTGTACACTATAGGTGATGTGTTTGTATGATGCATTGTAACTGAATACTATCTTGTTAAAAAAGAAAATAATGCCTTTCTTTTGTTGAAGAAAACCAAAGTAGAGTCTTTTGGTACCTCGGCTAATGACATGTCTGTACAGTTTTGTAAAGTGTGTGTGTGTGTGTGTGTGTGTGTGTGTGTGTGTGTGTGTGTGTGGACAGGGGGATGGACAACAGTAACAGGATGTCTGCTGCTTTACATGTGTCTGTCTCTCTCTAGTGTCGTGTGATGGAACAGCAGGTGAGGGTGGTGTGTGTGTGTGTGTGTGTGTGTGTTGTGTGTGTGTGTGTGTGTGTGTGTGTGTGTGTGTGTGTGTGTGTGTGTGTGTGTGTGTGTGAGAAGGCAACCTACAGTGTGTCTGCTGTCCAAAGCTGGTGCTCTGCTGCTTCTCTCAGTCAGAACAAACAGAACCCTTGTGAATGTAACGGCCCCTCCCCTTTCCTCTGTGACGCTGCACTGATCCGGTTTCTTGTCATGTTTTGCCTCCTGAAAGGAAAATTCTTACGACTGCATTTTGTTTCCCCCACTGTTGATGTTTCCTGTCGCTCTCTCTGGAACTTTATTTCATAAGAGCTTTTTCTCACCACCTGCACCGTTGGAAGTATTTATTCATAAGATGAACAAAAACACTGCGACCCCTCTGTCCCCTTGTTAGTCTCTGTGAACGGTATTTAACAGGTTTCTGGACGAGAACAACACAAAACGCATAACACATCATGTCACCCAATCATCTTCAGTGTTCTTAAAAAAATCACACATTTTGTTGTTATCGTTGACATAAACCATGTATTCAGTATACCTCTGTTTTTGTATGATAATGTGTGTAATCCTCAAGTAATTATATTTATTATGTTCTTAAATGAATTTCTGCTCTTCTTTCCTCAGTATAAGACCCATTGTGGTTTTCTTTTAGGATGTTTTCTTTCTTTCTTTGTTTTTGCTGTACACCGCAGAGAACAAGCACTCTTATTTAGCTTTGCCTTTTAACTTGCCTTTCGAACAGCCAATAGCTCCAGAACAGATTGATCTGTCAGTACCCGGTACGTGTGTTATCATAATCCTTTGTATATCTACGATTTACCCCAACTACAGTATGCTGTCTCAACTGGACCCTTTAACGCTGCACTTCCAATCAAATGTGTTCGTTTTATCCAGAAAATACTGGTTCACAACAATGACGATGGCAACATCAGCTTGCATTCTGGGTAGGCAACAAAAAGCTGTAGTTTATTTTCTGTGTATTTATTTGTTTCTGTATTATTTATGTTTGGTTTTGTACATTCTCCTCTGGACTTTTTAATTAACACCCTGCGAATGGATACATTTTTACTGCCTCTGTTTTTTTCACCGGGTGATAGACAAGATTAGACACAATTTGGGGTCGTTTTGTGTAAAACTTGGTAAGAGGTTTAGAAAAGTGAATTCAGTCAGTCACCAACACAGTAAGGTAAAAGCTAGCTGGGATCCTTGGGATGACCGACTGATGTGACTCCTTTGAAATTAAGATTTAAAAAACAGTTGTATTCTGCTTTCATGGCAACAACAACAACAGACACAATCACACATCACAAATATTAACCAGATAACATATACACATCGGTCCATATATATTTGGACTCTGACACAATTTTTGTTATTTTAGCTGTTTACCAAAACATATTCAAGTTACAGTTATATAATGAATATGGACTTAAAGTGTACACTCAGCTTTAATTTGAGGGTATTCACATCCAAATTGGAGGAAGGGTTTAGGAATTACAGCTCTTTAATATGTAGCCCCCTCTTTTTCAAGGGACCAAAAGCAGTTTCATGGACAGGTGTGGGCTATTCCTTTGTTATGTCTTTATCAGTTAACCAGGTAAAAGGTCTGAGTTGATTCCAAGTGTGGCATTTGCATTTGGAAGCTGTTGCTGTGAACGCACAACATGCGGTCAAAGGAGCTCTCAATGCAAGTGAAATAGGCCATCCTTCCGCTGCAATTTCTTTTTAAAAATCAGAGAAGTAGCGGCAACATTAGGAGTTGCCAAATCAACAGTTTGATACATTCTGAGAGAAAAAAAACACACTGGTGAGCTCAGCAACACAAAAAGCCCTGAATGTCCACGGAAGACAACAGTGGTGGATGATCGCAGGATCCTTCACATGGTAAAGACAAACCCTTCACAACATCCAGCCAAGTGAAGAACACTCTCCAGGAGGTCAGCATGTCATTATCTAAGTCTACCATAAAGAGAAGACTTCACGAGAGCAAATACAGAGGGTTCACCACAAGGTGCAAACCATTCATAAGCCTCAAGAATAGAAAGGCCAGATTAGACTTTGCCAAAAAAAACATCTAAAGCCCAGTTCTGGAACAGCATTCTTTGGACAGATGAAACTAAGATCAACCTGTACCAGAATGAAGGGAAGAAAAAAGTATGAAGAAGGCTTGGAACTGCTCATGGTCCGAAGCATACCACATCATCTATAAAACACAGTGGAGGCAGTGTGATGGCATGGGCATGCATGGCTTCCAATGGCACTGGGTCACTAGTGTTTATTGATGATGTGACAGAAGACAGAAGCAGCCGAATTAATTCTGAAGTGTTTAGGGATATACTGTGTTCAGATTCAGCCAAATTCAGCAAAGTTAATTGGACGGCGCTTCACAGTACAGATGGACAATGACCCAAAACATACTGCGAAAGCAACCCAGGAGTTTTTTTTAAGGCAAAGAAGTGGAATATTCTGCAATGGAGGAAGTCAATCACCTGATCGAGCATGCATTTCACCTGCTGAAGACAAAACTAAAGGCAGAAAGACCCACGAACAAACAACAACTGAAGACAGCTGCAGTAAAGGCCTAGCAAAGCATCACAAAGGAGGAAACCCAGCATGTGGTGATGTCCATGGGTTCCAGACTTCAGGCAGTCATTGCCTGCAAAGGATTAAAGTATTAAAAATTAACATTTTATTTATGATTGTTAATTTGTCCAATTACATTTGAGCTCCTGAAAATAGGGGACTGTGTATATAAATGGATGCAATTGCTAAACGTTTCACACAATATTTTTGTTCAACCCCCTTGAATTAAAGCTGAAAGTCTGCACTTCAATTGCATCTTGATAGTTTCATCACAAATCCATTCTGGTGGCGTATAGAACCAAAATTATGAAAATTGTATTTGTATGGTATTGTAATAAAGGGAGTATTACGCAGTATTAGTATAGTGTTGTAATAAAGGGAGTATTACCCAGTATTAGTATAGTGTTGTAATAAAGGGAGGCCCTACCCAGTATTAGTATAGTGTTGTAATAAAGGGAGTATTACCCAGTATTAGTACAGTGTTCTAATAAAGGGAGGCCCTACCCAGTATTAGTATAGTGTTGTAATAAAGGGAGTATTACCCAGTATTAGTATAGTGTTGTAATAAAGGGAGTATTACCCAGTATTAGTGTAGTGTTGTAATAAAGGGAGTATTACCCAGTATTAGTACAGTGTTCTAATAAAGGGAGGCCCTACCCAGTATTAGTACAGTGTTCTAATAAAGGGAGTATTACCCAGTATTAGTGTAGTGTTGTAATAAAGGGAGTATTACCCAGTATTAGTGTAGTGTTGTAATAAAGGGGGGCTCGTGAGTGGATATAACGTAGGAATCAAATCCATGACCTAAGCATTGCTATACCTACTGAGTCACACAGAACACACGTATAATGTAATTATTGTAATATACTGATTTATACCTTTTATAAATATGTTTGATGCCATGTCTTCACATGGGCTCTGATGGGGAGGGAGGGAGGGAGGGAGGGGGGGAGGGAGGGAGGGAGAGTTCCCTGGGTTCAAGCTACACTTCACAGGTACAGTCACACCTCCACTACTCTAATAATAATAAACCAGCCCCTCCGCCACCCGCTTCTCCTTCAACATGTTCCACTTCTCCTTCAACATGTTCCACTTCTCTGGCAAATCCTCGGACGTGTTCCTGCACTGCAACATCCACCTGTGTGTTGTTGAAGAACGGGAACTGTGCCCCGGTAGGCCAGGAGCCGTCACTCCTCCCACACACACACACACACAGCTACACACTCCTCAGTCCTCAGTACCCATGTCCTCTCACTGACTGTCTCTCTCCCACAGACATGTTCCAGTGTGAAGAAGAGAAGGGGACGGCGTCCTCTGCACAACCACAGCTTCATCACCATGGCGATGAGCGGGATTAATTAGGTGAGAGCGTGTCTGTCTGTATTAACCAATAACCAATTTTCAGCTCCATCTAGTGGACAAACCTGTCTGTAAACTGCCTCACCTTTGTCTCACCTTTACTCAATCCCTTCTTCTCCCTGGGGGAGACTAGCTCCCCTAAGCGGAGTGAGTAACATTCTTCTTGGAGAATGTAAAAAGTTATCAAAAACAGTACAAAGGAAATCAAGTGTGATATTTGTTTTATTCTGTTTATTCCAAAAGATAAACAAAGACAAAGGGGCTATAAACAAGATAAATTGATATTTTCTATACATTTAATATATTTTATGTTCCATATTCATGCCCTTACCCCTCACACCTGAAACAGTTGATTGTCGACGAGTGTATCTCAACAGGCATTGGCTAAAGAGAAGATATAAGCCCCTCCCACCAGGATAGCTAAACAAGTCGGAGGTGAATGTGAGAGTTCGGTTTATTTTACACAGTGGTTTTACTCTTAAGTCCTTGATTAACTTTTCAGCTCTTATCCTGATTTTTGTATTGATAGCTTTTACGCCTCAAAAAAAAAGACTCAATGTTCGTGCTAGATCTGCTAACTGTTTCTATCCTGGTGATTGTTGCAGTAGATCGGATTCATCTGGATAGGTCTTAAACAACAAGATGGCGGACTACCCACAATGCCATTCCCCAATCAAGGAAATTAAAGTCAGGTGTGTTGGTTATCAATGAAACTGATAGATGTCATGTCAGTTTGTCATTCTCCAATGCTCAGATCAATCCTGAATGAATAATATCTGAAATTATCTGAAATTCAACCATTCTTCAGGTTGTTCGGAAATGATGTAATTGTATTCCTGCCATATTCATGGAACAAAACTTGTCACCCTATTATTCTATCCAGATTGTTTGGGAGGTGTAATTTCATCCTTGTAGCTACAGTATCAGTGTACCCAGGTGGCATGTTATGAAGTTGTCCACATGAGGGCGCTGATGATCCCACTGCTTTTCCATAATGTAGTGGAATGTTCCTGTGCTGCTGGTCAGCTGGTTAAATTCACAATAATTGGGTCTTCCCTGTTTGTAATAAGTGCGGTGGTCTAAGTAAGTGAATCAACGTCAGTCATCGTAAGTAAAACCTTGGATGAGAACAAGTGCCATCAGCAGTCAGAGTGCTGGAGAAAGGAAGAAACTTTATTCATTTGATAACAGTAATGTAGAGTGTTAGGGGATAATGTAGGGTGTTAGGGGATAGAGAGGTCTGAGGAGGAAGAGCCCAGGTGTACCTTGAATCTTTAGTCTATGGCAGAAGATAGGTAGTGACACCAAGTACCATACAGCCAACACTGGTGGTTTACTGCCACCTGCTGTGCTTGTATATCCTTGAGGTACACCAGCAGGGGGTGCTGTGTGCATGGAAGACTTCATTCTACAGAAGTTAAGTATTGCATGTTCCTTAGTTGCAGAGTTGGTGGCGTCATGGAACATGCCCCATGAGCAGAATATAGCTATTTGAAATGTCCATGCTACTGATGTTGTTGCACTTCTTTTTTTTTTTTTGCAGGTGTCTGCGAGTGATGTCTTTGCGTCCCAGTGGTGTAATGGTAAAGGACAGGTCCCGCAAGCCCAGCTGAGGCCATGAGGTAAGTTGAGCAGTTTCCAAGTGACCTTCCTTTGGAAGGTTTAGGTGGTGGCTAATTATTGGTGAAGATGCTTCTTAGAAGAAGAATTTTATATATATATATATAAAATTCTTCTTCTAAGAAGCATTTTTACCAAGAATTACCACCACCTAAACCTTCCAAAGGAAGGTGGATAGAGAGATATCTATATATTTTTATTTATTTTAAAAACAGCTTCACATCCCTCACACTTTCCTTTTTTTTTGTCCGAGCCTTGTCCGCAGCTTGCAAGCCCGATGGTTGTGGCACAGTGTTTGTCCGTGACTTCCAAGTCATCCACCATGGTGACATACCGCTGGTCAGACCTTGCACCGATAAGCTACCTTAGGCAGCACGGCTCCTCTGCCTTGCGATAGCAGCCACAGGGTCTCGCACATGTTCCAGAGCCATGACCGGGTCTCGAACCTCTAACCCTGTGATGATGTGGGCAAGGTACTAACCGCACAGCCACGACTCCTTCACACTTTACGTACTTCGTTTCTTTTATTTGACTTGAAGGTTTGAGGAAACATATTCAAAAGCATGTTCCAAACATGGCTCAAGCACCATCACTGGGGCTTGAACCTCTAACCCTGTGATGATGGGGGCAAGGTACTAACCACACAGCCATGACTCCTTCGCACTTTACATACTTCGTTTCTTATATTTGACTTGACATATTCAAAAGCATGTTCCAAACATAGCTCAAGCACCATCACTGGGGCTTGAACCTCTAACCCTGTGATGATGGGGGCAAGGTACTAACCACACAGCCATGACTCCTTCGCACTTTACATACTTCGTTTCTTATATTTGACTTGACGGTTTGAGGAAACATATTCAAAAGCATGTTCCAAACATAGCTCAAGCACCATCACTGGGGCTTGAACCTCTAACCCTGTGATGATGGGGGCAAGGTACTAACCACACAGCCATGACTCCTTCGCACTTTACATACTTCGTTTCTTATATTTGACTTGACGGTTTGAGGAAACATATTCAAAAGCATGTTCCAAACATAGCTCAAGCACCATCACTGGAGCTTGAACCTCTAACCCTGTGATGATGGGGGCAAGGTACTAACCACACAGCCATGACTCCTTCGCACTTTACATACTTCGTTTCTTATATTTGACTTGGAGGTCTGAGGAAACATATTCAAAAGCGAGTTCAAAACCAAGACTTGAACCATTGTCCTCTTACTGATGAGGTAGCGTTCTTTGCACAGAGCCACCACCGCTTTCAGACTTGGTGTGCTTCTTTTTGTAACTGTCTGTCTGTATTAACCAATAGCCAATGAGGTGAGAGCGTGTCTGTCTGTATTAACCAATAGCCAATGAGGTGTCAGCATGTGTCTGTTGATCGTTCAACGTTCACCACATGCCAGATCTCACACAGCCTAGATAGGTGTCAGCTGTCCGCATCATATGATCTTGCAGTCTGCAGCGCTGTTGCACATGCCCGTCTGAATCCTGGTTGTGTGTGTCGGTCCTCAGGTTGCCTTTGTGTTGAATGAAGTGGCACGTTGTCGTTCTGGAAGGTGTCCTGTCCAGGACTGTAACCGCTTGACCTCTGACCCGGAGGCAGTTCTGGAGCCAGGATGTCCCTGACCTTCGCCTGACCCTGACCAAGAGCCGCGTCCTAATAGGGTAGATGTGTGGTCCGCTCTCAGCTCCATCTAGTGGACAAACCTGTCTCACCTTTGCCTCACCTTTACTCAATCTCTTCTTCTCCCTGGGGGAGACTAGCTCCCTGACACGGAGTGAGAAACATTCTTCTCGGAGAATGTAAAAAGTTATCAGAAACAACACAAAGGAAATCAAGCGTCATGCGTGAGACAAAGGTGAGACAGGTTTGTCCACTAGATGGAGCTGAGAGCAGACCACACATCTACCCTATTAGTTTTATTCTGTTTATTCCAAAAGGTAAACAAAGACAAAGGGGCTATAAACAAGACAAATTGATATTCCTTGACTAACTTTTCAACTCTTATCCTGATTTTTGTATTGATAGCTATACGCCTAAAAAAAAGGCTTGCAGCAAGTACAGACTATGGGCTTGGATGGTTGAGCTCTCCCCCGTCTAAGGCGCCCCAGCGTTCCACTTGAAAGGCCTTAATAATAATGGTACATCTTACAAAGTAGTAGTTAAAAACAGCCACTGTCTCATTCTGGCCTGTTTGCCTTCAAGTCTATGATGGATTCCAACCCACAGGGATCATTTGAGTTCTTACAACCTTCTCACATTCGCATGAATACAGCAGAGATTCTATATGAGCCTGAGTCCCTATTTCTCTATTGTAAACTGTACTGTCTAACTGTTTACTGATCATGGTATTCACATGTTGCCATTGCCACTGACTGAATCACATTACTTCTGTTTGATCATCCATTCAGTGCCCTCTTGTTGTCATCAACACACTTGCTAAAGTGTGTTGTGTGTTGCACATATTAAACCTATATTAAAAGCCTTGCCTTGTGTGCGCCACTCTCTTTGAGGGATTGTGTGGGGCAAGCTGGTGGCTGTTTTTAACAACTCTCTGGTAAGATGTGTTCTAAGACAAGTTTTTCAAATTGAACCTTTGAGTGCTTTGGAAATATTTTTGGGATTTGTGAGATGAAGACCCTTGCAGTCAAAGAGCATCTGCCCTACCTCTCTCTCATTCAAAGCCAAGTAACACACCACCCACCAACTCTTCTTGGGATGGTTGAGATGTTTTTTCAAGTAGAATAGTCTCTAGAACCTCCCTCTGGAAACCCAAACAACTTGTTCTCTACTGTGACTGCCGGTGGCACTTATTCTTATGGAAGGTTTTACTTGCAGTGACTGAATTATAGTTGATTCACTTGTATAATGTACACAAATGTAATTACTGTAAGTAGCTTTGGATAAAAGCCTCTGCTAAATGTAGTGATGGGGAATCAAAGCTTTTCTTTCAAAGCTTAACCAGCTGGCCCGCAGCACAGTGACATTCCGCTACTTAATGGAAAAATAGTGTTAGCGCCATCATGTGGACAACATCATGACCTGCAACCTGCCACCGAGGTACACTGATACTGTAGCTAACTAAAAATTATAATAATAATTAGAAATTAAACCTCCCAACAATCTGGATAGAATAATAGGGTGACATAAGTTTTGTGACATGAATATAGCAGGAATACAATTACCGTCATTTCAGAACAGGAAGAACAGTTGAATTTCATAGATATTATTTATTCAGTATTGTTTTTTTTAATTCAGTTTTGACAGTTCGGTTCCCCATAGACTCAATGTTAGAGCTAGATCTGCTAACTGTTCGTATCTCGGTGATTGTTGCAGTAGATCGGATTCATCTGGATTGGTCTTAAACAACAAGATGGCGGACTACCCACAATGCCATTCTCCAATCAAGGAATATAAAGTCAGGTGTGTTGGTTCTGAATGAACTGATCGACGTCATGGAGAATGGCATTGTGGGTAGTCCGCCATCTTGTTGTTTAGCTATTTAGCCATTTGGCTGCTTTTACTGTTGTTTCATCTTCTATTAGGAATACATCAGAGAACTTCAAACGCAATAAAAGTCTTCAAATCAATGTGCAGCAGTTCATTTCCATTTTTGGGGATTTGTGAAAAATGTATGACGAAATATTCGTGTGTGTTGATGAATTTAACCAGCTGACCCGCAGCACAGTGACATTCCACTACTTAATGGAAAAATAGTGTTAGCGCCATCATGTGGACAACATCATGACCTGCAACCTGCCACCGAGGTACACTGATACTGTAGCTAACTAAAAATTATAATCATAATTAGAAATCAAACCTCCCAACAATCTGGATAGAATAATAGGGTGACATAGGTTTTGTGACATGAATATAGCAGGAATACAATTACCGTCATTTCAGAACAGGAAGAACGGTTGAATTTCAGTGGTCATGAAGTGCTTCGAGAGGCTGATTAAGGATTACATCTGCTCCTCCCTCCCTCCGACCCTGGACCCACTGCAGTTCGCATATAGACCAAACAGATCTACAGACGATGCAGTTTCCCAGGTCCTCCACACCACTCTCTCTCACCTTGACAGGCAGAAGGGGGGCTATGTGAGAATGCTGTTTATAGACTATAGCTCAGCGTTCAATACCATAGTCCCCACCAGACTGGCTGATAAGATGATTGGCCTAGGACTGAACATTCCCCTGTGTGCCTGGATCCTGGACTTTCTGACGGCCAGGCCACAGGTGGTCAGGGTGGGTAGACACACCTCCAGCTCACTCACACTGAGCACAGGGTCCCCCCAGGGCTGTGTCCTTAGTCCCCTCCTCTACTCCCTGTACACCCACGACTGTGTGGCTAAGTCCAGCGAAAACTCCATCATCAAGTTTGCGGACGACACGGTCGTGGTGGGGCTGATCTCAGATAACAATGAGAAAGGCTACCTGGACGAGGTGGCGGACCTGTCACTCTGGTGTCAGGAGAACAGTCTCATCCTGAATGTTTCCAAGATAAAAGAGCTGATTGTGGACTTCGGGAGAGCACAAAAACTAAGGGCCTACACACCGCTGGACATCGGAGGGACTGCTGTGGACAGGGTGAGCAGTTTTAAATACCTGGGAGTCCACATCTCAGAAGACCTGACCTGGACTACCCACATCAGTTCTCTGGTGGGAAAGGCAAGGCAGCGCCTGTTCCATCTCAGGCAACTGAGGAAATTCAGAGTCTCCCGGAGGATCCTTCAGTCCTTCTACTCTGGAGCTGTGGAGAGCATCCTGGCTGGCAACATCACCGTCTGGTACGGTAACAGCACGGCCCAGGACAGGCGAGCTCTGCAAAGGGTGGTACGCCTGGCGGAAAAAACCATGGGAGCTCCAACCCCCCCTCTCCATGTTCTGTACACCAGGAGGTGTAGGACCAGAGCCTGCAGGATTATGAAGGATCCTCACCACCCGAAACATGGACTGTTCCAGCCGCTGCGGTCAGGAAAACGCCTCCGCTGTCATGCAGCAAGAACAGAGAGGCTAAGGCTGAGTTTCTTCCCCCACGCCATCAGAATCGTCAACGATGACCCCACCAGTGCCCCCCTCAAGACACTCACACATGCACTGTCATCTTAACACATATGCACACACATAGTCATCCATCTGCTATTTATATTGCTTACTTATATGCTTACCGGTTATTCAAGATTCAAGATTCAAAGTGTTTATTATCATATGCACAGCAGAAAACATGTTTCACTGTACAACGAAATTCTTGCTTTGCTGTCCGCAGAATGCCAACCAATGTAAAATATACAATACTAAAGAATATACAATATATACTAAACAAATGTACAAGACAGCAATTTAAGGCATAAAATAAAATAGCAGCAATAATAATAATAAAACAGTGCAAATGTAGCAGTGCAATTATGCAAACTGGAAAGTTCAGTTATTGAGGTAGTACGGTTATATTAATCTCCTATGGGTTGTTTAGGAGTCTGATGGCAGTGGGAAAGAAGGAGTTCTTCAGTCGGGTGGTCCTGCATTTAACACTTCTGTACCTCCGGCCTGAGGGTAGAAGTGTGAACAGTCCGAGCTGGGGGTGGGTGGGGTCCTTGAGGATGGAGGCGGCTCTCCTGTGGACTCTGCGGTGGTAGATGCTCTGCAGAGAGGGCAGTGGAGTCCTGGTGATTTTCTCAGCAGTCTTCACCACTCTCTGCAGGCGTCTGCGGTCCATAGCAGTAGTGCTGCCATACCACACAGTGATACAGCTAGTTAGGATGCTCTCAACAATGCAGCTGTAGAAGTTGCTGAGGATCTTGGGCGACATGCCAAACTTCCTCAGCCTCCTCAGAAAGTACAGCCGCTGTTGGGCCTTCTTAACCAGCTGAGTGGTGTTAAGTGTCCAGGTGAGGTCCTCGCTGATGTGGACGCCCAGGTATTTGAAACTGCTCACCCTCTCTACTTCAAGTTCCCGGATGTACAGTGGCCGATGAGGTCCCCTCTTCTTCCTCATGTCCACTATCATCTCCTTCGTCTTGTCCGTATTGAGGGTGAGGTTGTTGTCCTCGCACCATGTTACCAGACTGGCCACCTCCCTCCTGTAAGCTGCTTCGTCCCCGCCAGTGATGCATCCTATCACTGCGGTGTCGTCTGCAAACTTTAGGATGATGTTGTCCTTGTGGGAGGCGACACAGTCGTGGGTGAACAGGGTGTAGAGAATGGGGCTGAGGACGCATCCCTGTGGGGTGCCAACATTTGTAATAATGCTGGCTGAAGTCCTATTGCCAATCCTGACAGACTGGGGCCTGCCAGTCAAAAAGTCTAGGAGCCAGTCACAGAGGGTGGGGTGCAGGCCAAGTGTGGACATTTTGTGGATGAGTCTGTGGGGGATGACTGTATTAAAAGCAGAGCTGTAGTCTACAAAGAGCGTCCTGATGTAGGAGTCTTTGTTTTCCAGGTGGGAGAGGGAATAGTGGAGGACAGCAGCGATAGCGTCTGAGGTGGACCTGTTGGGCCGGTAGGCATACTGCAGGGGGTCTAGGGTGTCCGGCATGCTGCTCTTAATGTGTGCCAGTACCACTCTCTCAAAACACTTCATAATGTATACTGTTCATATTGTTTATACTGTCCATACTGTATATTTTTTAGTACTTCTATTTTTATTTTATTGTATTTTAAAACTTATTGTATTGTTGCACTACTCTGTGGCACTGTCACTTTTGCATTTCACTGTATACTTGTATGCACGTGACAAATAAAGAATCTTGAATCTTGAATCTTGAGATATTATTTATTCAGCATTGTTTTTTTTAATTCAGATTTGACAGTTCGGTTCCCCATAGACTCAATGTTAGAGCTAGATCTGCTAACTGTTCGTATCTCGGTGATTGTTGCAGTAGATCGGATTCATCTAGATTGGTCTTAAACAACAAGATGGCGGACTACCCACAATGCCATTCTCCAATCAAGGAATATAAAGTCAGGTGTGTTGGTTCTGAATGAACTGATCGACGTCATGGAGAATGGCATTGTGGGTAGTCCGCCATCTTGTTGTTTAGCTATTTAGCCATTTGGCTGCTTTTACTGTTGTTTCATCTTCTATTAGGAATACATCAGAGAACATCAAACGCAATAAAAGTCTTTAAATCAATGTGCAGCAGTTCATTTCCATTTTGGGGGATTTGTGAAAAATGTATGACGAAATATTCGTGTGTTGATGAATTTAATCAGCTGACCCGCAGCACAGTGACATTCCACTACTTAATGGAAAAATAGTGTTAGCGCCATCATGTGGACAACATCATGACCTGCAACCTGCCACCGAGGTACACTGATACTGTAGCTAACTAAAAATTATAATAATAATTAGAAATTAAACCTCCCAACAATCTGGATAGAATAATAGGGTGACATAGGTTTTGTGACATGAATATAGCAGGAATACAATTACCGTCATTTCAGAACGGTTGAATTTCATAGATATTATTTATTCAGTATTGTTTTTTTTAATTCAGTTTTGACAGTTCGGTTCCCCATAGACTCAATGTTAGAGCTAGATCTGCTAACTGTTCGTATCTCGGTGATTGTTGCAGTAGATCGGATTCATCTGGATTGGTTTTAAACAACAAGATGGCGGACTACCCACAATGCCATTCTCCAATCAAGGAATATAAAGTCAGGTGTGTTGGTTCTGAATGAACTGATCGACGTCATGGAGAATGGCATTGTGGGTAGTCCGCCATCTTGTTGTTTAGCTATTTAGCCATTTGGCTGCTTTTACTGTTGTTTCATCTTCTATTAGGAATACATCAGAGAACTTCAAACGCAATAAAAGTCTATGAATCACTGTGCAGCAGTTCATTTCCATTTTGGGGGATTTGTGAAAAATGTATGACGAAATATTCGTGTGTTGATGAATTTAACCAGCTGACCCGCAGCACAGTGACATTCCACTACTTAATGGAAAAATAGTGTTAGCGCCATCATGTGGACAAAATCATGACCTGCAACCTGCCACCGAGGTACACTGATACTGTAGCTAACTAAAAATTATAATAATAATTAGAAATTAAACCTCCCAACAATCTGGATAGAATAATAGGGTGACATAGGTTTTGTGACATGAATATAGCAGGAATACAATTGCCGTCATTTCAGAACAGGAAGAACGGTTGAATTTCATAGATATTTTTTATTCAGTATTGTTTTTTTTAATTCAGTTTTGACAGTTCGGTTCCCCATAGACTCAATGTTAGAGCTAGATCTGCTAACTGTTCGTATCTCGGTGATTGTTGCAGTAGATCGGATTCATCTGGATAGGTCTTAAACAACAAGATGGCGGACTACCCACAATGCCATTCTCCAATCAAGGAATATAAAGTCAGGTGTGTTGGTTCTGAATGAACTGATCGACGTCATGGAGAATGGCATTGTGGGTAGTCCGCCATCTTGTTGTTTAGCTATTTAGCCATTTGGCTGCTTTTACTGTTGTTTCATCTTCTATTAGGAATACATCAGAGAACTTCAAACGCAATAAAAGTCTTTAAATCAATGTGCAGCAGTTCATTTCCATTTTTGGGGATTTGTGAAAAATGTATGACGAAATATTCGTGTGTTGATGAATTTAATCAGCTGACCCGCAGCACAGTGACATTCCACTACTTAATGGAAAAATAGTGTTAGCGCCATCATGTGGACAACATCATGACCTGCAACCTGCCACCGAGGTACACTGATACTGTAGCTAACTAAAAATTATAATAATAATTAGAAATTAAACCTCCCAACAATCTGGATAGAATAATAGGGTGACATACGTTTTGTGACATGAATATAGCAGGAATACAATTGCCGTCATTTCAGAACAGGAAGAACGGTTGAATTTCATAGATATTTTTTATTCAGTATTGTTTTTTTTAATTCAGTTTTGACAGTTCGGTTCCCCATAGACTCAATGTTAGAGCTAGATCTGCTAACTGTTCGTATCTCGGTGATTGTTGCAGTAGATCGGATTCATCTGGATTGGTCTTAAACAACAAGATGGCGGACTACCCACAATGCCATTCTCCAATCAAGGAATATAAAGTCAGGTGTGTTGGTTCCGAATGAACTGATCGACGTCATGGAGAATGGCATTGTGGGTAGTCCGCCATCTTGTTGTTTAGCTATTTAGCCATTTAGCTGCTTTTACTGTTGTTTCATCTTCTATTAGGAATACATCAGAGAACTTCAAACGCAATAAAAGTCTATGAATCAATGTGCAGCAGTTCATTTCCATTTTGGGGGTTTTGTGAAAAATGTATGACGAAATATTCGTGTGTTGATGAATTTAACCAGCTGACCCGCAGCACAGTGACATTCCACTACTTAATGGAAAAATAGTGTTAGCGCCATCATGTGGACAAAATCATGACCTGCAACCTGCCACCGAGGTACACTGATACTGTAGCTAACTCAAAATTATAATAATAATTAGAAATTAAACCTCCCAACAATCTGGATAGAATAATAGGGTGACATAGGTGTTGTGACATGAATATAGCAGGAATACAATTACCGTCATTTCAGAACAGGAAAAACGGTTGAATTTCATAGATATTATTTATTCAGTATTGTTTTTTTTAATTCAGTTTTGACAGTTCGGTTCCCCATAGACTCAATGTTAGAGCTAGATCTGCTAACTGTTCGTATCTCGGTGATTGTTGCAGTAGATCGGATTCATCTGGATTGGTCTTAAACAACAAGATGGCGGACTACCCACAATGCCATTCTCCAATCAAGGAATATAAAGTCAGGTGTGTTGGTTCAGAATGAACTGATCGACGTCATGGAGAATGGCATTGTGGGTAGTCCGCCATCTTGTTGTTTAGCTATTTAGCCATTTGGCTGCTTTTACTGTTGTTTCATCTTCTATTAGGAATACATCAAAGAACTTCAAACGCAATAAAAGTCTTTAAATCAATGTGCAGCAGTTCATTTCCATTTTGGGGGTTTTGTGAAAAATGTATGACGAAATATTCGTGTGTTGATGAATTTAACCAGCTGGCCCGTAGCACAGTGACATTCCACTACTTAGTGGAAAAATAGTGTTAGCGCCATCATGTGGACAACATCATGACCTGCAACCTGCCACCGAGGTACACTGATACTGTAGCTAACTAAAAATTATAATAATAATTAGAAATTAAACCTCCCAACAATCTGGATAGAATAATAGGGTGACATAGGTTTTGTGACATGAATATAGCAGGAATACAATTACCGTCATTTCAGAACAGGAAAAACGGTTGAATTTCATAGATATTTTTTATTCAGTATTGTTTTTTTTAATTCAGTTTTGACAGTTCGGTTCCCCATAGACTCAATGTTAGAGCTAGATCTGCTAACTGTTCGTATCTCGGTGATTGTTGCAGTAGATCGGATTCATCTGGATTGGTCTTAAACAACAAGATGGCGGACTACCCACAATGCCATTCTCCAATCAAGGAATATAAAGTCAGGTGTGTTGGTTCTGAATAAACTGATCGACGTCATGGAGAATGGCATTGTGGGTAGTCCGCCATCTTGTTGTTTAGCTATTTAGCCATTTGGCTGCTTTTACTGTTGTTTCATCTTCTATTAGGAATACATCAGAGAACTTCAAACGCAATAAAAGTCTTCAAATCAATGTGCAGCAGTTCATTTCCATTTTTGGGGATTTGTGAAAAATGTATGACGAAATATTCGTGTGTGTTGATGAATTTAACCAGCTGACCCGCAGCACAGTGACATTCCACTACTTAATGGAAAAATAGTGTTAGCGCCATCATGTGGACAACATCATGACCTGCAACCTGCCACCGAGGTACACTGATACTGTAGCTAACTAAAAATTATAATAATAATTAGAAATTAAACCTCCCAACAATCTGGATAGAATAATAGGGTGACATAGGTTTTGTGACATGAATATAGCAGGAATACAATTACCGTCATTTCAGAACAGGAAGAACGGTTGAATTTCAGTGGTCATGAAGTGCTTCGAGAGGCTGATTAAGGATTACATCTGCTCCTCCCTCCCTCCGACCCTGGACCCACTGCAGTTCGCATATAGACCAAACAGATCTACAGACGATGCAGTTTCCCAGGTCCTCCACACCACTCTCTCTCACCTTGACAGGCAGAAGGGGGGCTATGTGAGAATGCTGTTTATAGACTATAGCTCAGCGTTCAATACCATAGTCCCCACCAGACTGGCTGATAAGATGATTGGCCTAGGACTGAACATTCCCCTGTGTGCCTGGATCCTGGACTTTCTGACGGCCAGGCCACAGGTGGTCAGGGTGGGTAGACACACCTCCAGCTCACTCACACTGAGCACAGGGTCCCCCCAGGGCTGTGTCCTTAGTCCCCTCCTCTACTCCCTGTACACCCACGACTGTGTGGCTAAGTCCAGCGAAAACTCCATCATCAAGTTTGCGGACGACACGGTCGTGGTGGGGCTGATCTCAGATAACAATGAGAAAGGCTACCTGGACGAGGTGGCGGACCTGTCACTCTGGTGTCAGGAGAACAGTCTCATCCTGAATGTCTCCAAGATAAAAGAGCTGATTGTGGACTTCGGGAGAGCACAAAAACTAAGGGCCTACACACCGCTGGACATCGGAGGGACTGCTGTGGACAGGGTGAGCAGTTTTAAATACCTGGGAGTCCACATCTCAGAAGACCTGACCTGGACTACCCACATCAGTTCTCTGGTGGGAAAGGCAAGGCAGCGCCTGTTCCATCTCAGGCAACTGAGGAAATTCAGAGTCTCCCGGAGGATCCTTCAGTCCTTCTACTCTGGAGCTGTGGAGAGCATCCTGGCTGGCAACATCACCGTCTGGTACGGTAACAGCACGGCCCAGGACAGGCGAGCTCTGCAAAGGGTGGTACACCTGGCGGAAAAAACCATGGGAGCTCCAACCCCCCCTCTCCATGTTCTGTACACCAGGAGGTGTAGGACCAGAGCCTGCAGGATTATGAAGGATCCTCACCACCCGAAACATGGACTGTTCCAGCCGCTGCGGTCAGGAAAACGCCTCCGCTGTCATGCAGCAAGAACAGAGAGGCTAAGGCTGAGTTTCTTCCCCCACGCCATCAGAATCGTCAACGATGACCCCACCAGTGCCCCCCTCAAGACACTCACACATGCACTGTCATCTTAACACATATGCACACACATAGTCATCCATCTGCTATTTATATTGCTTACTTATATGCTTACCGGTTATACTGTTCATATTGTTTATACTGTCCATACTGTATATTTTTTAGTACTTCTATTTTTATTTTATTGTATTTTAAAACTTATTGTATTGTTGCACTACTCTGTGGCACTGTCACTTTTGCATTTCACTGTATACTTGTATGCACGTGACAAATAAAGAATCTTGAATCTTGAATCTTGAGATATTATTTATTCAGTATTGTTTTTTTTAATTCAGATTTGACAGTTCGGTTCCCCATAGACTCAACGTTAGAGCTAGATCTGCTAACTGTTCGTATCTCGGTGATTGTTGCAGTAGATCGGATTCATCTGGATTGGTCTTAAACAACAAGATGGCGGACTACCCACAATGCCATTCTCCAATCAAGGAATATAAAGTCAGGTGTGTTGGTTCTGAATGAACTGATCGACGTCATGGAGAATGGCATTGTGGGTAGTCCGCCATCTTGTTGTTTAGCTATTTAGCCATTTGGCTGCTTTTACTGTTGTTTCATCTTCTGTTAGGAATACATCAGAGAACTTCAAACGCAATAAAAGTCTTCAAATCAATGTGCAACAGTTCATTTCCATTTTGGGGGTTTTGTGAAAAATGTATGACGAAATATTCGTGTGTTGATGAATTTAACCAGCTGACCCGCAGCACAGTGACATTCCACTACTTAGTGGAAAAATAGTGTTAGCGCCATCATGTGGACAACATCATGACCTGCAACCTGCCACCGAGGTACACTGATACTGTAGCTAACTAAAAATTATAATAATAATTAGAAATTAAACCTCCCAACAATCTGGATAGAATAATAGGGTGACATAGGTGTTGTGACATGAATATAGCAGGAATACAATTACCGTCATTTCAGAACAGGAAAAACGGTTGAATTTCATAGATATTTTTTATTCAGTATTGTTTTTTTTAATTCAGTTTTGACAGTTCGGTTCCCCATAGACTCAATGTTAGAGCTAGATCTGCTAACTGTTCGTATCTCGGTGATTGTTGCAGTGGATCGGATTCATCTGGATTGGTCTTAAACAACAAGATGGCGGACTACCCACAATGCCATTCTCCAATCAAGGAATATAAAGTCAGGTGTGTTGGTTCAGAATGAACTGATCGACGTCATGGAGAATGGCATTGTGGGTAGTCCGCCATCTTGTTGTTTAGCTATTTAGCCATTTGGCTGCTTTTACTGTTGTTTCATCTTCTATTAGGAATACATCAAAGAACTTCAAACGCAATAAAAGTCTTTAAATCAATGTGCAGCAGTTCATTTCCATTTTGGGGGTTTTGTGAAAAATGTATGACGAAATATTCGTGTGTTGATGAATTTAACCAGCTGGCCCGCAGCACAGTGACATTCCACTACTTAGTGGAAAAATAGTGTTAGCGCCATCATGTGGACAACATCATGACCTGCAACCTGCCACCGAGGTACACTGATACTGTAGCTAACTAAAAATTATAATAATAATTAGAAATTAAACCTCCCAACAATCTGGATAGAATAATAGGGTGACATAGGTTTTGTGACATGAATATAGCAGGAATACAATTACCGTCATTTCAGAACAGGAAGAACGGTTGAATTTCAGTGGTCATGAAGTGCTTCGAGAGGCTGATTAAGGATTACATCTGCTCCTCCCTCCCTCCGACCCTGGACCCACTGCAGTTCGCATATAGACCAAACAGATCTACAGACGATGCAGTTTCCCAGGTCCTCCACACCACTCTCTCTCACCTTGACAGGCAGAAGGGGGGCTATGTGAGAATGCTGTTTATAGACTATAGCTCAGCGTTCAATACCATAGTCCCCACCAGACTGGCTGATAAGATGATTGGCCTAGGACTGAACATTCCCCTGTGTGCCTGGATCCTGGACTTTCTGACGGCCAGGCCACAGGTGGTCAGGGTGGGTAGACACACCTCCAGCTCACTCACACTGAGCACAGGGTCCCCCCAGGGCTGTGTCCTTAGTCCCCTCCTCTACTCCCTGTACACCCACGACTGTGTGGCTAAGTCCAGCGAAAACTCCATCATCAAGTTTGCGGACGACACGGTCGTGGTGGGGCTGATCTCAGATAACAATGAGAAAGGCTACCTGGACGAGGTGGCGGACCTGTCACTCTGGTGTCAGGAGAACAGTCTCATCCTGAATGTCTCCAAGATAAAAGAGCTGATTGTGGACTTCGGGAGAGCACAAAAACTAAGGGCCTACACACCGCTGGACATCGGAGGGACTGCTGTGGACAGGGTGAGCAGTTTTAAATACCTGGGAGTCCACATCTCAGAAGACCTGACCTGGACTACCCACATCAGTTCTCTGGTGGGAAAGGCAAGGCAGCGCCTGTTCCATCTCAGGCAACTGAGGAAATTCAGAGTCTCCCGGAGGATCCTTCAGTCCTTCTACTCTGGAGCTGTGGAGAGCATCCTGGCTGGCAACATCACCGTCTGGTACGGTAACAGCACGGCCCAGGACAGGCGAGCTCTGCAAAGGGTGGTACACCTGGCGGAAAAAACCATGGGAGCTCCAACCCCCCCTCTCCATGTTCTGTACACCAGGAGGTGTAGGACCAGAGCCTGCAGGATTATGAAGGATCCTCACCACCCGAAACATGGACTGTTCCAGCCGCTGCGGTCAGGAAAACGCCTCCGCTGTCATGCAGCAAGAACAGAGAGGCTAAGGCTGAGTTTCTTCCCCCACGCCATCAGAATCGTCAACGATGACCCCACCAGTGCCCCCCTCAAGACACTCACACGTGCACTGTCATCTTAACACATATGCACACACATAGTCATCCATCTGCTATTTATATTGCTTACTTATATGCTTACCGGTTATACTGTTCATATTGTTTATACTGTCCATACTGTATATTTTTTAGTACTTCTATTTTTATTTTATTGTATTTTAAAACTTATTGTATTGTTGCACTACTCTGTGGCACTGTCACTTTTGCATTTCACTGTATACTTGTATGCACGTGACAAATAAAGAATCTTGAATCTTGAATCTTGAGATATTATTTATTCAGTATTGTTTTTTTTAATTCAGATTTGACAGTTCGGTTCCCCATAGACTCAACGTTAGAGCTAGATCTGCTAACTGTTCGTATCTCGGTGATTGTTGCAGTAGATCGGATTCATCTGGATTGGTCTTAAACAACAAGATGGCGGACTACCCACAATGCCATTCTCCAATCAAGGAATATAAAGTCAGGTGTGTTGGTTCTGAATGAACTGATCGACGTCATGGAGAATGGCATTGTGGGTAGTCCGCCATCTTGTTGTTTAGCTATTTAGCCATTTGGCTGCTTTTACTGTTGTTTCATCTTCTGTTAGGAATACATCAGAGAACTTCAAACGCAATAAAAGTCTTCAAATCAATGTGCAACAGTTCATTTCCATTTTGGGGGTTTTGTGAAAAATGTATGACGAAATATTCGTGTGTTGATGAATTTAACCAGCTGACCCGCAGCACAGTGACATTCCACTACTTAGTGGAAAAATAGTGTTAGCGCCATCATGTGGACAACATCATGACCTGCAACCTGCCACCGAGGTACACTGATACTGTAGCTAACTAAAAATTATAATAATAATTAGAAATTAAACCTCCCAACAATCTGGATAGAATAATAGGGTGACATAGGTGTTGTGACATGAATATAGCAGGAATACAATTACCGTCATTTCAGAACAGGAAAAACGGTTGAATTTCATAGATATTTTTTATTCAGTATTGTTTTTTTTAATTCAGTTTTGACAGTTCGGTTCCCCATAGACTCAATGTTAGAGCTAGATCTGCTAACTGTTCGTATCTCGGTGATTGTTGCAGTGGATCGGATTCATCTGGATTGGTCTTAAACAACAAGATGGCGGACTACCCACAATGCCATTCTCCAATCAAGGAATATAAAGTCAGGTGTGTTGGTTCAGAATGAACTGATCGACGTCATGGAGAATGGCATTGTGGGTAGTCCGCCATCTTGTTGTTTAGCTATTTAGCCATTTGGCTGCTTTTACTGTTGTTTCATCTTCTATTAGGAATACATCAAAGAACTTCAAACGCAATAAAAGTCTATAAATCAATGTGCAGCAGTTCATTTCCATTTTGGGGGATTTGTGAAAAATGTATGACGAAATATTCGTGTGTTGATGAATTTAACCAGCTGGCCCGCAGCACAGTGACATTCCACTACTTAATGGAAAAATAGTGTTAGCGCCATCATGTGGACAACATCATGACCTGCAACCTGCCACCGAGGTACACTGATACTGTAGCTAACTAAAAATTATAATAATAATTAGAAATTAAACCTCCCAACAATCTGGATAGAATAATAGGGTGACATACGTTTTGTGACATGAATATAGCAGGAATACAATTGCCGTCATTTCAGAACAGGAAGAACGGTTGAATTTCATAGTTATTTTTTATTCAGTATTGTTTTTTTTAATTCAGTTTTGACAGTTCGGTTCCCCATAGACTCAATGTTAGAGCTAGATCTGCTAACTGTTCGTATCTCGGTGATTGTTGCAGTAGATCGGATTCATCTGGATTGGTCTTAAACAACAAGATGGCGGACTACCCACAATGCCATTCTCCAATCAAGGAATATAAAGTCAGGTGTGTTGGTTCTGAATGAACTGATCGACGTCATGGAGAATGGCATTGTGGGTAGTCCGCCATCTTGTTGTTTAGCTATTTAGCCATTTGGCTGCTTTTACTGTTGTTTCATCTTCTATTAGGAATACATCAGAGAACTTCAAACGCAATAAAAGTCTATGAATCACTGTGCAGCAGTTCATTTCCATTTTGGGGGATTTGTGAAAAATGTATGACGAAATATTCGTGTGTTGATGAATTTAACCAGCTGGCCCGCAGCACAGTGACATTCCACTACTTAATGGAAAAATAGTGTTAGCGCCATCATGTGGACAACATCATGACCTGCAACCTGCCACCTGGGTACACTGATACTGTAGCAAACTAAAAATTATAATAATAATTAGAAATTAAACCTCCCAACAATCTGGATAGAATAATAGGGTGACATAGGTTTTGTGACATGAATATAGCAGGAATACAATTACCGTCATTTCAGAACAGGAAGAACGGTTGAATTTCATAGTTATTTTTTATTCAGTATTGTTTTTTTTAATTCAGTTTTGACAGTTCGGTTCCCCATAGACTCAATGTTAGAGCTAGATCTGCTAACTGTTCGTATCTCGGTGATTGTTGCAGTAGATCGGATTCATCTGGATTGGTCTTAAACAACAAGATGGCGGACTACCCACAATGCCATTCTCCAATCAAGGAATATAAAGTCAGGTGTGTTGGTTCAGAATGAACTGATCGACGTCATGGAGAATGGCATTGTGGGTAGTCCGCCATCTTGTTGTTTAGCTATTTAGCCATTTGGCTGCTTTTACTGTTGTTTCATCTTCTATTAGGAATACATCAGAGAACTTCAAACGCAATAAAAGTCTTTAAATCAGTGTGCAGCAGTTCATTTCCATTTTGGGGGTTTTGTGAAAAATGTATGACGAAATATTCGTATGTTGATGAATTTAACCAGCTGGCCCGCAGCACAGTGACATTCCACTACTTAATGGAAAAATAGTGTTAGCGCCATCATGTGGACAACATCATGACCTGCAACCTGCCACCTGGGTACACTGATACTGGAGCTAACTAAAAATTATAATAATAATTAGAAATTAAACCTCCCAACAATCTGGATAGAATAATAGGGTGACATAGGTTTTGTGACATGAATATAGCAGGAATACAATTACCGTCATTTCAGAACAGGAAAAACGGTTGAATTTCATAGATATTATTTATTCAGTATTGTTTTTTTTAATTCAGTTTTGACAGTTCGGTTCCCCATAGACTCAATGTTAGAGCTAGATCTGCTAACTGTTCGTATCTCGGTGATTGTTGCAGTAGATCGGATTCATCTGGATTGGTCTTAAACAACAAGATGGCGGACTACCCACAATGCCATTCTCCAATCAAGGAATATAAAGTCAGGTGTGTTGGTTCTGAATGAACTTGTCGACGTCATGTCCGTTTGTCATTCTCCGACGCTTCAAAACTAGACGGAATAAATAATATCTATGAAATTCAACCGTTCTTCCTGTTCTGAAATGATGGTAATTGTATTCCTACTATATTCATGTCACAACATTTATGTTACCCTATTATTCTATCCAGATTGTTTGGGAGGTTTAATTTCATCCTCGTAGCTACAGTATCAGTGTACCCAGGTGGCAGGTTGCAGGTCATGATGTTGTCCACATGATGGCGCTAACACTATTTTTCCATTAAGTAGTGGAATGTCACTGTGCTGCAGGTCAGCTGGTTAAATTCATCAACACACGAATATTTCGTCATACATTTTTCACAAATCCCCAAAAATGGAAATGAACTGCTGCACCTTGATTTTAAGACTTTTATTGCGTTTGAAGTTCTCTGATGTATTCCTAATAGAAGATGAAACAACAGTAAAAGCAGCAAAATGGCTAAACAGCTGGCCAAACTAAAACTTCTGGCCAAACTAAAACTTCTACCCAAACTTAACATATTGGTCTTCCCTGTTTGTCAGATCATTTTCATACAAATTTCTCAGTCAGTCTTAAACTGCATTGAAGAAGCATTTGTTACAGTCTAGTTTACTAACTTTACATAGGAGGAGCTACAATATAACAGTACCAGCTTGACTTACTAGTGTGTGTGTGTGTGTGAGAGAGATTGCGTGCGTGTGTGTGTGTGTGTGTGTGAGAGAGATTGCGTGCGTGCGTGTGTGCGTGTGTGTGTGTGTGTGTGAGAGAGATTGCGTGCGTGCGTGCGTGTGTGTGTGTGTGAGAGAGATTGCGTGCGTGCGTGTGTGTGTGAGCCTGTGTGTGTGTGTGTGTGTGTGTGTGTGTGTGTGTGTGTGTGTGTGTGTGTGTGTGTGTGTGTGTGTGTGTGTGTGTGCGTGCGTGCGTGCGTGCGTGCGTGCGTGCGTGCGTGCGTGCGTGCGTGCGTGCGTGCGTGCGTGCGTGCGTGCGTGCGTGCGTGCGTGCGTGCGTCTGTTCTGTTTGGTCGGATCTGGAACACCAGTATGATGCTGTGTCCTCTACTGGTTAAGACCGTCATGGGAACTCTGCACCTGGATGCACCAACAGGAAAACCAAGCAATTCCACTACTGTAAAATCATGTAAATGGAAGGAGAGCCACGTGTGTGACAGAGCCTGTAAGGCCGTCAACATGGACCCATCAGATGCTGCTGATACGAGTAACGTGATCAAGAAGGAGATGATTAAGATGGAGTGTGACCAGACTAGATTGCACAACACGCCTGATGTTGTGATAGACATCATCACCAAACTCCTGCAGGGGATCGAGCCAGAGTCAGAAGACGGCTCTCCCTCAGACACGATGACAGCGACGCCACTCTCAGACGTGGCCATGGATATGGTGGTGTCCATCCTACGGGACGTGTCAGGTGACGCTAATGCAGCGTCTGCTTTGGACACCACTAAGGAGCTTCAAGCTCTCTTCTCGCGGCCATCCAGTGTGAGGATAGTGAGCTCCCTCCGAAGGGAACTGGAAAAGCGCATGGGCTCCCCCGATGCTCTCAGGCATGCCCTGTGCCATGGCAGCAAGGAGGTTACCCATGTCATCAGAACTACTGTGGGCAGGGAGGTCAACAAGCTTATAGCTGAGTCCCCAGTATCCAGCCTGGGTTCCGCCACCAGCTCCATTGGCTCATTCAGAGCAGCTGACCTCACAGTCTCCACCCGCCCGCTGTCCTCTGACATCTGTCTGAAGACACATTACGACAACAAGGCCGCCTCGAAGAGTCGGTGTGGCTCAGCAGAGGACAAAACTACAGACCCTGTGGTTATCACTGTCCATGAGGACACAGTCAGGGATGTGTTTGTCAGGCTGTTCTCACAGCTAAGCCACCTGAAGGTGCAGGACTGGAACCTTGTGGATGATGTGTTCAAGAAGCTGAAGAACACAATGTGGGTGAGGGTCACCACCAAAAGCCAGTGGCTCATTCGTGCCCTACCAGAGGAGCTTATCAAAGAACTGAAGGCCTACCAGAGGGAATCCACTATTGGTGAGGATGTCATCAGCATGATCAACACCAACATTGATGCAGACAGCCACATCAACCAGGTGGAGGAGGCAGATTCTTCCAGGCTCAAAACAGGGCCTCAGGGGAATAATCAGATCATTGGCAGAAAGGTAAGACAAGCCTATACTATACCTGTACCCTCATGAGGTTTACATTGTTATATGAATACTTCATCTTGTTTTCAAATTGATTGATCTGCACCAGAATGATCACAATTGAATGTATAGTTATCTGTCTCTTTGACTTCCATTGACAGTCAAGTTTGAGCATAGTTGTTGGGGACACCTCAGACATGCCAGAGGTGGAGATGGCTGTGGACTCTCTCTCTAAGAGTGAGTATACCTAGTGGTAATGTCTTCACTGGAAAATGACATGTTTTGACTGGATGGTTCATCTTTGCAGTCATTCCTCTGGCACATGTAAATGAGTCCCTTGTTATATGAGAAGTAACATCTTTTCATCTGCTTGTCAGGCAAAGAGGAGAAAAAGAAGAAGAAGGGAATGCGCTGCTTCCTCAGAAGAGTGCTGAAGGCCCTGAAGCGTGGTGTGACCTGCAGCTGTGGGGTCTCCAGGGAGGACGAGGACTAGTTCATCTCCTCTACCCCCCCCCCCCCACCCCCTCTCTGTAATTCCCTTTTTATTCATTTTGAAGACAAAAAAAAAACACCCCCCTTTTCAATTCCTCATACCCAAATGCCCTTGAAAAAAAATTACAACAATTAAACCGTTCAGTTTTACTCCTTGAAGTAGGAAAGTGAGCTGTGAGGATTTAATACCTATTTCTCATGGGCTGGATTCCTGGACGTAGAATAAGCCTGGTCATAGACTGAAATGCATTTACATTTTTCATAGAATTCCATTTTCTTTACACATAATGCACAAGCACACTTAGACTTGAAAAGCAGACAAACACTCTCAATCAATCTCTCCATAATCCATTCTCACAACATACACTTCTCAACATGACCTTCCCCCCATCCGACCATTCTCACAACTCACAGCACAACACAACAAACACAATACAACAGTGGAATATGTTGAAAGCTTTTTCAATAGTCTCCATTGAATTATGACACCCCCCCTCCCCTTGAATTATGACACCCCCCCAACCCCACCCCCACTGCCACGCCCCTCCAGCCAGCCCTGGTTGGAGCCCAGCTGAATCTCAGGTTGCCAATCAATCAGTCAGCCCCAACGGCCTTGGAAGAAGTTGTTGCCTTCTTCAAACAAGTTACAGTAAGAAAGAATTATTTTTGTTTTGTTTGATTGTGTTTTAGATTTGAGTTGTCTCCCTTTTTACCTGTATTTTTGGCTACAGGGATTTGGATTTGGGATTGGGATTTGTTCCACTCAAATGTGTTGTGAGATATCATTTTACACATTGCAGTTGTACCGTATGTGGAGTTTTACACAGTTGTGATGCATTGCCTCTGCTCTCTAGCAGTGGTTGCTAGTCATGGTTCATACAACCTTCACTCACAGTCTAGGATTCAACTCCATATACCAAAAGTCAGGACATAACTTGGTAGTAAAGGTTTTTGATTCTCCACCACTCACAATGTCCGCTAAAGAAAACAGGTGTAGCTACATGTGCAGTAGTGAGTTGCTCTGGTTAGATTCCTGCCTTGTCTAGAACGTTGAGTGGCTGTCATGTGCTGTTGAGTGACATTTATGTGCTGTTAAATGACAGTCTGTGCCTCTGAATGTAAGGATTGTGCGTTTGAATCTGAACGGTCCTGGGGTCAGTTTTCTGAAAACTTTGTAGCTAATGCAATACTTTATCCCAAATGTCAGGCCCACTCTCTCTCAGATCAGCACCGTTGTTAATTGTCAACTGTTTTGAGAACAAGTACAGCTGATCCACAGTTACAGTTTTTCTCGATCGCTTGAGCACATTTCTTGAAATAGTATTGAACTTTTAAAAACAGTTGACACGTACCCCTTAATAGTAACATGTTTACCAAAACCTTTAACTCTTATTTTGCAAAACTGTCAAAATTACGAAGAGATGTGTCTTTATTGTGAGCGGCTTGGTGGTGCAATGGTAAAGGACATGCCCTGTAAGTAGAACGTATATGTGACCTTCAGTTTCACACAAGTTTCCTGTCTTGCATGTTCCTGAGTAGCAGAGTTGGTGGCACTGGAAATGTGCATTTGTTGTGAGCAGCTTGGTGGCGTAATGGTAAAGGGCCTTTGAGCAGAAGGTAGCTGGTTGAAAACTATTGATCTTGTGGCACTTTTTTTTTTTTTTTTTTCATCAGTCTTTTGGACGGCAACAGTTCAAACAGGCTGTGATTGGGGTGGCTGGGGTCTCTGATGATCCTCCGGGCTTTGCTGCCACATCGCTTGTTGTATATGTCCTGGATGGAGGGAAACTCACATCCACTGATGTGCTCAGCTGTCTGCGAGTGATGTCTTTGCGTCCCAGTGGTGTAATGGTAAAGGACAGGTCCCGCAAGCCCAGCTGAGGCCATGAGGTAAGTTGAGCAGTTTCCAAGTGACCTTCCTTTGGAAGGTTTAGGTGGTGGCTAATTATTGGTGAAGATGCTTCTTAGAAGAAGAAGAATTTTATATATATATATAAAATTCTTCTTCTAAGAAGCATTTTTACCAAGAATTAGCCACCACCTAAACCTTCCGAATGATGGATGGGGGATAGCCAAAACAAAATTAGGAGGGGGGGGGGGTATATAAATGACAAAAATAATAAACAGCTTTCTTCTCGATAACCGCTGCTGGACATTGTTCTGGAAGGGCGGGGGGGGGACACTCCCTCACATCCCCCCCACTTTCCTTTTGTCCGAGCCTTGTCCGCAGCTTGCGGGGGGGGGGGGGACAGGACACTACAGGTAGTTACAGCAACAAAAATGGCATGACTGACATTTACAGTAATCTATTCTCTCCTGTATGCCAGGCCACATGTTGTATTACTGATGACCTGTTTCATTTGTGATTACAGACTGATTGTTAGTTGAACTGTTGAGCAATGAGAGTTAACATGTATGGAGTAAGATGAACTATAATGGGAGAAATAGCTATATGCCGTAAAGTAAATAATTCCATTTTGTTGTCAACACATACTCAATAGATGATGATACCAGATGATTATTATGTCATTGCTGTGCGTATGTGCGGCTGTCACCCTACTGAACTCGAACTCTGCACCTAGGTGACAACCTACCAACCCCTGCAATCCCCCCCCCCCCCCCCCTCCCGGACAATTGCACTACTCTTACAGTATTCCTATATGCACATATTCTTATATTTTTCTTTAATACTACTGTTAATACACTGCACATATCTGTACATACCTGTTTATACTGTTCATATGGCATTCCATATTTATTCTGCTATTTACTCTAATGTTACTGTTATTGTACTGTTACTGTATATACTGCTAGACTGCATTGCCTATACAGCTCAGCACACTGTTCATACTGCATCCTATTTATTCTGCTTATAATGCTACTGCTAATTCATATACTGCTTACACTGCACTACCTGTATATACTCTTCACACTGCACTTTTCTGCACTTCTGGTTAGACGCTAACTGCATTTCGTTGTCTCTGTACTCTGCACAATGACAATAAAGTTGAATCTAATCTAATCTAATGTGACTTTCAGTTTCATCCAAATAGTTGAAGAACTTGAGCAAAACTGCAACTTCCTGTCTTGTGTCTGCGAAGTTAAGTATTGCATGTTCCTTAGTTGCAGAGTTGGTTGCATTGGAAATGTGCATTTGTTGTCAGCAGCTTGGTGGCGTCATGGTATGGAACATGCCCCATGAGCAGAATGTGGCTATTTGAAATGTTCATGCTAATGATGTTGTTGCACTTCTTTTTATTTTTTTGCAGGTGTCTGCGAGTGATGTCTTTGCGTCCCAGCGGTGTAATGGTAAAGGACAGGTCCCGCAAGCCCAGCTGAGGCCATGAGGTAAGTTGAGCAGTTTCCAAGTGACCTTCCTTTGGAAGGTTTAGGTGGTGGCTAATTATTGGTAAAGATGCTTCTTAGAAGAAGAATTGTATATATATATATATATATAATATTCTTCTTCTTAAGAAGCATTTTTACCAAGAATTAGCCACCACCTAAACCTTCCAAAGGATGGATGGGGAGAGAGATCTAAAACTAAATTGGGGGGGGGTTATTCATTTAACAATTTTAAAAACAGCTTTCTTCTCGATAACCGCTGCTGGACATTGTTCTGGAAGGGCGGGGGGGGGACACTCCCTCACATCCCCCCCACTTTCCTTTTGTCCGAGCCTTGTCCGCAGCCACTCCCTCACATGCCCCCCACTTCCCTTTTTTTTTGTCCGAGGCTTGTCCGCACCTTCAAGTCACCAACCGTGGTGACATACCGCTGGTCAGACCCTGCACCGATGTTCCGGTAAGCCACCGGAGGCAGCACGGCTCCTCTATCTTGCGATAGCAGCCACAGGGTCTCGCACATGTTCCAGAGCCATGACCGGGTCTCGAACCTCTAACCCCGTTATGATGGGGCAAGGTACTAACCGCACAGCCACGACTCCTTCACGCTTTACATACTTCGTTTCTTTTATTTGACTTTTTTTTTTTTGAACCCGTCTGCTGATGTAAATGTCAAAATTACGAAGAGATGTGTGTTTGTTGTGAGCAGCCCAGTGGTGCAGTGGTAAAGCACTTGCTCTCTAAGTAGAAGGTTGCTGGTTCGAACCCAGCTGAGGCCATGAGAGCTGCACAGTGAGTGCAGCTGAGGCCGTGGGAGGAAAGCGCAGAGAGGAAGATGAAAGGGAGTAGAGATTGTTAACTCTAAAAAAAAACAACCTTCATGTGATAGGTAGTTTTATTAAATTTTCTCCTTAAATCCCTTTAAGTGCTGTAAAATTTTTCTCGTCTCCTCTCCATAACTGCTGCTGTACATTGTTCTGGAAGGGCGGGGGGGGTAACCCCTTAAATCCCCCCCCACTTTTGTCCGAGCCTTGTCCGTTTCTGACACAGCGCTGGTCCGAGCCTTGTCCGCACCTTCTGACCCTGCACCGATGTCCGGTGAGCACGGCTCCTCTACCTTGCGATAGCAGCCACAGGGTCTTGCATGTGTTCCAGAGCTGTGAGCAGGTCTTGAACCTGTAACCTCCTGATCTTGGAGGAGCGGTATTAACCGCTGAGCCACAGCGCCTTCACACTTTACACACTTCGTTTCTTATATTTGACTTGAAGGTTTGAGGAAACATATTCAAAAGCATGTTCTAAACCTAGAGCCATGACCAGGTCTTGAACCTCCAACCCCCTGATCTTGGAGGAGCAGTATTAACCGCTGAGCCATGACTTCTTCACACTTGACACACTTCGTTTCTTATATTTGACTTGAAAGTGTGAGGAAACATATTCAAAAGCAAGTTCCAAAAATGTGGTCCAGAGCCTTCACCAGGTCTTGAACCTCCAACCCCATTATAATGGGGCGAGGTCCTTCACACTTTACAGACTTCGTTTTGAATGTTTCACAAAAGCAAGTTCCAAACCAAGCCTTGAACCAGTAATCTCTTATAGATGAGGCAGAGTTTGTGTGCACAGAGCCACCACTGCTTCTAGGTTTGTCATGCTTCTTTTTATATATTTGACTTGAATGTTTGAGGAAACATATTCAAAGGGAAGTCCCAAACCAAATTGGTGACTTCTTACAGGTGAGGCAAAGTTCTTTGCACAGAGCCACCACCACAATTCGCTTGCATCACAATTGACTCACACTCCAGAACAGGTTTGAATGCTCAACCTTTTTAGAAGTCAAAGATCTTCGTGAACAGCCACAGCTATTTCATGTTGCTGGTGCTTCTGTTAATGTAACACTGCTTTGTCTTTATTTCAATTCACATTTCTGGAAAATGTCAATAGTAGTGAAAAAATGTTTCTTGAGAGCATGTGTGGTGCACATCCATGGATGGCAGTACACAGAAATAGGACTGCAGAATTATGACAAAGACCATGCATATGCCATGAGGCTAAACCAAGATGGCCACCTTACCCTTTACAAAATGGTCCCTGCATGCTCATGGTGCCATCTTGAAACCTTTATGGCTTTTGTATTTTTTTCTCTCCGATATTCAGAGTTTAATATCCTTGGTAAGACATCTTTTTACTTACCAAGGATATTAAACTCTGAATATCGGAGAGAAAAAATACAAAAGCCATGAAGGTTTCAAGATGGCACCATGAGCATGCAGGGACCATTTTGTAAAGGCTAAGGCGGCCATCTTGGTTTAGCCTCATGGCATATGCATGGTCTGTCATAATTCTGCACTCCTATTTCTGTGTACTGCCATCCATGGATGTAAAACCATTACAAAGGATTAAGCCTTTTTTAAGTCTTCTTCTTCTTCTTCTTCTTCTTCAAGCCTTGAGGATCCATTCTGAGGAGAGCAGAAGAGCACACTTCAGGAAAAAAGGTACAGATTTGGGATGCAAAATTGTTTTACTTGCCTGCCAAAAAAGGAAAATCATGGCTAAAGTGAGTGATTACCATATCAAATCATTTCTGGGTAAATGTCAGGTTACATACTTTACTTGTTTATAATTAAATTGCTCAAAAAGCAGCAAGAACTGTAGTTCGTTCCTAGGTTTTTTTAGCTGGCTATAATGTTGACCAATTTGTTGCCTACAGTTAATTTATGCAGCATTTCTGTTTGTAGTTGGATGCCTTTACATTTGTAGAGTTGCTTTGTAGCTGATTTTGTAAAATTGTCAGCAACTATTCGATAAGTCAGCGAACAGGTTATTTTTCTATCTTGCAAAATACAACAGTGCTATGCTAGCTCACACAACAAGAGAACTTTAGCTACATTTGCTTACCTTTGTATTCAGTCTTGCTGCATTTTACCCCAGTATTCTAAATGGCCAGTTTCATCATGTTTCAGCTGTTATCTGTACCTGCCAGGAACTGACCATGTGTGTACTGCTAGTGCTGGCTAACATGGGAAGAATGTAAAATGTTAACAAATGATTAGTTTATTTGAATGAGTTTTACTACCTTGAGCATGCATCCTATTGGAGTATAACATTAGCCGGTGACTAACACAACCTCTTAACCCATCAAAAACTGAGCGTTTGAGGGAGAGTAGCAGGGCTACATTTGTACAGAAAGACTACTGGAAAATGACAAAAACCTCATGTTTGGGTGAATTTAATTTGATCTGGTGAAGCCAAAACTCAAAGAAAACATTGGAAATCACAATTTGCAGACCTAAAAGCACTTACCGGATGCACAGAAAACACCTCAAAAACAGCCATTGCTAGAGCTAAAATGCTTGCAGCAAGGAGTCCATCAGCAAAGGACTTGCTGGAGGTGTGTCCCAGTCCTTTTATACATGTGTCCAAGCCCCGCCCCTGAAGCCCATTGGCTAAAGGCAATATCGGCTGAATTGATTGGGTTAGAGGCCCCTTTGCATTTTTTGCAATTCGTTTCGTATACTTGACTTGAAGGTTTGAGCAAACATATTCAAAACTGAACCTAGTTCCAGAGCCATGACCGGGTCTCGAACCTACAATCCCCTGATCTTGGGGCAAGGTATTAACCGCTGAGCCACGACTCCTTTTACGCTGTTTGCAATTCGTTTCTTATACTTGACTTGAAGGTTTGAGCAAACATATTCAAAGCTGAACCTAGTTCCAGAGCCATGACCGGGTCTCGAACCTACAATCCCCTGATCTTGGGGCAAGGTATTAACCGCTGAGCCACGACTCCTTTTACGCTGATTGCAATTCGTTTCTTATACTTGACTTGAAGGTTTGAGCAAACATATTCAAAACTGAACCTAGTTCCAGAGCCATGACCGGGTCTCGAACCTACAATCCCCTGATCTTGGGGCAAGGTATTAACCTGCTGAGCCACAACTCCTTTGCATTTTTTCCAATTCGTTTCTTATACTTGACTTGAAGGTTTGAGCAAACATATTCAAAATCAAACCTAGTTCCAGAGCCATGACCGGGTCTCAAACCTACAATCCCCTGATCTTGGGGCAAGGTATTAACCGCTGAGCCACGACTCCTTTGCATTTTTTGTAATTCATTTCTTATATTTAACTTGAAGGTTTGAGGAAACATATTCAAAAGGCCTTGAACCAGTGACCTCTTACTGATGAGGTAGCGTTCTTTGCACAGAGCCACCACTGCTTTCACATTTAGTGTGCTTCCATTTGTAACTTTGACATTAAGGTTTGCTGAAACACATTCAAAAGCAAATTCCAAACCTAGCCTTGAACCAGTGACCTCTTACAGTTAAGGGAGAGTTCTTACCACTCCACATTCCTCATACTCCCCTTTGTATTTTTAACATCAAGGTCTGTAGAAATGTGTATAAAAGCAGGATAGTCACACTCCAGAGCAGGTTTGAACCCTCAATCTTTAGTCTACGAGTCAAAGTCCTTATTGAAGAGCCACAGCTACTTCACATCGATGGTGCTTCTCTTTATGTTTTAGATATTGAGGGTTAATTAATTAGAGAAGGGTTGGAGGAAGAGACGAGAGACACACACACTGGCCTTTATAGAACAATTACACTTCAAAGAAAATGTCAGAGAACATTCATGAAGACTTTTATTGACTTGTCATTCTTTCATGGGGAATCAATGTAACTAAACATCCTTTCCCCTCAACCTGAGACAAGGTTTATTTTACATGGGGTGATTAAACCTTGCAGTGTGTGCTTGATGTTTTCTCTGTCAAAACAGTTCAAGACTGAGCAGAAAAAGTAGAGTAAAAGGCACATCCACACCAGTTCACATCCACACCAGTTCACAACACCGTCAGCCGCTGGCAACTCCAACCACATTTCCGACACACCAGAAACTTGTGTTGTTTTGGTTGATCCTTGGTTGAGTGTGTGTGTGTGTTGTCAGTAAGGAAAGAGGGCATGAGGCAGGACCCAATTTAGGTTTTATTGAAACTGGGAGTGGTCAAGACCAGGGTGCAGTTGACTTTTGGATATGCTTTGAGATATCCTTCACACTACAACAGTACAGCTGTGGTTTAGGGCATGGTTGACTGTTGGCATGGTTCTACATATCATCCACACTGTTCAGCAGTACAGCTTTTGAAATATTTGATAGAGATCTCACTCAAGTTCCCAATTCAGAATGCTTCTCGTTCATGCTTTGGAATAAAACAGTTGTTGAGGTTAGGCTTTATAGGGAATAAATATCTAATAAAATGGCAGAATTGTCTCTGAATGATGTACATCTTTAGCTATAGGATGACATTACTGTAGATAATGTTCTTCTACCTGGCCAGCATTATCTGAACCCAACCAATGTGTTTGACAATGATAACAGGTGAATAAGTGATAATGAAAGAAATAATTATCTGGTGCGTTTGCTTTCCTACATTACCTATCCAGATAAATCCAATTGACTGCTCAATCACCAGGATACAAACAGTCAGCAGATCTAGCTCTAACATTGAGTCTATAGGAAACCAAAGGGTTCAAAGACTTGTTCTCCTGCTTTAGATCTGTAATCACCACCATCCAGAGGATCAGTTCATGATTAGACCACATTCGTCTGGATTGTCTGAATCCAGCACCAAAAACAACACATTCTGATCTGAACTTTAGCTTCGTCATTTTCTTACTTTACTTTACCTATTCTGAACATTCTCGCTGCATTTTACCACAACATTCTAAATGTCAAGTTTCATCTAGTCTCAGCTGTTACCTGTACCTGCCGAGCTGACGATGTGTGCACTGCAAATGCTGGTTAAAATGGGAGGAATATAAAAAGTAAACAAATTATAGAAATTATAGTTGAAAACTGAGCATTTGAGGAAATGTAGCAGGGCTAGAGTTTTACATAGAGCACTGGAACATCTCAGAAACCACATTTTTCATATTTGGGTGATACTAATTTGATCTGGTGAAACCAAAATTCAAAACAATATAAATTCTCACCTTAGTGGGCCTTTAAAATCTCTCAATGGTGGATAAATGAATTGCATGTTTAAAATGTGCACAAGGGATAAAATACTGTGATAGAATATAAACAAGAACTAAAAACACTTACTGGATGTACACAAAAAAGATAACTATTGTTGAAGCCTTAGAAGACAGCCAAAAAGCACATGCATTCAGCAAGGAGTCCATCAGCAAAGGACTTGCTGGGGGTGTGTCCCAGTCCTTTTAGACTGTCAGTCTTAACGATCGGCACCTGTGGCAGAGGGACATCCAGGAATTGATCTACTTCATGCACACTTTTCAACATACACACTAAGGCGCGCATGCGTATGTTTTTATATATATGTTTATTTATGTGTGTTTGTTCACTTCTAGACTGCAGCTGGGACCTCACACTGCTCTTATGAAGCAATGGAGAATGACACCTGGTTTCCATTAGTTATGTTACTTACTTGTGATTGGCCAAGGACCGTTTCAGAATGTCAGCCATCTTGTTGCTTCAGATGAACAGATGAATCTGATCTACTGCAACAATCACCAGGGTAGAAACAGTTAGCAGATCTAGCACGTGGGGGGGGTTAAGGGATTGTTCCCCCGCCCTTCCAGAACAGTGTACAGCAGTGGTTATCTGGAATTTATCTGGAATTTTCTTCTTACCTGAAGCTTCTGCAATCTCACTTGGAAACTGTGCCTTCCTCTTATCTGGGTTTGAACCAGCAACCTTCTGCTTACTTCCTATTGACCTGCCTGTGGAACTTACCTGCTGACCCGTCCTTTACCACCGGGCCGCTCACAACACACCTCACTTCATAATTTTGACATCTACATCAGTAGACACCTGCAAAAAAAAAAGAAAAGAAAAGTGCAAAAACATAAGTAGCATAGACATTTCAAATAGCTACCTTTTGCTCATGGGGCATGTTCCATACCATTACGCCACCAAGTGTTCTACGTTGTGAGAGTTATAGTGCATTTTGCTAAAGAAATGTGGTGTTTGGCAACCGTGTTGACTATTAAGAGGTACGTGTTAACTGTTTTCTAAAGTTGAACACTGTTTCAAGAAATGTGCTCAAGCGATCAAGAAAAACTGTAAGCGTGGAGCAGCTATACCTGTTCTTAAAACAGTTGACAATTAACTACTTTGCTGATCTAGGAGAGAGTGGGCCTGACATTTGCACCTGACTGTGCCTAGATTCAAACCTACAATCATTACACATAAAACAGCTCTTCACAAACTTAATCTCATCGACAATGCAGGAATCTAACCCCAGAGCAACTCACTAACCACATGTTGCTCCACCTGTTTTCTTTAGCAGACATTGTGAGTGGTGGAGAGTCAAAAACCTTCTCTAAGCAAGTCATGAAAATCAAATCTAAAACACAATCAATGAACTCAAAAACAATTATTTCTTACTGTAACTTGTTTGGTGAAGGCAACAACTTCTTCCAAGGCCGTTGTAGAGGCTGATTGGCATTGAGATTCAGCTGGGCTCCAACAAAGGCTGGCTTGAGAGGCGTGGGGGTACAGAAGTGTAATAATGCAAAGCGAAGATGTCTGACATCTCAGTAGCCGTGTGGTTAAGACCTGTGTGCGTCTCCAAGGTCTGAAACTAACTTTAACTAAAATCTTTCATTTTCTACTTCCTAAGAATCTTTTGTGACATAATTGAACTGCTGTGGGATAATTAAACAGTGCAAACACTGTTTTGTCTTTATTTCAATTCACATTTCTGAAAAAAGGAAAGTAACGAAAAGCATGTTTCATGAGAGCATGTGTGGTGCATTACATCAGTCCTTGTCACTTGGTGCAGATCTCTGAAATTAAGGTGACCTAAAAGTTACCACCTGACCTAAAAGTTACAGGAACTTCACAATCTGTCAAGAAAGTATACTGCTAAAATAGTGGGCAAACATGAGTCAAACAAGCTCTGGAATATCTCAGGGTTAAAGTGTGCTAGTAAATTGATGCATTACTGAGTATATTAAGCTTTGAATATGGGAGAGAAAAAATACAGAAGCCATAAAGGTTTCCAGATGGCACCATCAACAGGCACAGACCATTTTGCCAAGGCTAATGGTTGATTTAGCATCATGGCAAACGCATGGTCTTATTCCTATCCATGCTGCAGAGAAGAAGTGCACACTTCAGCAAAAAGGGTACATATTTGGGAAACAAAAGTGACTGATTTCCATATCATTCCTGGGTAAATGTTGTGTTACATCCTTCATTTGTTCATATTTAAATTGCTCAAAAAGCAAGAAGTGGCATTCATTCCCAGGTTCCTGTTTTTTAGCTGGCTATAACGTTGACCAATTTGTTAGCAGTGCCTTCTGAATTTTGCAGCATGTCTGTTTGCATGTTAGCTGGCTTTGTAAAATTGTCACCAACGACTCAGATAAGTTAGTGAACAGGGTTAGTGAACAGGGTCAGTGAACAGGGTCAGTGAACAGGGTTAGTGAACAGGTTTAGTGCCGACTAACAGCAGGAATGTAAAACTGAGTCACATCCTTCAAAAACAGAGCATTTGAGGGAGCGGAGCAGGGCTAGATTTTTACATAAAGAGTACTGGAAAATGACAGAAACAGAAGACATGTTAGGGTGAATCTAATTTGATCTGGTGAAGCCAAAACTCAAACCAAACACTGGAAATCACAATTTGCAGAACTAAAAGCACTCACTTGATGCACAGGAAAAACAGCTAGAGGTAAAATGCACATGCTTTCAGCAAGGAGTCCATCAGCAAAGGACTTGCTGGGGGTGTGTCCCAGTCTTTTTATACTGGCCCTGCCAGTGAAGCCCATTGGCTGAAGGCAAGATTGGATGGATTGATTGGGTTAGAGGGATGTCAATCGAAATATAGGCGCAGTAACACTGTGGTGGACACTCCACACACACACACACACACACACACACACACACACACACACACACACACACACACACACACACACACACACACACACACACACACACACACACACACACACACACACACACACACACACACGTTTGTCAGTTGTCAGTGCATGTTGTCAGACAACACAATTGTCTCAGAATGTTAATCACCAGGATAGAAACAGTTAGCAGATCTAGATCTGACACTGAGTCTATGAGGAACAAAACTCTCCAAACTGACCACTTGTTTTAGATTTGTGACCACCTCCACCCAATGGATGGGTTCATCATGAAACCTGATTCATCTGGATTGTCTGAATCCATAGCTATTGCACCATGGATTTCATTATCCCAAGTTTGACATGTTAAAAAAAAACAAAGTTTATTTGTGTAGTGGTTTTTACACAGACAAATGTCACAAAGTGCTTCACAATAAAATAATACTAAACAATGTAAACAATAAGTACAATACAAACAATATGATCTCAAACCAAATCATAGATCATAGATCGCCAGGAGTAAGCCACGGAAAAAACTCCTTCAGAGTAAGAAACCTAAATAGGAACCAGACTCTAGGGGGACCCATCCTCCTCTGGCTGATCAGGTGACTCAATGTTAGAGCTAGATCTGCTAACTGTTTCTATCCTGGTGATCGTTGCAGTAGATCGGATTCATCTGAATAGGTCGGAAACAACAAGATAGCTGACTACCCACAAAGCCATATGAGTGTCATAGCAAAGGGTCTGAATACTTACGTACATGAGGTATTTCTGGATTTCAAAATGTTTAAAAACATGTTTTCGCTTTGTCATTATGGGGCATTATGTGAGGATTGATGGCAAAAATAAATAAACGTAATCAATTTCATCCACAAGGTTATTTTCTTTATTTACACATTATTATATCTTTTCACATGGTAATTTCAGTCCATTATGGTATATTGTGTATTATTTCTGGTGTACATGCAAACAAGACATGCCTCTCTGACATGTGGAGAGTCATCATGAGGTCACAGCTCTGTGTTTCACAAACACTTTGTTTATATGGACATCATCATCATCATCATCATCATTGTAGTAAATGAAGGACCTTGACTCCAGGGTTAGTTCAGGCTAGTAGACTAGTGCTGCCTTCATCAGAATGAGAAGGAGGAGGCAGAAGGTGAGTTACTGTCATTACTACCAAAATATAAAACAACAGAGGCTTGAATGTTACAAGTAGAGGAAATTATCAGTACAATTACAGTTAAATGTGTCTCCCCTCATCCTCTCTGACCACACACACACACACACACACACACACACACACACACACACACACACACACACACACACACACACACACACACACACACACACACACAGGAGAAGGAACAACATGTACATTGGATAGATAGACAGGTGAAGGAATCTATGGAAAGTGAATTACAGAACATGTCCATGTTGTACTGACAGAGAAGGAGAGCTGTCTTCACATCCACTCCCTGCTATCTTACACACAGCAACGTAATCCAGCATCACAACTCAAACACCCAATCTAACCAACTCTTATATTCATACATACTCTCTCCTGTGTTGTTCTCAGAGTTCATCATCAGTCTGATTTGATCATCTAATCATTCATCTGGATTGTTTCACTATCAGTTGCATTTCCATTAAAAAAAAACTAAAAAACATGTAAGCTTCTGTTTTGTCACTCTATTGCAGTCTATTTCACTATTAGATGCATTTTGTTATTAATAATAATAATAATAATAATAATAATTATATATATATATATATACAGTGAAAAATAATATAACTACACCCTACATCCTACACACTTCACCCAGGGGAGAGGGAACATCTGTACATCCAACTTCTCAGTGAAAACACACCACTATCCAACTGCATGTGTGTAGGCTTGACCTGAGTGGAAAATCACAACCTTTGAGTTTGAGTGTATGAAGCTTGATGTGATTGTAAAACTACATCATGACATCATGTTATGATCCATCATCTTTAAGCCTTTGGTGTTCAGTGTGAACTCCCTGAGACTAGTTTACACAGGGTCACTGAACAGCCATTGTCCCAAACCCTAAACCCTGGGTAGAGGGGCTCAGTGAATGTGGAGTGGAATGTGTGCAGGAGGGTCCGTGTGTCAGAGGAGCCGCTGTAGAAGGACAGAGTGCCGGCCGGCCAGTCCAGATACACTCCTACTCTGTGGGAGCCAGAGGAGGGGACAGGGATGACAGTGTTCTTGTTATTGTGCCAGGCAGAGTATCTGTCATCAGAGCAGAACAGACTCCAGGACTTGTCATTGTATCCCAACACACAGTCATCACCCTCTCCTCTCCTGCTGATTCCTTTATATGTCACTCCTATATGAGCCACTCCCCCACTCTTCTCTACCTCCCAGTAACGGCGCCCAGTCAGACCCTCTCTACACAGCACCTGTGGCCAGTAGTCAAATCTCTCTGGGTGATCAGGATACGGCTGCTCCTTTCTCCCCCATGTCACCTTTCTGTTCTCCTCAGACAGAGAGAGGTCTCTGTGTGCTGTGTTTGGGTCCAGTGTGAGCTCACAGGCATCTGATTGAGAGGGCAAAAATTATCACCAAATCAATACAATTGAATTTTGCTGCTTATACTGTTCATACTGCATTCTATTTATTCTGCTTATAATGTTACTGCTAATTCACTACACTGCTATACTGCACTACTATACTGCTATATACTGCAACCTGTATATATTGTTCACACTGCACTTTTCTGCTTTTTTGTTAGATGCTAACTGCATTTCGTTGTCTCTGTACTTGTACTCTGCACAATGACAATAAAGTTGAATCTAATCTAATCTATCCATCAGTCATCATAAGAAAAAGTAATCAATGCTCAGACCAGGGGCCATAGGCAGTCACAATGCTCGAAGAAGATTTGTATTTATTTATCAACAGGAGAGAAAGTTGTACAGGGGGGTAGTGGGGGTGAAGAGGTCTTTAGGAGGGACCATTAAGATGTAACATTCAATACTGGTGCTCTGTTTGAACTCTGCTGTACCCTGGTTCTTGAGTAATATCACAGTCCTATTCTCTACAGCGTAGGTGACTTACATTTGATCAGCCCAGGTTTGAGCCTGCACTCTCCACCATGGTCCACACTATATCAACCACAGAAGAACCCACAGAGGTTGAATGACACATTCACAATCATGTGGAAAATAGATACTGTGCATTAATCTCATTGATGCGTCCAGCCACATATTCAGCCTTTACCTGGGTGTCTGTAGTTTACAGAGTGGATCTTCCTGTACAGCAGAGAGCAGCGCCAGTCCTGAGTCTCCTGGGTGATTGTAGCTGAGGTCCAGCTCTCTCAGGTGGGAGGGGTTAGACCTCAGAGCTGAAGCCAGAGAAACACAGCCTTCCTCTGGGACTCCACAGCCTGACAACCTGGGGAAATAGTGTCATTCCATCTGATATCAAGAACCTGATTATTCTTCTCTAATGTACACATACAACTTCAAATCCTCTTCATTTAGCAGTTGAAAGGCTAGACACATTGTATTTAAGTAAAGAACAAACTACTGTTATCATGGCCCAAGGTACTCATGCTTCTGCACCCCAAAAGACCTCACCTCAGTGTCTGTAGTTGACAATGTGGACTCCCCAGTCCAGCAGAGAACAGCTTCACCCCCCTGTCACGTAGGTCATTATTACTGAGGTCCAGCTCTCTCAGGTGGCAGGAGTCTGAGCTGAGAGCTGAGGCCAACGCTTCACAGCATCTCTCTGTGAGGTGACATCCATTCAGCCTGCATGAGGAATACAAATAAATACATGAAACCAAACGATCACTGTGGTGCAAGAATTCATGAGTGAGAGTTATAGTTGCTCTCAACAGGGGAGCAATTAACCATGGATACATTTGTAGTGACTGGATTTCTGCGTCTGGTATAATGTATTTGCTAGCTATTGGGTTAATGCAGTATTGTGGAGTCCCATGAGCTGATCTAAGGCCAGGTGGGTCAGGATTTGAGGAGAGTAAAGTTATTCAGAGAGTGAAGACAGAGCAGCCCCCCCTGCCACCACACACACACACTATATAGTAATTGATTGGAAGATAATGTACATTGTCTTTCTCAATTATTGAGCCTTTCAGTGCAAGTATCATTGATTCCATCAAATGATAATGTAACAGACACTTAGTAATGATGTGTCTGACAACAAGAATAGTCTCAGACCTCACCTCAGTGTCTGTAGTTGACAGTGTGGACTCCCCAGTCCAGCAGAGAGCAGCTTCACCCCCCTGTCACCTAGATAATTATTACTGAGGTCCAGCTCTCTCAGGTGGCAGGAGTCTGAGCTGAGAGCTGAGGCCAACGCTTCACAGCATCTCTCTGTGAGGTGACATCCATTCAGCCTGAATGAGGAATACAAATAAATACATGAAACCAAACAATCACTGTGGTGCAAGAATTGATGAGTGAGACTTATAGTTGCTCTCAACAGGGGAGCAATTAACCATGGATACATTTGTAGTGACTGGATTTCTGCGTCTGGTATAATGTATTTGCTAGCTATTGGGTTAATGCAGTATTGTGGAGTCCCATGAGCTGATCTAAGGCCAGGTGGGTCAGGATTTGAGGAGAGTAAAGTTATTCAGAGAGTGAAGACAGAGCAGCCCCCCCTGCCACCACACACACACACACACACACACACACACACACACACTATATAGTAATTGATTGGAAGATAATGTACATTGTCTTTCTCAATTATTGAGCCTTTCAGTGCAAGTATCATTGATTCCATCAAATGATAATGTAACAGACACTTAGTAATGATGTGTCTGACAACAAGAATAGTCTCAGACCTCACCTCAGTGTCTGTAGTTGACAGTGTGGACTCCCCAGTCCAGCAGAGAGCAGCTTCACCCCCCTGTCACCTAGATAATTATTACTGAGGTCCAGCTCTCTCAGGTGGCAGGAGTCTGAGCTGAGAGCTGAGGCCAACGCTTCACAGCAACTCTCTGTGAGGTGACATCCATTCAGCCTGAATGAGGAATACAAATAAATACATGCAGCCAAACGATCACTGTGGTGCAAGAATTCATGAGTGAGACTTATAGTTGCTCTCAACAGGGGAGCAATTAACCATGGATACATTTGTAGTGACTGGATTTCTGCGTCTGGTATAATGTATTTGCTAGCTATTGGGTTAATGCAGTATTGTGGAGTCCCATGAGCTGATCTAAGGCCAGGTGGGTCAGGATTTGAGGAGAGTAAAGTTATTCAGAGAGTGAAGACAGAGCAGCCCCCCCTGCCACCACACACACACACACACACACACACACTATATAGTAATTGATTGGAAGATAATGTACATTGTCTTTCTCAATTATTGAGCCTTTCAGTGCAAGTATCATTGATTCCATCAAATGATAATGTAACAGACACTTAGTAATGATGTGTCTGACAACAAGAATAGTCTCAGACCTCACCTCAGTGTCTGTAGTTGACAGTGTGGACTCCCCAGTCCAGCAGAGAGCAGCTTCACCCCCCCGTCACCTAGATCATTATTACTGATGATCTAGTAACCTATTTACCATATAATGACTTTCCTCCAAAACCCTTACATGGGCTGTTTTGGGATTTGAACATATTTCACTAGAACAACATGTTTTCTAATCATTGCACTTTAAAGGTGAAATCATCACATATCCATACTATTCATGCCTTAAATGATGGATAGAGCTTTCAGTTGGAGATGAGTGGCGAGCTCCTTCCAACTGCACCAACTGTAAACTCACTGGCTAGAGAACTGACTCATTCCACTTTCACTAAAATGAAGCTGACAAACTCATGAGCTGAACTGTGAACACAGCTAGCCATGTTACTATATATTAGCAAGCTATGTTATTTGCATAATGTCAAAGTCTTCATTTGTGCCGTGGTGTGAGTATCCATGGTGGAATGTGATAGTCGTTAGGTTAAAAACAGAGTCAACGTCAGGAGTGGATTTCTCCAAACCAGTGTTCAGTACTCTGACTGGAACTGACTCTTTCTACCTCATTATTGGGTGTCGAGACACAAAGCGACTGAACATGATGGAGCAAGTCACATATTTGTGTCAATAAAACATGAAAGATAAGTGTGCAATCAATTAATGAATGACTTTTGACCATGTGATCAATAACCCAGTTTCTTCCATTTAATCCGTAAATCATAATAAGTGATGACATACTCCATTCATTGCCCAAGTATCAATATAGTGTTTTGTCCATCTACTTACAGTGCCGTCTTAGAGGCTGTGACCACTGGCAGCAGCCTCAGAAGACCCTCTTCTGATCTGGAGTATTTCTTCAGGTCAAACACATCCAGCTCCTCTTCTGATGTCAGCAACACAAAGACCAGAGCTGACCACTGTGCAGATGAGAGCTGGACTCGTGAGACATGTCCTGAGGTCAGGTATCTTTGGATCTGCTCCACTAGAGAATGGTCATTCAGCTCATTCAGACAGTGGAACAGATTGATGCACCTCTCTGGAGAGGGATTCTCCATGATCTTCTCCTTGATATACTTGACTGTTTCCTCATTGGTCTGTGAGCTGCTTCCTGTCTGTGTCAGAAGGCCTCGTAGGAGATTCTGATTGGACTCCAGTGAGAGGCCCAGGAGGAAGCGCAGAAACAGGTCCAGGTGACCATTCTCACTCTGTAAGGCCTCATCCACTGCACTCTTGTGTAGGTTGATGATGGGGTTGATCAGTGGTGTGTGAATCTTTGATTTGCGTCTGAGTGATGACCAAAGCTTCCTGGGTGAGGATTTCTGTTTGACCAGTGGATTCTCATTGCTGTCGTTGAATGTGAGGAACACATATAAAGCAGCTAGAAACTCCTGGATGCTCAGATGCACAAAGCTGAACACTTTGTGCAGCCCACACTCCTCTCTGAAGATCTGAGTGCACACTCCCGAGTACACTGTGGCTTCTGTGACATCAATACCACACTCTCTCAGGTCTTCCTCATAGAAGATCAGATTGCCATTTTCTAGCTGTTTGAAGGCCAGTTTTCCCAGTGACAGAATTAGCTCTTTATCCCAGTGTGAATCTCTGTCATGGTCTCCAAGGTACTTCACATTCCTCTGTTTGGTCTGAAATACCAGGAAGTGTGTGTACATCTGTGTCAGAGTCTTGGGCATCTCTCCTCTCTCTGCTTCACCCAACAGTCTCTCTAGGGTAGTGGCTGAGAGCCAACAGAACACTGGTATGTGGCACATGATGTGGAGGCTCCTTGATGACTTCATGTGTGTGTTGATTCTGCTGGCCAGGTTCTCATCACTGATTTTCTTCCTGAAGTACTCCTCCTTCTGTGGGTTGTTGAACCCTCGTACCTCTGTCACCTGGTCAACACACTTAGGAGGGATCTGATGGGCTGCTGCAGGTCGGGAGGTTATCCAGAGGAGAGCAGAGGGAAGCAGATTCCCCTTGATGAGGTTTGTCAGCAGCACGTCCACTGAGGTTGACTCTGTGGCATCGCAACATGTGTCGTTGTTCAGGAAGTCGAGAGGAAGTCGACACTCATCCAGACCATCAAAGATGAACAGAACTTTATACTTGTCAAAGTTGGAGATTCCTGATTCTTTTATTTCAATGAAGAAATGACCAAGAAGTTCATTCAAACTGCATTTCTTCTCTTTCATTAAATTCAGCTCCCGAAAAGGAAGTGGAAATATGAACTGGACATCCTGATTGGCTTTTCCTTCAGCCCAGTCCGTAATAAACTTCTGAGTAGAGACTGTTTTTCCGATGCCAGCGACTCCCTTTGTCAGCACATTTCTCATTGGTTTGTCTTGTCCAGGTAAAGGCTTGAAGATGTCGTTGCATTTGATTGGTGTCTCCTGTGTTGCTGGTCTCCTGGATGCTGTCTCAATCTGTCTGACCTCATGTTCGTTATTGACCTCCCCACTTCCACCCTCTGTGATGTAGACCTCTGTGTAGACCTTATCGAGAAGTATTGGGTTGCCTTGCTCAGGTATTCCCTCAAACACACACTGAAACTTCTTCTCCAGGTTGGACTTGAGTTCATGTTGGCACACCACAGCAAGCTCATCTGAATGACAAAACAATTCACAAAATATTCCTGACACACTTTACATTAAGTTGAGACAATACCTGCAGTAACTGTAAATATTTAAATATATATATATATGCCATTTAGCTGACACTTTTGTCCAAAGTGACTTGCATTGCAGTGAGTGCATACATTTCAGTATATATGGTCCCAGCAGGAATCAAACCCACAACCTAAGCGTTGTTAAAGCCATGCTCTACCGACTGAGCCACAGAGGACCACATGGTGTATTAATTAACAAGTTGTTATATAGTAATTAATTATTAATTAATTGTATAGTAATTAATTACATAGTATGTAGTGTAGTTGAATGATATATTACTACAGGTGTAGGAAAGAACAGTCCTTATTCCATCTGTGTTATAGGAAACTGGCCAAACCCGTTACTATGCAATTATACAGAAACAACCAATCTTGTTACTGGAGTAATTACAGAGACACTAAGTTATAGAGGCAACAAAATAGAAAGAGTGACCAAATGGAGATATACATCATAATTACAGTCAGTGGTGTTTGTATTTCCAATAATATTTCAGCCCAGTACCACTTTGTGAAAACACATGAGGTCTCTTACGTTTCTCCAGTGTGTCAGCGAGCTCCTTCTGGTTCATGTTCCTCAGGACGTGCAGTGTGATCTTCAGAGCCCCTTCTCTGGCACTGCTATCCTGCTTCTCTTCTTCTTCTTCATCATCCACCACTTCCTCTTCCTCCCCCTGACTCTCAAAGCACTCTGGGTAGTCTTGAGAAATAAGCCTCTTGAACCTCTTCAGCTCATTTCTCATTAAAGTGATGACATTGTCTTCAAGCAACTGAAACATTTAGAAAAATAAAGTGGAGTGAGATAGACAATAATGGGTAAACCTTTACACACATTAGAGAGACTAAATACAAAAAACACTTGACTTTGGCAAACAATTGAAACAAGATTTTTTTTTTAATTCAGCCATTTTTCATATCATACTTTCTATTTAGCTCACCCTGAATATGGAGGCCAGTTCACTTTGACTCTGGACAGACTGACCACTGGGAATCTCTGACTCTGGTCTCTCCAGCTGGTCACTGGGGATTCTGGGTTAAACAAGAAATAAGCAGATGTCTTTATCCAGAGAAGTGTAAATGAGGCCCAGTTTCCCAAATAGAATAACTTCAGAGTGTATACCGCTAAACATAGTTCCTGGGTCAGATGAATATTACAATAAACTAACATTGGTGGACGGTTTAGTCAGTCCAAATTAATATATCTGTATTGTCAGTAGCTTTTAGGTTTTTAGTGGCCATCTCCCTCCAGGATCTGCTCTCCTCCTCCATGGACACGCCTTCTAGGGAGTGTTGTAACACTGTCTGTTGCTACAGTTTGCATTGAACTAAAGTATATCTACATTCCTATGTCTAACATTTGAAATTCTGCCTTTAATGATCAACACACTCCTATAGCTGAAGATGATGTGATTAAAAGCTGTACAATAAATGATTGTTGCATTGTGTTTCTTATTCCCATGCTCCCTCCTTGATAGTAGAACCTGAGTTCATTATAGTTTCCTCCGAGGACCTCATGAAACAAACAGGTGGCGTAATCGAGCAGTTAGTTCATCACATCCCCCATGATACACCTACCCTTGTTTAGTAGTGACGGTTCCTTGTCTGAAGTGTATTGGATGTTCCATAGACCTGTCACTCTTCATGGACACACAGCTGTGTACAGGTGAGGCTGGTCTCTCCTGCTGGATCCTGTCAAACACAAAAACACCAACATTCTCACATGTTTAACAGAAGATAATGGAAGATAGTGTTCATATGAGTGTGAGTCTGTGTGTCGTCAGGATATTGACTACTAGGATTAAACCTCAAACTAACCGTTGACCAGAATGAGGAGGTCTTTCTCCGAAGTGTATTGGATGGTTCATAGACCGGTCACTCTTCACGGACACACAGCTTGGTAGAGGTGAGGCTGGTCTCTCCTGCTGGACCCTGCATTACAAGGTGGAGTTGTGTTTTTAAATGTGCCATATGGGCTGAGCTTCTAGAGCCAGTTCCACAGGAGGGTGGCATTGTGAAGGACAGAGTGTTAATGAACCTGTCTTTGTTTAATTCAGGGGATCCCCATCACCATGGAGGGTTGGGGTGCGCTGGGAGGAGGAGAGTGGGGACGGTGTGGCCAGTCCAAATTAATATATCTGTATTGTCAGTAGCTTTTAGATTTTTAGTGGCCATCTCCCTCCAGGATCTGCTCTCCTCCTCCGTGGACACGCCTTCTAGTGAGTGTTGTAACACTGTCTGTTGCTACAGTTTGCATTGAACTAAAGTATATCTACATTCCTATGTCTAACATTTGAAATTCTGCCTTTAATGATCAACACACTCCTATAGCTGAAGATGATGTGATTAAAAGCTGTACAATAAATGATTGTTGCATTGTGTTTCTTATTCCCATGCTCCCTCCTTGATAGTAGAACCTGAGTTCATTATAGTTTCCTCCGAGGACCTCATGAAACAAACAGGTGGCGTAATCGAGCAGTTAGTTCATCACATCCCCCATGATACACCTACCCTTGTTTAGTAGTGACGGTTCCTTGTCTGAAGTGTATTGGATGTTCCATAGACCTGTCACTCTTCATGGACACACAGCTGTGTACAGGTGAGGCTGGTCTCTCCTGCTGGATCCTGTCAAACACAAAAACACCAACATTCTCACATGTTTAACAGAAGATAATGGAAGATAGTGTTCATATGAGTGTGAGTCATCAGGATATTGACTACTAGGATTAAACCTCAAACTAACCGTTGACCAGAATGAGGAGGTCTTTCTCCGAAGTGTATTGGATGTTCCATAGACCGGTCACTCTTCATGGACACACAGCTTGGTACAGGTGAAGCTGGTCTCTCCTGCTGGACCCTGCATTACAAGGTGGAGTTGTGTTTTTAAATGTGCCATATGGGCTGAGCTTCTAGAGCCAGTTCCACAGGAGGGTGGCATTGTGAAGGACAGAGTGTTAATGAACCTGTCTTTGTTTAATTCAGGGGATCCCCATCACCATGGAGGGTTGGGGTGCGCTGGGAGGAGGAGAGTGGGGATGGTGTGGCCAGCCCAAATTAATATAACTGTATTGTGAATAGCTTTTAAATCATAATAATTATTTTTTTGTACCCTTCCCCAGATCTGTGCCTCGACACAATCCTATCTCGGAGGTCAACGGACAATTCCTTCAACCTCATGGCCTGGTTTTTGCTTTGACATGCACTGTCAACTGTGGGACCCTTTTTCTCCTGTCAAAAAATAAAATAAATCTTCTTCTAGCATTGTGACTGCCTATGGCCCTAACCCCTAACCCTAACCGTAACCCTAACCCTAGTCTGAGCATTGATTTCTTCATCTTATGATGACTGATGGATAGATGATTCACTTACTTAAACAGATGTATTTGCTGTAAGTCGCTTTGGATGAAGGCATCTGCTAAATGCCATAAATGTAAATGTAAAATGACCCTATGTAGACAGGTGTGCGCTGTTCCAAATCATGTCCAATCAATTGAATTTACCACAGGTGGACTCCAGTCAAGTCGTAGAAACATCTCAAGGATGATCGATGGAAACAGGATGCACCTGAGCTCAATTTCGAGTGTCATAGCAAAGGGTCTGAATACTTAGGTAAATGTGACATTTCAGTTTTTTATTTTTAATAAATTAGCAAACATTTCGAAAAACTTGTGTTGTATTTTCATTATGGGGTATTGTGTGTAGATTGATGAGGAAACAAATTAATTGAATCCATTTTAGAATAAGGCTGTAACATAACAAAATGTGGAAAAAGTGAAGGGGTCTGAATACTTTCCGAATGCACTGTATCTGTATTGTCAGTAGCTTTTAGGTTTTTAGTGGCCATCTCCCTCCAGGATCCACTCTCCTCCTCCATGGACACGCCTTCTAGGGAGTGTTGCAACGTTGTCTGTTGCTACAGTATGCATTGAACTACAGTATATCTACATTCCTGTGTCTAACATTTGAAATTCTGCCTTTAATGATCAATATGTGCTGAGCTCCGAGAGCTGAAGATGATGTGATTAAAAGCTGTACAATAAATCATTGTTGCATTGTGTTTCTTATTCCCATGCTCCCTCCTTGATAGTAGAACCTGAGTTCATTATAGTTTCCTCCGAGGACCTCATGAAACAAACAGGTGGCGTAGTCGAGCAGTTAGTTCATCACATCCCCCATGATACACCTACCCTTGTTTAGTAGTGACGGTTCCTTGTCTGAAGTGTATTGGATGTTCCATAGACCAGTCACTCTTCATGGACACACAGCTGTGTACAGGTGAGGCTGGTCTCTCCTGCTGGATCCTGTCAAACACAAAAAAACCAACATTCTCACATGTTTAACAGAAGATAATGGAAGATAGTGTTCATATGAGTGTGAGTCTGTGTGTCGTCAGGATATTGACTACTAGGATTAAACCTCAAACTAACCGTTGACCAGAATGAGGAGGTCTTTCTCCGAAGTGTATTGGATGTTCCATAGACCGGTCACTCTTCATAGACACACAGCTTGGTACAGGTGAGGCTGGTCTCTCCTGCTGGACCCTGCATTACAAGGTGGAGTTGTGTTTTTAAATGTGCCATATGGGTTGAGCTTCTAGAGCCAGTTCCACAGGAGGGTGGCATTGTGAAGGACAGAGTGTTAATGAACCTGTCTTTGTTTAATTCAGGGGATCCCCATCACCATGGAGGGTTGGGGTGCACTGGGAGGAGGAGAGTGGGGACGGTGTGGCCAGCCCAAATTAATATAACTGTATTGTCAGTAGCTTTTAGGTTTTTAATGGCCATCTCCCTCCAGGATCTGCTCTCCTCCTCCATGAACACGCCTTCTAGTGAGTGTTGTAACACTGTCTGTTGCTACAGTATGCATTGAACTACAGTATATCTACATTCATCTGGTTATGAATGAAGTATCTATCATCATCATCAGTATCATCATCTTCATGGTAAATGGCCTCCAGAGACTCTTCTCTTACCCCATGTCTTCAACCTCCCCAGAGAGACTCATTTTAGAGGCAGTGGTCCCCTCTTCTCTCTCCCCAGAGAGACTCATTTTAGAGGCAGTGGTCCCCTCTTCTCTCTCCCCAGAGAGACTCATTTTAGAGGCAGTGGTCCCCTCCTCTCTCTCCTCTCCTCAAAGAACCTCCTGCTATAAACCCAATGAACACACGCAGCACGTTAAAGGAGACCAAAGTTCAAAACCAGTGAAGTGAGAAACTACAGTCTGGGGCTCAACAGAGGGAGGAAAGGGACATGAAAGCCTGCTGATACTTGATACACAGTATCTCTCTCTCCTGAAGCCAACAAGGGATACTGACAATGTCTCTGTCTGTCTGTCTATCTGTGTGTCTGTCTGTCTGTCTGTCTGTCTGTCTGACATTCTTCATCCTTGAATGAACTTGTTTGTCTTCTGATGCACCTCCTACTTCTGTCAGCTTATGTTCAGTTCATACGTGTTCAGACACTCTCTTTCCTGATGAACCAGTTTGTCCAGAAACAACCACTCACCCTGACTCCCTTGTGTTGATCTGAGAACACTGGACAGGTGTGGCTCTGTTTTCCTGTATATACAGTGTTGAGGGGTAAACAGGGCAAGTACCTTATGCTCCATTAGGCACCAAAACTACCTTCCTACCTTGCATGTGTGTGTGTGTGTGTGTGTGTCCACATAGAAAATATGTAATTCTGTAATTCTAGCCCCTCTCTCTCATATATATATATATATATATATATATATATATATATATATATATATACATATATATATATTGCAAAAGCGATATACAGCAGCGATATACAGCAGCAAAACAGAACAGAACTCTCTCTCCCTGTGGTTTGATTTCCCTGTAAGATAAGAAGGCAGATTGTTTCACCCACATCAGCGGGTGTTCATTCCTGTTGCCAACTGTTCAGAGAATGAGGAAGGTAGTTCAACTAAAATGTGCTCATTGTAAAATATAAGTTGGATCTTCACTTACAGGTTGAATAAATGTCAAATTAAATCAAAGATGAAAGTTAACTTTGAATACACAAGCCAATCTTTACATAAAAAAACTAAACATACAGTAAACCAACTAATTGACTCTTCATCGAGGAGTGTATTCAACACTCACACAGTCTGTCTGTCAGTCTTACAGCTCTGCTGGTTGGTCAATAGTGACCTGTGTAAAGACTGTTGACTAGTCTAGACACAGTCATTATTATCTATTATTATCTAGGGCCTCATGTAGTTGAACCTACTAGATCACAGTCAGCTGGACAAAACCAGGTTGAGGCTTCCTTAACAGGCTGGTCACAAACAGTTGGCTAGCGTACTATTTTAGGGTTCCATCATTCTGTGACACGACACAAAGGCATGTGAGTTCATCCTAATCATATTAGACAGTGAAAAACAATGAAAAACATCAACTTACGGTTGTGATCTGTCTCCCACCTCAGTGCTCAGCTCTGCTCTCTGTCTGGCTCCTCACTGATGCAGCTCTCCCCTGGATGAACTAGTTCAGATTGTATCACCTTATGATGCACATATGGGGCACTGATGCACCTCCTGCTTCTATCAACTTCTCTCCAGTTGGTATTTGTTGATGACGATCAAACATATTTCAGACGCTGTTCTTCCTTGTATGAACCTGTTTGTTCACATTGGATCACCTGATGATGCACATATGGAGCACAGATTAATTTGTTTTTTTTCAATATTCTAGTGTGTCGTCAACACAACATCCAGTCTGACAGATCTCCAAGGTTGTCAACATGACTTAGAGACAGAGAGGGGGCGTGGCCTGTCTTGTTAGATTATCTCTAATATAAACGTCTAACTTTTAATCTGCTGTGAATAATTGCCAGCCTCCATTAGATAATATTGAATAAGAGGGAAGTAAATAATGTAATTCTCTGACAAACTTTGGCCATTAAAATGTCACACACACTCACACTCACACACATGATTTTCATGCTGCAGGAAATAAACAATAAAAAATGACCAAAGCGAAAATCTGATTTGAAATCGAATGATTATTTGATTGATGATGTGATGTGGGACTCACTCAGCAAGGTCTATGCAGGGTTCAACAGTCATGGTTGTCTGCTGGTCCAGGACAAGGTCCATGCAGGGTTCAACAGTAACAGTTGTCTGCTGGTCCAGGACAAGGACAATGTCTGGTCAGACAACTGGAATGTTGAGTCAACTTGTCTGAAGGCACAAGTAAATCTTCACCAACAGTTCTTTGTAACTGACTCGGTCAACGCCTCCCATTTGCTGTACAACGTGTAGTAGAGAGCTGCGTGTGTCGAGGAGGGCCACATCTCTCTCTCCTTCTTCCCCTGTGCCGGGCCGAGCTTCTCCTTTCTACTTTGAGGAGGTGTGTAGTAGAGAGCTGCGTGTGTCGAGGAGGGCCACATCTATGTCTCCTTCTTCCCCTGTGCCGGGCCGAGCTTCTCCTTTCTACTCTGAGGAGGTGTGTATGGACTAGGAGGTCTCTGAGCTCTAACACTTGTTAGCAGTGTCTACAGTAGACACAACCATAGACACACGTGACATCATAGTGAACACATTGTCCTTGCAGATATTTTCTCTGACACACATCAATCAGGATACCTACCAGGTGTAACCAGGGCCTCTGGGTCTCCATCCATCTTCCTCATCGTAGATGTTTCATGTCAAGTTGTTCACGGTCTATTTCTATGAAGACTGTAAAACTCCAGCCCCATGCTGGTTCTAGCCTGTCTGTCTGAAGGCTCCACTGCCTGCAGCTGTGTCATTGCTGAGTGGTTTTAGGTGGGCTGATCAGGAGCTGTCCATGGTCCTGCACAGGGCTGCGTTCAGATAGAAATACATCACATAGAACAAGACATGCCTCTCTGATGTGTGTAGAGTCATCATGAGGTCACACAGTTGTTTGGTTAACAAATACTTTATTGATATGAACGCAGATATCATCATCATCATCATATTAAAATTAAGGAACTTGACTATAGGGCGAGTTCAGGCGAGTAGACTAGTGCTGCCACTATGGGGCCTCTGTCAGAATGAGAAGGAGGAGGCAGAAGATGATACAGTTATTGTCATAATTACAACTAAAAACACTTTAGGTGACTTTAGGAAATTAGGTGGTAGTTGTGGTTGGTCACACAGACACATGTGAGAAGGAACAACATGTACATTGGATAGACAGATGAAGGAATCCATGGAAAGTGAATTTCAGAACATGTCCATGTTGTACTGACAGAGAAGGAGAGCTGTCTTCACATCCACTCCCTGCTATCTTACACACAGCAACGTAATCCAGCATCACAACTCAAACACCCAATCTAACCAACTCTTATATACATACAGACACTCTCTCCTGTGTTATTATCAGTCTGAATCTGGATTGTTTCAGTCAGTTAGATTTCCATGATAAAATAAAAACATATAACCCTGTACAGAAAATTCCAAGCTTCTGTTTTGTCACTCTATTGCAGTCTATTTCACTATTGTTTGCATTTTTTAATTCACCCACAGACCACAACTTTGGAAAAATCAATTGTTAAAGCTGTAAAGAAATGAACGTCTGAAATGTGACTTCTTAAAGCTGCTCTCACAATTAATGGTAGATGGGTCATCGCAGTAGACACCAGGATAATCAATACGATCTTAAACGCCCTCATCTTCATGTTGTTTGTCCCCTCCCTCTCTCCGTCCCCCGGCCCTGGACGTTTGAGAACCTTGAGAATGGACAGGCAGCAGAACAGCATCACCACAAAATAGACTACGTATTCTCCCATTAAAAGGTTGACCATCATGGTCGATATCTCTAACAACAAAGAAGCACAACAAGAGCCAAGTGCCATAAGCCAGACAACAACACAACACCCCACCCTGTACCTCAGGGGTTTGTACTTAAGAAAGACCACAGGTGGCCAGGTAGCGCTCTACACAGATGCAGCATTGAAACAGGGATCGACCTGTGTGAATGAACCCATATGAAAAAGACGTAGCTGACAGTGGTCCAGGCTTGAGGTAGAATTCTATTATGGAGATGCTGTTAAACAGGCAAAAGAGGATCTCAGACACGGTCAGGTTGAGAGAGAAGAACTCTGAGGCTACGGTCCCACCCGCTCCGGTCACTATCAGGCACAGGACGTAGCCATTGGTGGGGAGGCCCAGGATGAGGTTGGTTGCATAGGGAGCAACCAGCAGTGGTACATTTGTCTCATTAAGAGAGGTGGGAGGAGGGGTGAGAGTATAATTGATTTTGGATACGTTCATATCTCCAATGATCACTGTAATATGTGACAGTGTGGAATGATACTATCTGTGGAGAAAAGAGCCAGAGAGAGATGTGATTGGTTACTTGTACACAACAGCAAACTCCTTTGTACTCATGTCACACATTTGCACATTGAATCACTCTATAACCAACCCAACACAACAGGTTAGATAACAATGGTGGAAGAGTAACATCAATCTCTTCTTTTAAGGAGCAGGGTGTACGTCTGTTGGAAATCTGGCCACCGCAACAAAGTTTCAATCTTCCCAAATAACAACACATAACCACTCAAATGGACTTGCAGTGTCAGACATTAGCTGTTGTGCTGCTGCTGCACGCACTACTGAAAGAGGCAGCCACCAGACAAGTGAAAATCTGAGTCCTCTCCCTTGAACACCCATGACCAGAAACAACAAGTTTTTATACTAACCCAGTGGAGGGTCAGTCACTCGATTTCAGAAAGCACTTTCGTGGGACTAAAACATTGTTCGTGAATGAAATATTTCTTTCAGGGAATCTCATTCCCTGACTGCTAAACATCATTACAGTCATAACAACCATGAGGAAGCTTGAATGTTACATTTTGCACCCTTAACCATTTTATAGACCAATTAACTTGGCAATTTCTCCATGGATACTTATAAAGCTACATCTTCTCTCCTTCAGAAGAATCCCCAGGATTGTCTATTCATACTTTTATACAACTAAAAACAAAACTTAACCAAACCTTGATTGACGGAGCGCTCCTACAGTAGTTCCTACGTCTCCCGACGTATTACGTTTCTGTGTCTGTCTCTCAATCTGGGATGTAATTTACCTATCCAAATCTCTGCCCCGCTCTCTGTCTGTCTAACCTCCACCTGGCTGCTTCCCTCCCCCTCTCTCTCTGTTTTACCTCCACCTGGCCCAGGCTGCTGCCCTCTCTCTCCCTCTTTCTCTCTTACCTCTACATGGCCCAGGCTGCCTCAGGACCCGGAGGATGGAGAGACTGCAGAAGAGTTTAACGGAGAGCAGGATAATGAAAAGCAGGCAAACTTGTAGGCACAGTTGTTAGGGAAGGTAGGCCAAATTAACACCGCAGTACCCCAGAGTAAGGATCCTGGCCAGTCCTCCATGCAGCACTGGAACAGGGTGTAGCTGGTGTTCTTCTACACTGACGTCACGATCCCTGGACCCGGGTTCGGAGCCATAAGGATGCCGACCAGGTCTGCGGGGATGACCGTGCAGTAAAGAGCTGAAAGACGGCAAGGTTGAGAATGAAGACTTCTGATACTCCTACACCTCCTGTGGCAATCACTATTGGCCTGCAATGATTTAACTCTCACAGCTAAAGTACATGTGTCCATGATTAGATAAAAGTCATCAGCCTTAAAGAATTCTGTGTTGGTATATTTCATTAATCCAGATCAAACTTTACTAAAATGACTCAAACAAAACACTAATAAACAAATGGGAAAGAACACCAAAAATGACTGAAGTCATCCAGAATTTAGCCAGGATCTCGACTGCTTAAGCTCAGAGACCAGGAGGCTCTTGAGGCTTTGCCATTTACAGCAATCTCAAACGTATTACCATATTTAATAAATGGTTAAACTGATGTGAGTGTCCTGACTGAATTGGAGGAAATAATTAATTTTCAAACCACTTGTTCATAAGAGGTTAGCTGTATTACCACAGTGTTCCGTTGTGTTACGGCTGTTAAGGTGATGATCCATGCATGAGGTGAAATGGAAATAACTTCATTTCCCTTTTTGCACATGGTTGCACATACCACAGCGCTGCGGGGTTGGCAGAATTCAAACCAGCTGTAAACACTGTTGACATTAGGATCGTCCTATCCCATTCCCTCTTATCATTAGGATAAGTTAACATATGGATTTTATGTTTGATACAGTACAACACTTAAATGAAATGACTGAACACAGACAAACATTCAATAAAACCAGTTTTTCATTGAACGCTTGTTTCTTTTTTATTTATTTCAACACATCTCTATCGTTAGAGGACTCTCAACAAAATAAAACATATTTACATCAGAAAGAGCCTGGACTCATGGAAAAGGAAAGCTATATACAGTACAAGGGAGTCAGAAAAGTGGAGCAACAGAGTCAGTCAGTCAGTCAAGTTTCAGCTCAGCTTGCTACAGAGTGGCCGTCTTCCTTTGCCTTCCACTTCTCTAAGGATTTCTGGGGACAAAAAGACAAATGGAATGATAATAATTTCTCATACACATCATGATCATGTTTCCTACACTCTTGCAATGATGAAATATTGAGGATCTTGGTAAGGTGCTATACAGTACATAAGGATGTTGTTTGTTTTAAGGCTTAGGTTCTGGTAGTGTTTGAGGATCTTACCTCCAGGTTCTGGTAGTGTTTGAGGCTCCTGCAGTGGTTCCTCTTGGCCTCCTCAGTTCCGCTGTAAAACTTGGCACACACCTTACAGAAGAAGCCACCAGGAACCAGGAACTCCATGCCTGTCAGTGTACAAATGTATCAGAAGCAAATTTAATTTAAATAATGCTCTGTTCCCTACAAAGTGGGCAAGCAATTCCTTAAAAAGCTGAAAAGGCTTTTGGCTTTTGACGTGTCTCACCAATAGGGCTGTCAGAGTTGAAGGCGGGGATGCTATAGTTGGCATGAAAGAGAGGTTCTCTCCTTGGCTTCTTCCCCAGTGACTCCTCGTCGTCGTCCTCCTCCTCTCTCTCATCCTGGGACTTTCTCTCCCTCCAGCGCTTTGACGCCACTGTGGACCAAGAAGAAGAAGATGGAGGAGCACGTCACTACTGAAGCCATAGAAGCATACTTCTCCCAGAAGAAGATGTGGGTGGTCAGTTCCCACGTGAGGTGAAGCGCCACCTCTCTACCCTCAATTTGCATGTCATGGTTCAATGCTTCTCACTCACTATTGTCCTCTGTGTACCAGAACCACAAAACACTCAGAGATTAAGTTGGTGACCATTGATTTCTCGACTTCTACTTCCAACCTCTCACAACCGTTTTGCGTACAAAGCGTAACCATCTTTGTCGCAGATTTATAACCCATTTTTTCAAATGGGTTATAGCACCTTGACCACTTCCTGACATGTTGGTGAGCATGTCTTGATCACTTATTAACATTACCATCTTAACCACTATTGCATGTTGAGGTTCAAGAATTTTTTTGAATTCACAATCCTACCACTAACCGGTGTCATACCTGTCGCTTTTTTATGTTGTTGACATAAGGCAGGCATTTACATTTATGGCATTTAGCAGACGTCTTTATCCAAAGCGACTTACAGCATGGCTATGCCAAGGTGGCGGAAAAACCTCAAATCTAGGAGAAAAATGGGCAACATGGACAAATATGTTGACATGACGATGGATGAATTTGCTCCCTTACCTTTACCAGGTGCTTTCCTCTCCTCCTCTCCTCTCCTCCTTTCCTCCTCACCTCCCTCCACCTGTCCGACCTGGTCCACAGACACAAAGGTTGCCTTGTGAAGATCTTCCACTCCCTTCTCCGGTTCTCCCCCTCTGAGTGTGGCCTTCTGGTGACCTTTCACCTCAGAGACCTCACAGCTGCCCGCCTGGTCCACAGTGACCCGAGGCTTAGAGAAAGTAAGCCATGTTAGAGACAATCGGGCCATGTTCAAATACTTTCTCTGTAAGGTCAAACCCTTGCTTCTTTTAATGTATCGAACCAAAAACAGAACATTGAGGACAAAGTGAAGATGGACTGCATGACAATTCAAACAGGGCCAAAGTGCACTTTCTTTGAGTGTTTTAGATGATCTACTCAAGCATATTAAAGCATCTCCCTTCAAGTCAGAATATCAAGACTGACCTCATTGATGACTTCATCCTGACAGACTGGAACATTCTCCTCTTTGATTCCCTCTGGTGTCTTCACAGACCCTTCCTTTGTGGTTCCTATGGAGGGCGGCGACTTCTCTACCTCCTCCTCCTCTCGTCTATCCAGTACTATCCCTACCTTGGCCGTATCAAGTTCTACCTCTACCTGCATCTGTGCCGTGTCCTCTGGAGCCTGTTGCTCCGCCACTGGGGCAGGCGAGGTCGTTGTGTCTTCAACAGTCTCCTCAGTTATGTTCAGAGGTGGGTGGGGCACCTCAGCTACGTCCCCTACCTCGTCCACCGTCACAAAGTCCTCCATGTTGAAGGCCATGGTCTCCTCTCCGACATCATCCTCCTCCTCCTCCTCCTTCTGGATGGGAACATAGAGAAGACACCAGTTAACATTCAGAACACTGTTTCCCAGATGGTTGAAGACGATTCATTTCTACTGGGAAATGTAATAAATGTAAAATGTGTCTGTTAGCACTGTGTGTCTGAGGTCCATGGGCGCGATGTGAGACTTTATAATGAAGTAAAACTGCTGTTGTGAAACCCTCCTTCCCTAACTTCTCCAAAATGTCTGTTTTTAACAAAACAGCGTTGTTACAATTTCAAAAGCACACGCCATGTGAAAAGAGGTCTGCAAAGACCAGGCACGCTTACCCTTCACATCCGTGTGTTGAAACGCAGGCTTATTACATTTGTTTTAATCACACCACATACAACATAGGTGTGAGATACATTACAATAGTAAAATGATGTTCTCCTGTTGGGATGGTATTTAAGGACAAGGACTAGGACAAGGTTAGGGTTAGGCCTATGGGCACCGGTCTCCAGTGTTGTCCATGACACACAGCGTTAAACATATATATTAAACATATATATACAGTCATATGTTGCTTTGAAACTGTTAAATTGATTAATTTGTTGATATTCTCATTCTTCCTCTGTGCATTAATGTGATGCTGTGCGTTTTTTACGGTATCGGTTCTCTCACTTTATGTCTAATATTCACATGCATCGTTAACAACGCAGAGTCGCGTCATCAGCTACAGGCATTGGCTTGAGCGTAAACAACTTAGCATGGTAAAATAGCATTTGGGGAATTCTTAATGGAATCTAGGATCCAGTATAATCTATGATATCAATCATTGTTAACCAGGAAATATCTTTTGGAGTCATATATAACGTAACGTTAAATTGTGTTAGTAGGTCATGTGACCACTTGTGTAGAGTCTGCTTAATCATGACCATAACCGTCTGAAGTTGTGCTTGGGAATAAATGTGTGTTTTTATTCTTAACCCGTCCTCTATTCTTTACTGTTTTTATTTCCAATTCTTCTAACTCGATTGTTTGTTATAAACCAGGAGACAACATCAATGTTTGTTTTGAATGTGATTTGCATGGTGGAACAGAAGAGCCACCGGATTTGTCTGTGGACATTACTGATGCATTTGCATAGCCACTGAAAGAAGAAGAATTGTGTGTCCACTTAAATACAAATTACTGGTGTTGAGACCTTTCTGCATGTATGTATAATTATGACATGTTATTATTGCTTGAGATTTGTGTTCCGTTTTACTTATCAAACATTGGCGTTTCACATTTCACCGTTGGGTTTTTTTTACAGTAGGCTATTTACAGTCTTTATTCTCTAAAATACAAAATGTGGTTTCTAATTATTCTTAAGTCCTAACCAAACACATTAATGCATGATTATCTGTGTGAGAATATCTGAGTTGTGTGGAGTTAAGATTCTGCCCTTAAACACCAGCTTCTCACCTGTCGCTTGATGCTCTCAGCCACCCGAAATGTTTTGGGTTTATCTTCTCTCTTGGACTCGGACCGTGAGCCCTGCCGGCTCCTCTCTGACCTCATGGACGACCTAGACCCTCCAGAACCTGAGGAGCCCTCCCTGTGGGATGTCCTCCTCTCCCTCTCCTTCTTCTCCCTTCTTCTCTTCCTCCCCTGGTCCTTCTCTTGGGTCTTCGTCTTAGCAACCTGTTCCATGTCCCCTCTAGTGCCTCCACTGAGGCTGTTTTTGATTAAGGCTACAACTTTGTGGGTCTTTTCAGCTGTATGCTGTTGGAATAAAAACAGAAGAATTAAGCATAGTGAGTGCAGTGCATTCACATTCCGAGAATTCAGCACCAGTATCAAAACTTAATATTTTATTTTGATCCCACATTTCTTTTAACAGGCTCCTACCTTTTGTCCTGAAGGGGGCGCCTGTTCCTTCCTGGCCTGCTCAGCGCTGGCTCTGCTGAAGGACCTGGCTCTGCACTCCAGAGTGGTACTCTTACTAAAGGAGGCTCTGGTCCTGCACTCTTGTCGTAACGCTGCCACCAGTTGTGACATCACTTTCGGGGACTCTTCTGGAAGTTTGAGTACATTCTTGTCCATGTCTGGTACGGCTACTTGCGGACTAGTCTCTGGGATGTCGTCTTCTTCCTTATCAGCAACTTGCGGGATAGTATCTGAAACAACGGCTTCAGTCTCATCAGAACGTGTTGAAATGTCAGTACCTGAGACGTCCGCTTCAGTAATATTGGATTGTGTTGAAATGTTTGCAACAGTGTCTGTGACCTCATCTTTAACTTGATCTACAGGTGAATCAGTAACCCCACCATGGCTCCCTTCAGCTGGCTGTAATGATGACTTATTAACCTCCTCTTCCTTCCTTACTTCAGAAATAGTCTTTCCGTTTGGTGCAGAATGAGGTGATGAGTCCTTCTCTCCACCAGAGGGCGTAGTAACCACTGATGTCTGACTGTCGTTGCCATTTGCTGGAGCTGCACCAGCGCGCTTGGGATCAGCAACCACTATGTTGTTGTTGCTTTTTTTGGGGTCTGGCCTCCGGGAGAAAGCGAGCGGGTTGTTCTGGATGATACATGGGTACCTCAGGAAGCGCTTGTTCACAGACAGGGCGATGTTCGGTGTCGCCATCTCAAAGATGATCTGGGGGAGGGGGGTAACGGAAGGTGAAGAATTGAGGTTGGATCCACACACTTGAATACGCACACTCATTTTCAATTTTCTTTATTTGCACAGGTATGGGACATATTGCCAAAGACTTACTGTGCTGGACTTGTTATGACTGAGCAGCAGAGTCTGTTTGATAGCACCAAAGCGCTGGACAAGCCTCTGGACCTCTGCCGGGCCGGTGGGCGTAGTTGGGACGTTACTGACAACTAGCAGGCGGTTCCAGCTGACTGGCTCCTTTGGCCAAATAAAAACAATGCTTTATTTAGTCATTATTTATGACAACATTCATCTGTTTTGGGTCTAGAATCCAGAGAAATTGTGTACGTCTTATTCACTTTTTCAACTGCAGTGCCGGCTCGGGTGCCTTAGCAATGACATGGTACCCCAAACATTAAAATGGCAGCATAATCTCAATACTCACAAGAGGGCTGTGTTCCGTTATCGCTCCGTAGAGTGCCACCTCAAATCAAACAAAAACTTTATTTATCATATACAAATATACAAAAAACTTTATTTATCATATACATAGAATACAGCCATAGACAATGAAATTAAATGCTTGGGGCAAGCTAGCTCCTCAACAGTGTAGAAAGCAACAATCAAACAATCAACAATGCAATATAACAATAATAATACAATAATGACAGTGCTGCAGTGATGAATGAAATAATGAGGATCATCAACAGAATATCAGTCATTTCTGGGTTGCGCCCCCAGGACATAAAAAATAGGCTGCCAACTGATTATGGAAAGAGGGATCCTTTTTTCTCTCTGTAAACAACCTTTAACCATAATAATTTGGTTAGGAATTCTACGTTTCGGTATCTCTCAATCTTACCGGTGTGCTGAGTTCCACAGGTTGGCTCAGGTATCTCATAGTCAGCTGATGGTCGTTGATCTGGACAGGGCTGGCAGTGTAGACCTTCACCATCTCCTGAGCCGACTCCATATCAGGCAAAGTGACCAGAGCCTGGAGAGCAGAGTGTGCGGAAGGACCATCAAAAACCCACATCATATTTCTCGATGGGAAAGTCCCATTGGTGTTTCATGCAAAAAGTTTTCAAATAAAAATCTACATTTTATTGGTCATGTACATCGCATACAGCCGTAAATGACATTGTGAAATGCCTTATGAATCTAGCTCCTCGTACAACAACAATCAAGAAATATTTCGCAATAATTGTTTTTTGCGTAATGTCCTCCACGTGAGATTTCTTTTTTTACACATATTGCAAATTGCACATTTTGGGTCTTTTTCTAACACTGTAAAAAACTGCCAAACTGGAGAGGACATTGCGACGAGGCATGTGGCTAATCTTATTTCTGATTTTACCTGCAGAGCGATTCCTTATTAACGTCCAAATTTGTTAATTTGGATTTTGGACGTTAAGAATCATTATTTTGTGTTATAATGTGTACTGTTGTTGTTAAAGACTCATGGTACATTGCCACCATGGAGAGAGAGTTCACGTTGTTATATAGCCTACCATTCAGAACAACGTAATCTGATACTTGACTTTCATACCACGGCATAGGTAGCTCGTAAAAGATCGGATTTTGCGATTGGCTAATTTGGCGACCACCGATCGAGTCATTTGGAGTGAAAATTGTCCGATTTATATCGGTGGCCGATCTATCAGAGCATCCCTAATTTGAAAGTAGCATAACGTTTTGTAAAAGCAGAATATTCTGTAGTCATCCAAGCAGCTCTGTAGCGGTGAGTTCAGAGGCTATAATGATGTCCAATGGCACATACACTCACCAAACACTTTATTAGGAACACCTGTACACCTTCTCATGGTAGAGGTGGTGTAATGGTGTGGGGAATGTTTTCTTGGCACACTTTGGGCCCATTAATAACAACCAATCATCGCTTGAATGCCACAGCCTATTTGAGTATTGTTGCTGACCATGTGCATCCCTTCATGGCCACAATTTACCCATCTTCTAATGGCTACTTCCAGCATGATAATGCACCATGTCACAATGCAAAAGTTGTCTCAAACTGGTTTCATGAACGTGACAATGAGTTCAGTGTTCTTCAGTGGCCTTCCCAGTCACCGGATCTGAATCCAATAGAACACCTTTGGGATGTGGCAGAACGGGAGAGTCACAGCTTGAAAGTGCACCTGAAATCTGCAGGAATTGTGTGATGCAATCATGGACCAGAATCTCAAAGGAATGTTTCCAACATCTTGTGGAATCAATGCCATGAAGAATTGATGCTGTTTTGAGAGCAAAGGGAGGACCTACCCAGTATTAGTATAGTGTTCCTAATAAAGTGTTCAGTCAGTGTATAATCACTGAAATCCATGTTGAGCTCAATGTGAAACAGGATTCAAAGGAAAGGGTAGTTTCAGCCAAGTACCTTCTTCTGTTCTGGTGCCATGATGATCTCAGAGGAAGCTGCGAAAGGACAGATTAAATCAGAGAGGTCGCTCCTGGAGAACCCACTTCCAGGAAGTCCAAGGATCAGGACCACGCCCTTCTGCAGGTCAGAGCACAGGAAGCAATGACCATATTAAGATTTGAACCTCTAAAGATGCAATTGTGCGCAATGTCAAAAGTCAAAAACTAAAATTAGTAAGGTTGTGTGTGTGTGTGTGTCGATCAGATGAACATACCTCGTTTGATATTTTCTGGACAACTTTCTGGCCAGTTTCTAAGGGAAACACAACACCAGTATTAGAAGTGTTACTATTTTGTAATGCTGTCTTTTAACTTCTTATTCCACTTACAATCTGAATGTCTAAGTGAGCACGTTGTGAGTGACAGGGATGGTAAGGGTCATCAAACAACAATAACTTTGTAAGGTGCGTAATCTTACCAAGGCCTTGGTCAACTTTGTTGGTCTTAGTGGGGGCTGCAGGGGTCTGAGGCATGCTTACCACATTCCTACAGGGAGTAACAACACATAGTAACATTGACACATGCAAATATCATTGGAGCACTATTTCGCATGTCTCTGTCAGCCAAGACTAAGTTGATGCATGATGTGCAGGAGGCAAATAGAGGCAAGAGGTAAAAGATGGCTTACCCCTCAATAACAACCGGTACCGTTTGCTCCTCCTCAGCTTTCTGCAAAAACAAGAAATAAAACTGATGAAAGTGAAAAAAAACATTCTTGTCAATACATCCATTTAATTTTTCTTATCTTGAGACACAGGGGGTTGAAATGGCCTTGGTACAGAATAGGGACACGCACCTCGCCTGCAGACACACTGATGGCGTGGTCACGTATGGAGAGGGTGAGGCATGTTGCCAAGGCTTGGGCGTCCTTCACTCTCTTCATGCACACAGAGGCCTGAGGGAGACACACATTGGATAGGCACTGATATTATTAGCATTATTTGCACTTGACAAAAACTAACCCTTTATTAAAAAAAAACGTATTAAAAATGTTTGCGACCGTGTCTGTGACCCCATCTTTAACTTGATCTACAGGTGAATCAGTAACCCCACCATGGCTCCCTTCAGCTGGCTGTAATGATGACTTATTAACCTCCTCTTCCTTCCTTACTTCAGAAATAGTCTTTCCGTTTGGTGCAGAATGAGGTGATGAGTCCTTCTCTCCACCAGAGGGCGTAGTAACCACTGATGTCTGACTGTCGTTGCCATTTGCTGGAGCCGCACCAGCGCGCTTGGGATCAGCAGCCACCATTTTGTCGTTGCTTTTTTTGGGGTCTGGCTTCCGGGAGAAAGCGAGCGGGTTGTTCTGGATGATACATGGGTACCTCAGGAAGCGCTTGTTCACGGACAGGGCGATGTTCGGTGTCGCCATCTCAAAGATGATCTGGGGGAGGGGGGTAACGGAAGGTGAAGAATTGAGGTTGGATCCACACACTTGAATACACACACTCATTTTCAATTTTCTTTGTTTGCACAGGTATGGGACATATTGCCAAAGACTTACTGTGCTGGACTTGTTATGAGTGAGCAGCAGAGTCTGTTTGATAGCACCAAAGCGCTGGACAAGCCTCTGGACCTCGGCCGGGCCGGTGGGCGTGGTTGGGACGTTACTGACAACTAGCAGGCGGTTCCAGCTGACTGGCTCCTTTGGCCAAATAAAAACAATGCTTTATTTAGTCATTATTTATGACAACATTCATCTGTTTTGGGTCTAGAATCCAGAGAAATTGTGTACGTCTTTATTCACTTTTTCAACTACAGTGCCGGCTCGGGTGCCTTAGCAATGACATGGTACCCCAAACATTAAAATGGCAGCATAATCTCAATACTCACAAGAGGGCTGTGTTCTGTTATCGCTCCGTAGAGTGCCACCTCAAATCAAACAAAAAAACTTTATTTATCATATACAAAAAACTTTATTTATCATATACATAGAATACAGCCATAGACAATGAAATTAAATGCTTAGGGCAAGCTAGCTCCTCAACAGTGTAGCAAGCAACAATCAAACAATCAACAATGCAATATAACAATAATAATACAATAATGACAGTGCTGCAGTGATGAATGAAATAATGAGGATCATCAACAGAATATCAGTCATTTCTGGGTTGCGCCCCCAGGACATAAAAAATGGGCTGCCAACTGATTATGGAAAGAGGGATCCTTTTTCTCTCTGTAAACAACCTGTAACCATAATATTTTGGTTAGGAATTCTACGTGTTGGTATCTCTCAATCTTACCGGTGTGCTGAGTTCCACAGGTTGGCTCAGGTATCTCATAGTTAGCTGATGGTCGTTGATCCGGACAGGGCTGGCAGTGTAGACCTTCACCATCTCCTGAGCCGACTCCATATCAGGCAAAGTGACCAGAGCCTGGAGAGCAGAGTGTGCGGAAGGACCATCAAAAACCCACATCATATTTCTCGATGGGAAAGTCCCATTGGTGTTTCATGCAAAAAGTTTTCAAATAAAAATCTACATTTTATTGGTCATGTACATCGCATACAGCCGTAAATGACATTGTGAAATGCCTTATGAATCTAGCTCCTCGCACAACAACAATCAAGAAATCAAGAAATCTTTTGCAATAATTTTTTTTTGCTGAATGTCCTCCACGTGAGATTTCTTATTTTTTTTTACATATATTGCAAATTGCACATTTTGGGTCTTTTTCCGACACTGTAAAAAACTGCCAAACTGGAGAGGACATTGCGACGAGGCATGTGGCTAATCTTACTTCTGATTTTACCTGCAGAGCGATTCCTTATTAACGTCCAAATTTGTTAATTTGGATTTTGGACGTTAAGAATTATTATTTTGTGTTATAATGTGTGCTGTTGTTGTTAAAGATTCATGGTACATTGCCACCATGGAGAGAGAGTTCACGTTGTTATATAGTCTACCATTCAGAACAATGTCATCTGACACTCGACTTTCATACCACGGCACAGCTAGCTCGTAAAAGATCGGATTTTGCGATTGGCTAATTTGGCGACCACCGATCAAGTCATTTGGAGTGAAAATTGTCCGATTTATATCGGTGGCCGATTGATCAGAGCATCCCTAATTTGAAAATAGCATAACGTTTTGTAAAAGCAGAATATTCTGTAGTCATCCAAGCAGCTCTGTAGCGGTGAGTTCAGAGGCTATAATGATGTCCAATGGCACATACACTCACCAAACACTTTATTAGGAACACTTGTACACCGTCTCAAGGTAGAGGTGGTGTAATGGTGTGGGGACACCATTTCCACCATTTCTTGGCACACTTTGGGCCTATTAATAACAATCAATCATCGCTTGAATGCCACAGCCTATTTGAGTATTGTTGCTGACCATGTGCATCCCTTCATGGCCACAATTTACCCATCTTCTAATGGCTACTTCCAGCATGATAATGCACCATGTCACAATGCAAAAGTTGTCTCAAACTGGTTTCATGAACCTGACAATGAGTTCAGTGTTCTTCAGTGGCCTTCCCAGTCACCGGATCTGAATCCAATAATACACCTTTGGGATGAACGGGAGAGTCACAGCTTGAAAGTGCACCTGAAATCTGCAGGAATTGTGTGATGCAATCACGGACCAGAATCTCAAAGGAATGTTTCCAACATCTTGTGGAATCAATGCCATGAAGAATTGAGGCTGTTTTGAGATTAGTATCAGTATTAGTATAGTGTTCCTAATAAAGTGTTCAGTCAGTGTATAATCACTGAAATCCATGTTGAGCTCAATGTGAAACAGGGTTCAAAGGAAAGGGTAGAGTTTCAGCCAAGTACCTTCTTCTGTTCTGGTGCCATGATGATCTCAGAGGAAGCTGCGAAAGGACAGATTAAATCAGAGAGGTCGCTCCTGGAGAACCCACTTCCAGGAAGTCCAAGGATCAGGACCACGCCCTTCTGCAGGTCAGAGCACAGGAAGCAATGACCATATTAAGATTTGAACCTCTAAAGATGCAATTATGTGCAATGTCAAAATTAGTAAGGTTGTGTGTGTGTGTATCAGATGAACATACCTCGTTTGATATTTTCTGGACAACTTTCTGGACAGTTTCTAAGGGAAACACAACACCAGTATTAGAAGTGTTACCATTTTGTAATGCTGTCTTTTAACTTCTTATTCCACTTACAATCTGAATGTCTAAGTGAGCACGTTGTGAGTGACAGGGATGGTAAGGGTCATCAAACAACAATAACTTTGTAAGGTGCGTAATCTTACCAAGGCCTTGGTCAACATTGTTGGTCTTAGTGGGGGCTGCAGGGGTCTGAGGCATGCTTACCACATTCCTACAGAGAGTAACAACACATAGTAACATTGACACATGCAAATATCATTGGAGCACTATTTCGCATGTCTCTGTCAGCCAAGACTAAGTAGATGCGTGATGTGTAGGAGGCAAATAAAGAGGCAAGAGGTAAAAGATGGCTTACCGCTCAATAACCACTCTACCGCTCGTTTGCTCCTCCTCAACTTTCTGCAAAAACAAGAAATAAAACTGATAAAAGTGAAAAAAACATTCTTGTCAATACATCCACTTCATTTTTCTTATCTTGAGACACAGGGGGTTGAAATGGCCTTGGTACAGAATAGGGACACGCACCTTGCCTGCAGACACACTGATGGCGTGGTCACGTATGGAGAGGGTGAGGCATGTTGCCAAGGCTTTGGCGTCCTTCACTCTCTTCATGCACACATAGGCCTGAGGGAGACACACATTGGATAGGCACTGATATTATTAGCATTATTTGCACTAGGCATTCAGGGATGAACCCAAACTTGAGACATGCATGCATGAAGGTGTATAAAGAATATTGATATAAAACTGATATTTGCAGGATACCATTTTCTGATCTCCAGTTATAATTCAACCTTTAGATACTGTAGTTAAACAAAAATAACAAAACCATACATATCTGTGAGCTCAGCTGTTTTAAAAACGTTTGTACACACCCACTTATACTGGGGCTGCCCCTTATCTTCCACTGTGTTTCCAAAGAGTATGATGTTGCTAATCTCGCCAAAGGACTCCACCATATTCGTCACCTCCGGGTACGAGGTGTCGGCAGGGAGGCCTGCCAGGTTGACCAGACGGCACACAGTCTTCTTCTTCTTCTTCTTCTTCCTCTTCTTCTTCGCTGGTGGTGATTTTGCAGCCTGCAAACAGTGGAAAGTCTGTAAACAAAATGCTCTGGTTGCCTGTGAATTTTCGGGGAGCTGAGTGAATTCCAATATTTCTGTCGTAATAAATGCTTTTCAAGAAACGCACAGACACATAACAATGCTACTGTTGCTACTGACCAAGATTGCTCCTGTCCACCTTATGTTTATTATTATAATATTGTATTGATGATTATTATTATTATTATTTAAAATATGTTTTTAGGGCATTTCTGCTTTATTGGGATAGAGACAGCAGAGATTGACAGGAAGGATGTGAGAGAGAGAGGAGGGATGACATGCAAGATAGGTCGAGGGTCGGAATCGAACCAGTAACCTTGCGATTACGTGGTATGCACATTAGTGTGCGACACCACTAAGCGCCCCACTGATGATTTTTTTATTGTTGTTTGCTGCATTGTTGAGGAGCTAGCTTGCCCTAAGCATTTCATTGCATCGTCTATGGCTGTGTTCTATGTATATGATAAATAAGCTTTGATTTGGCAATGTATGGAAATACTGTGTAATAATTCAAACAATGAAATAACAGAGAGCCAAAAATGGAGGGGTTCACCTCAGACTGCTGGCCTGCCTTCGTCTCCTTCAAAGCCAGCAATATCTGTGGCTGTGAAGCCTTGGACCTGGGCTTTGCTTCCACCGGGGATGAGGAGAAGGATGATGACATCAAACCCTTTGTGCGGGAGCCAGCTTTGGACATGGATGAGGAAGTGGATGCAGAGGAAGGCGGACGATTGACCTTTCTGGACCCGCAGGCTGGTGACTTGCTGTTTGAGGATCGTCCATAGGAAGACAGGGAGGACTCACGTTTCCCAGAGGCCCCAGTTCGGCTGCTCTGTCTGCTGGCTTTGGCAGTAGAGGAAGACGGGCCGAATGTGTGTTTGGCTGAGTCGTCACAGGAACGCTTCTGACCATCTCGAGATGAGCTTCCAGTAGAAGATTAGATTAGATTCAACTTTATTGTCATTGTGCAGAGTACAAGTACAGACACAACGAAATGCAGTTAGCGTCTAACCAGAAGTGCAAAAAAGCAGAAAAGTGCAGTGTGAACACTATATACAGGTAGTGCAGTATATCAGCAGTATAGTAGTGCAGTATAGTATAAGTAGTGCAGTGTAAGCAGTATATGAATTAGCAGTAGCATTATAAGCAGAATAAATAGAAAGCAGTATGAACAGTGTAAGCAGCATATGAGCTGTATAGGCAATGCAGTATAAGCAGTATATATGTATTAATAGTAACATTAGAGTAAATAGCAGAATAAATATGGAATGCCATATGGACAGTATAAACAGGTATGTACAGATATGTGCAGTGTATTAACAGTAGTATTAAAAGAAAAATATAAGGATATGTGCATTATGAACAGTATAGACAGATATGTACAGAAGAGCAGTGGTATGTAGTAAGAGCAGTGTGTATACAGTATGTACAGTTTATAGGAATACTGTTGGGAATGAGTAGTGCAATTGGGGGGGAGGGGGGGGGTGTTGGTAGGTTGTCACCTAGGTGCTGAGTTGGAGTTCAGTAGAGTGACAGCCGCAGGGAAGAATCTTCCTCTGAACCTGCTGGTTCGGGTGCGGAGAGACCTGTAGCGCCTCATGTACCGGAGACCCTTACCCCAAACTGGGAATTACATTTACATTACATTCATGGCATTTAGCAGACGCCTTTATCCAAAGCGACTTACAACAAATACATTTGTTTACGTAAGTGAATCATCTATCCATCAGTCATAATAAGATGAAGTAATCAATGCTCGGACCAGGGGCCATAGGCAGTCACAATGCTAGAAAAATAACTTATATATATAAAAATATACTTATACAGGGGAGTAATGGGGGTGAAGATGTCTTTAGGAGGGAATTATGTGGCATCTACCTGTGGTCTACATCTAAAGGACTGGCCACTTACCTGAGGATTCACTGGTCCTTTTCTCCAGCCTGTGACTGTTCAAGGAGGAGCCTCGGAGGGGCTGGGAGGGGCTGCTCCGGCTGGAGGGGCGGGCTGGAGAGCGGTGGGAGTGTCCATGAGGGTGATGGTGGTGATGCGGGGGGTGAAGAGGGGAGTAAGACCTTCTGTGATTTCGCTCTGAGGGCGGAGTGGGGGACCGCCTGCGTCGCTCAGGAGGGGGGCTGGGAGAGGGGGACCAGGAGAGGGAGCGGGAGACAGAGCGAGAGGGGGAGCGATCCTGAGACCGCCAGTTCCTGCGGGCATCTTGGGTTGGCTGCTCTCTGGTTTGGGCAGAGGGAAGGAGAATATGATAAGAGTGTTATATAATATATATGGTAAAATAAAAAGAAGAGAAAATAACTGAAAGCTGCCATGAAACCAAAGAGGAAAGGATCATCATTAGCAGACAATCATGAAGAAGATATTGCTATCCAGTTAATGGTTTCCCAAAGTTAGCTTTGGGAAATATGAACCTTACTTACCTTGGCAAATTTGGTTTGCAGTGCGGGTACCTTTGTGGAAAAAAGACAAGACAAGTAAATTAGTGTATTTCTAAATTGTGGGGTTAAAAGCAGCTAAACTGTCTTGTTTTTACTTTTACGAAAGCGAGACATGATGTTTTCCGAGTGGCGGAGCAGCCAATTCGCTGGATTGCGGTTTTAAGGTGGTGCAACATCTAAAATGGCTGACCTGTTGCAGAGGTCTCTGCAGCTAGCTGTGTGGTTGACTGTATTCACGTGTTCGATCCAGTCCTGAGAGAGAAAACAAACAACAGAGAAAGGAAGATCAGGGTTAGACAGGGAGGTGTTCACCAGAGCCCAATAGATACAATAAATCTAGGTCTTCTGTCTATATTTTTGTAGATTTAATTTTTATATTCAAACATGTCTCGGTACACAGCAATAGAAAGAATATGGTCAAATGTTCTCCCTTCTCACCACTTGCTGCGCTAAGACAAAAACGTTCAGCTTAGGCATATGTTTTCCAAGTCTTCAGTGAACTTCACGATCTTCTTCATCTTCGTCATTAACTGACGACAGGTTACTTTGTTCTGCCAAAAGTTTTTTCCCCCCCCAATCTCTTATTTCTTTAGTTCCTCTGTTTTTGTTTTATTTCTTAAACGTAGACCTCAGCGATATGACATAAGACCATAAGTAGCAGGGTGAATTCCCCTTGGTGTCCACCAGGACCAATGTCACTAGCCAAAATAGCGGAAATCGTTTAGTTTCAAAAGGAAAGCAGTTGACTACCGGAACCTGGCTGGCAAAGCGACAAGTTCAGTTTAGCTTAACTAGCCGCAAAAAATCAGCCATGATCTCCGGGCAACAACCGCTCAGGTGAGGGAAGCTTGCGTTAGTTCAACCTAGCTAGTTCTGGATAGGTTAGATACATTGATTCAATACCAAACATGCTGCCAAGCACGCTGTTCGAAAAAATACAACTAGCAGCGATAATGTAGTCGTGAAGTATTCTGTCAGACAAACACAGACCTGGGTGCAAATAGAACTTGAAATGCAACCATTTCAAATGGTGCCTGATTGGGCATTTGCTTGAGCTTGCCTGGAGTGCGAGCTGGGAGGTGTTTTCAATTGTGGGACTGTTTCATTGGTTTCCTTGCACTAGGCAAGCTCAATCAAGCACAGCTTGCTTTCAAATACTGTCTGAACATGGGTCTGCTTCTGAACATGGGTCTGCTTCGGACACAAACAGGCAAGACATTTGACTTGTTAGTCTTTAGCATTACCAGCTGCATCTGCGCATGTACAGCAATGCCTTGTGGGAAAAAAGTAACATGTTGAATGTCTTGCTTCACTCTGCATTCGTTTGTCGGAAGTCACCCGGCTTGTCATGGCCGCCTCATATCACTGAATCTACCTTTAAATCAGTTGAACTACAACAACCCATAGAAGGACTCGAAGAGAAATGGTTTAAAAGAGTAACACAGCAATCCTCTGATAATACTGTTCAAGAGCTTTGCAGTTCACCAGTCAAGTACAAGTACATTGTTTGAATTGTTTTAGATATTGGCAAGCACCAGTACAATGCTTGCATTCAGGAGTTGGTTGTACATGATGAAAGCTATTTTTTTGTAAATTCTTTATTGACTTTCAAAACGTTGAAATGTAGAGGGGACATGAAAGAATCTGATATTCTTAGGACCAAATCTTATTCTGAGCATAGATATATTTAATATATATACACTACAGAAGCTAAATCGCTAAATGTTTTCCTTGAGCGTAGAGTGTATGGTTGTCATACTCCTATGATGCAATATCAATCAATTTCCTGCATTATTAAATCGTACAATCCTTTACAAATCCTTTTCTCATGGGCATCTGGAGGTGTGCCTCATTTAAACTAATTAGATAATGTATGCATTATCCTGACTAGGCCTATTTAATAGCTAAAGAGGCAAAAATCCTCCATAATGTAACATTTTAAACGATGAAGCTCATCATTTCCTATGATTCTTTGATCCATTTAACCTCGTCTTTACTTCATTACCTGCCTACTGGCTATGCAACAAAAACATGTCAGTAAAATGTCTATTAATGTGAAGTGGTAGAATGGTTTTCAACGGCATTGGGCCTTAACAAAGTCAGCTCTGCTTTTAAACGCTTGATGTACATAGTACAGTGCACTCACCTTGGCCCGTTCACACTGCACGTCACACAGGGAGCAGGTATGGGGGTACACCATTGGAGGGTCTGCTGAGAAATCGCTTACCATGGTAGGTGTCGGTAGCCTCTTGGTGCTGCCAGAGTTTTCTTTGAAGCTTGAGGGTCTGGACGGTTTCGATGACTTTCTCCTGGTTTCTGACGAATTACTTGTTTTGGACCTGTCACGGTCCGACCAAGTTTTTGACGCCGCCTCTCTGACAGGCGTTCGTGTCCTCGTGTGAGTCTCAGGGCTGGGTGTATGCCTCTTGTAGTCCTGACGTTTTTTTGAGTCTGAAGAGTCTTTCGAGTGGTGCCCCTTGGGGGATTCAGTTTTATGATTTAACGACGAGTTGGAGGACTTATACTCTGCCTCTGCTTTTTCCTTTGAAAATCGTATGCATCTGTAAGAGTCTCTGCTCTCCTCTGATGTCCTGCTCGCATGGCCGTAGTCGATGACTTTACCTGCAGTCTGAGTCACACTGAGGAAACTGGGGACGTCGGGTGAACGAGAACGTGGAGGACGCAGTTGAGGTGGCGGCAGGTCAGGAACACCGGGAAAGGTTTGAGAGAACGGGGCGTTCCTTTTGTGTATCTGTATGTCCCTTAGAATGAAGGGCAGAGTGTCTGGGGTGAGCTGGTCGTCAGGGTAATGACTTAGGACCGCTAGGTCCTCGTTTGAGAGACCGAAGCTGGCAAGGATGCTGCCAGCGTTCTCGGGTGAGTACAGACCTTGTACGTCCCCACCATGCGAATGAGCCGGTTCAGTAAAAGGGATGCTCCAGCCTGGCATGCCCCCTCTTGATAGTCCACTTGAAGGGTTGGCATGGGATGATTGTGGAGGTTGCTGTTGGGCAAATAGTTTACTCGGCGTCTGGTATTTGGACCAATCCACGTCTCGTTGCTGCTCCGGTTGGTCGTCAGAAATGAGCGGGGCAGGGTGGGTGTGAAAGGCCGTGCTGTGAGACGGAACAGACATGCCATCTGACCTTTGACCCTGTCCTTCCCGACGCAGACACGGGTCCAGAAGCTGCTGCCGGGAGATCTGGTTGAGCAGATGAGCGTCCTCTTCCCTCGCTCCCTGAACGCGCACAGATATGGCGGACTCGAGCTCCTCAGGGAGCTGCGTCGGCGGCGGGAACTGGGTCACCTGGTAGTTCATCACCTGGGACATGCTGTCTGACCCCCGACCCTGTGCCGATTGTTGTGCGAGGGGCCTGGGGCGGGAGAACGACGCCCCCTGTGGGTGAGCCTGGTACATGGCTCGCGGCGTGTTGGCGGCTGCCGTCTGGAGCAGGTTGAGCAGGGCCAGGGGCGACGGCGTCAGCTGGTTGCCCTGGTTACTGGCCGCAATGGCTGTCAGCTGTTGCAGAGCTAGCTGTGCCTCAAACTGGGCCAAGCGGAGAGCCGCTGCGCCGGCCGGTCCGAACAGGAAGGGGGGACCCCGTCCACCAGTACCAAAGGCAGATCCGCCCAAACGGAGAGCAGGAAGGAACGGCAAGTGACTGTCAGCGGCGAGAAGCTGATAGGTGGAAAAGTAGAGACAGCATTACTAATATTGGGCTCCTCAGATTACATTTTAGGTAAGGTTTTTCTTCTTTAGCCTTTTTCATTCAGGGGGGGGGGGGTTCCATTGCAGAGGGAGGAGCTCTAAGTTGTAGCTTTTTTTTTTTTTTTTTTTCTCTCATCAATAATTTAGCAGAGGGAAAATCTCATCATCATCATCATCATCTTCAGAACATCTTGCATGCTTTTTTGCAGGGTGGCAAAGCAAAGCAGTGTTATGCAAACAGCACAGTTGCAACAGCACACTTACCGTCAATTTGAATTGGTGCAGAGCCAAAAGAGGAAAAACCTTTCATCTCCCCTACCACGGCCAAAGAATCACTAGCTTAGCATTCACAATTCTAAAGAATAAAGATATCAAACTAAAGTATTTAACAAAACAATACTTTGCAATGGGTAGAGACAGGCTAGCCTTTAATTTGGATTCATAGTTTTATCAACCCCATAAATAAGACCTTAAACTCCAATGTGATAGGCTCCATCTCGTCAGGGGTCCACCTGCAGACTCACAAACCACGCAGGCCTGTAGTTAATTGGTTCATTAGTATGGGTTGGCAACATGCAAAAGAATTGAGGGCCAATTGATCTGTGTAAGTGAGAGAATTGAAAGACTGTTCGAATAACAATGATTATAGTTGGGGAGCTAATCAACTCTTCAGCACTTAAGGGAGAGGAAACTACATATGTATACAAATACATAAGCATAAGGCTGCAAGTACATAGTCATTACAGCTAGTAATCTCCGATATCTCAAATCGATGCTCAACAGCAGAACATCACCGTTCTGTCTCCAACTGTTGCGGTCGACAACATATCATGTAGGCTAACTTCTCATCTCGCTACATCTAACTCGCTGGATTGCCAAATGTCTGGAAATAGTTTGCTCGCCATGCTGTTTACTGGGGACACTGAGGTAGATGATCTTAGCTGACCGACTGGCTACTTGCTGGAAAGGGGAAGCAGCGGAAGCTGCAGCAATTTCGTCTTTCTTACTTAGCTCCAGAGCTATGTCGATGGTGCTTGCTAGTCAGCTGTGTGCTCGTTAAATATTATGGCTAATACTACTATATTTCGAAGACAAATTTTATATTTATATATATCATTCCCAATGTAGAGTGTCCGACAAACAAAATCCAGGCCCAAGCTAACGTTAGCTATCTATCATCACCTATCCGTTAGCTAGCCATCTTGGTTTTGCCCGATGCTACAGAGCGTGTTACCATGCAGGAAAATATGAGCTATTTGTTTCACGCATTGACTGGCGAGCAATGGACTTAATCACATTGATACCATACCTTGCATTAAATGGTGGCTGTCGTGGTTAATCTCTGAAACGTTTGGAAAAGTCGTTTTCTCGGCGTAACATGTCTGCTGCTCCTATCCCTCTTCAGTGAAAACATACAGTAGGCTGATTAATCGACATCAGAGCTCGGTTTGATGACACACAGGCACTCATCGATCGCGGTTTTCTGCAACGCATACGGCAGAATCACACGCTTTGATAGTTCTTATAAATGCTATCATTACATAGCCTACAAACCAAGCTATTAAAGAATTCCATGTCCTCCAATTTGAAAACAAAGTTCCACCTCACCAAAATAAATATCGGACAGTGACAGATATTTCAAATTTGGCTCAATATTATAGTCACAACAAATACTATGAAATATCTCTAAAAAACGATTTAATTAGGATGAGGGTATACTGGGATTGGTGAATCCTCTAAATCTAATTCTGTGTCTCACTGATGCTAGGGTTGACCCTGTGAATGTGAATGTTGAACATGAGAGTAAGTGTTAAAATGCAGCTTTGATCATGCTTTGATCATCCCAATGTAGGCAGCAGGCGGTAGGAGGTGGAGCCCCCTGTTGACTTGGAGGAGGTTTGACTTCCGTTCTGGCAGTTGGTTCTGATCAGAAATGTGACAGTCAAGAGTCGACAGACACTTGGTCCAGACATGACAGAGGCTCTTTACTGAGACTGAGACTAACATGAAGAAATCGAGCACATCCCAATTCAGGAACCATTGGAACTCCTTCATCTTTAGCTCTGTGGTCAGGGTCATGTCTCCAACACAGAGTGATGGAGAAACACTGCATAGTTAATAGCTAAAATCAAGCATTCAAGCAGAGCCGTTTCATGATATAATTGTAGAAAATAAAAAGGATATGTGTAGTTTCACTTGTCCTCCGTGCCCAGGCCTACGGACGGATGCACGCACGCACACATTGGACCAACTGTTCTAGTGCAAAACTCCTATTGGTCCTATTTTTATTTCTTCTTCCTCATCGTAGATGTTTCATGTCAAGTTGTTCATGGTCTATTTCTATGATAACTGTTTGAGTGTAAAACTCCAGCCCCATGCTGGTTCTAGCCTGTCTGTCTGAAGGCCCCATGCTGGTTCTAGCCTGTCTGTCTGAAGGCCCCATGCTGGTTCTAGCCTGTCTGTCTGAAGGCCCCATGCTGGTTCTAGCCTGTCTGTCTGAAGGCCCCATGCGCCATCCCATAGTGAAGACATTCAAGACATGCCTCTCTGATGTGTGTAGAGTCATCATGAGGTCACACAGTTGTTTGTTTAACAAATATTTTATTGATATGAACACAGATATCATCATCATCATAATATTAAAATGAAAGAACTTGACTATAGGGCGAGTTCAGGCTAGTAGACTAGTGCTGCCACTATGGAGCCTCTGTCAGAATGAGAAGGAGGAGGCAGAAGATGATACAGTTATTGTCATAATTACACGCAACAAAAACACAGAGGCACTTGGGGGAAATGAGGTTTATGAGTTGTGGTTGGTCCATGGGAGAATAGAAGAGGGAAATAAACTATACATACATATACATATACATGTTAACATAAAGCATAATGGCCGACAGTACCAACTCGAAGAAGACTGATATATCTAATCTTATAAACATACACACTCTCCTGTGTTATTTTTGGAGTTCATCATCAGTCTGATTTGATAATCTAATGATTCATCTGGATTGTTTCACGATCAGTTGCATTTCCATAAAAAAACAAAAACATGTAACGCTGTTCAGAATATGTCAAGCTTCAGCTTTGTCAGTTTTTTGCACTTTTTCACATATTTCACAATGAACAAATAACCACCTGGTTCTCATCAACAGCTGTAGATGGGATCTGAGGCAGGAGTAGAAACCTCCACTGACAGTCCTGAAGACTTTCCAGTCAGACTCCTCCATCTCACAGGACCTGTACTGCTGCCCTCTAGTGGTCAGAGTGGCACTGACACTACACACATTGAGGAAACATTGATACGTAACACAGCATCATCGCTGAAATACCCAATGTGACCAACTCTTCTGTACATACACTGCTGCCCTCTACTGGTCAGAGTAATAGGTGGACTTACGTAACCACCAGGGCTTAAACTCGGGAGAGTGTGATCTCCCTGAGACTATTTTACACAGGGCCACAGAAGAGTCCACATACCAAAGCCTAAACCCTGGGTACAGGGGCTCAGTGAATGTGGAGTGGAATGTGTGCAGGAGAGTCAGTGTGTCAGAGGAGACGCTGTAGAAGGACAGAGTGCCGGCCGGCCAGTCCAGATACACTCCTACTCTGTGGGAGCCAGAGAAGGGGACAGGTATGTCAGTTACCTTGTTATTGTACCTGGCAGAGTATCTGTCATCAGAGCACCTCAGACTCCAGGACTTGCCATTGTATCCCAACTTACAGCCATCCTCCTCTCCTCTCCTGCTGATTCCTTTATACGTCACTCCTATATCAGCCCCTCCCCAGCTCCACTCTACCTCCCAGTAACAGCGCCCAGTCAGACCCTCTCTACACAGCACCTGTTCCCAGTCCTCAAATCTCTCTGGGTGTACAGGATACAGCTGATCCTCTCTCCACTTTGTCACATCTCTGGCCATCAGAATGAGGAGTCTGTGTGCTGTGTTTGGGTCCAGTGTGAGCTCACATGTATCTGATAGAGAGGGCAAAAATAATCATCAAATCAATACAATTGAACAAATTACAATATTCACAATGAGATCTTGTTAAGGTAAGATTCTTTTTTTTCACAAAATATTACTTATTAATTTAAAATGTTTTACAAGGGATCCAACAAATTCACATTTTCTAATATTTTAGATTTGCATATGAATACAATACTGGTGCTCTTTTTGAACTCTGCTGTACCCTGATTCTTGAGTATTATCACAGTCCTATTCTCTACAGCGTTGGTGACTTACATTTGATCAGCCCAGGTTTGAGCCTGCACTCTCCACCATGGTCCACACTATATCAACCACAGAAGAACCCACAGTGGTTGAATGATACACTCAATCATATGGAAAATAGATCCTGTGCATTAATCTCATTGATACGTCCAGCCACATATTGAGCCTTTACCTGAGTGTCTGTAGTTTACAGAGTGGATCTTTCTGTACAGCAGAGAGTAGCGCCAGTCCTGAGTCTCCTGAGTGATTGTAGCTGAGGTCCAGCTCTCTCAGGAGGGAGGGCTTAGACCTCAGAGCTGAAGCCAGAGAAGCACAGCCTTCCTCTGGGACTCCACAGCCTGACAACCTGGGGAAATAGTTTCACTCCATCTGATATCAAGAATCTGATAATTCCTATCTAATGTACATGTACAGCTTTAAATCCTCTTCATTTAGCAGTTGAAAAGCAAGACACATTGTATTTAAGTAAAAGACATTCAAACTAGTGTGTTATGATGGCCTTAGATACTCATGCTTCTGCACCAAAAAGACCTCACCTCAGTGTCTGTAGTTGACAGTGTGGACTCCCCAGTCCAGCAGAGAGCAGCTTCACCCCCCTGTCACCTAGGTCATTATTACTGAGGTCCAGCTCTCTCAGGTGAGAGGAGTCTGAGCTGAGAGCTGAGGTCAACGCTTTACAGCTTCTCTCTGTGAGGTGACATCCATTCAGCCTGAATGAGGAATACACATGATTCAAGCCAATCACAGGCAGGTTTGTAGTGATTGTGTTTCTAAGTGTAGTATATTTGCTCACTATTGGGTTAGTGCAGTGTTGTGTAGCCCCATCAGCTGATGTATGGCCAGCTTGGTCAGGATTGAGGAGGATAAACATATTCAGAGAGTGCCCCCCCCCCCCCCTCCTACACACACACACATAACCACACACACACACACACACACACAACCACACACACATACACAAACACAAACGTGATACTGAAATTGGTTGGAAGATAATGTACATTGTCTGTCTCCATCATTGAGCCTTGCAGTGCAACAAGAGTATCATTGATTCCATTGAATGATAATGTAACAGATACTTTGGAATGATGTGTCTGGCAACAAGAATAGTCTAAGACCTCACCTCAGTGTCTGTAGTTTACAGTGTGGACTCCCCAGTCCAGCAGAGAGCAGCTTCACCCCCCCGTCACATAGATAATTATTACTGAGGTCCAGCTCTCTCAGGTGGGAGGAGTCTGAGCTGAGAGCTGAGGCCAACGCTTCACAGCATCTCTCTGTTAGGTGACATCCATTCAGCCTGAATGAAGAATACAAATAAATACATGTTGCCAAAAGATCACTGTGGTGCAAGAATTCATGAGTGAGAGTTATAGTTGCTCTCAACAGGGGAGCAAGCAACCATGGATACAATTGTAGTGACTGGATTTCTACGTCTGGTATAATGTATTTGCTAGCTATTGGGTTAGTGCAGTATTGTGTGAGCTGATCTAAGGCCAGGTGGGTCAGGATTTGAGGAGGGCAAACATATTCAGAGACTGCAGACAGAGCAGCCCCCCCCTGCCACCACACACACACACACACACACACACACACACACACACACACAATATAGTAATTGATTGGAAGATAATGTACATTGTCTGTCTCAATCATTGAGCCTTTCTGTGAAAGTATCATTGATTCCATTGAATGATAATGTAACAGATACTTTGGAATAATGTGTCTGGCAACAAGAATAGTCTCAGACCTCACCTCAGTGTCTGTAGTTGACAGTGTGGACTCCCCCAGAGCAGCTTCACCCCCCCGTCATGGAGATCATTATTACTGAGGTCCAGCTCTCTCAGGTGGGAGGAGTCTGAGCTGAGAGTTGAGGCCAACGCTTCACAGCATCTCTCTGTGAGGTGACATCCATTCAGCCTGAATGAGGAATACAAATAAATTCATGTAGCCAAAAGATCACTGTGGTGCAAGTATTCATGAGTGAGAGTTATAGTTGCTCTCAACAGGGGAGCAAGCAACCATGGATACATTTGTAGTGACTGGATTTCTACGTCTGGTATAATGTATTTGCTAGCTATTGGGTTAGTGCAGTATTGTGTCGTCCCATGAGCTGATCTAAGGCCAGGTGGGTCAGGATTGGAGGAGGGCAAACATATTCAGAGAGTGCAGAAAGAGCAGCCCCCCCTGCCACCACACACACACACACACACACACACACATACACACACACACACACACACACACACACACACACACACACACACACACATTATATAGTAATTGATTGGAAGATAATGTCCATTGTCTGTCTCAATTATAGAGCCTTTCTGTGCAAATATCATTGATTCCATAGAATGATAATGTAAGACACTAAGGAATGATGTGTCTGGCAACAAGAATAGTCTCAGACCTCACCTCAGTGTCTGTAGTTGACAGTGTGGACTCCCCAGTCCAGCGGAGAGCACCTTCACCCTCCAGTCACGTAGGTCATTATTACTGAGGTCCAGCTCTCTCAGGTGGCAGGAGTCTGAGCTGAGAGCTGAGGCCAACGCTTCACAGCATCTCCCAGTGAGGTGACATCCATTCAGCCTGAATGAGGAATACAAATAAACACATGAAGCCAAACGATCACTGAAGTGCTTTCTGAAAAGAATTCATGACTCAAGCCAATCACGGGCAGGTTTGTAGTCATTGTATTTCTAATTGTGGTATACAGTATTTGCTAGCTATTGGGTTAGTGCATTATTGTGTAGCCCCATCAGCTAATCTAAGGCCAGATTGTTCAGGAATTGAGGAGAGTAATGATATTCAGAGAGTGCCCCCCGCCCCCCCCACGCCCAGACACACACTCTTTGAAATTCTGCCTTAAATGATGAATAGAGCTGAAGATGATGTGATTCGAAGCTGTACAAAAAATGATTGTTGCATTGTGTGCCTTATTCCCATGCTCCCTCCTTGACAGTGTGAGGGGAGACGGATTTCTCATCCGTCATTTATGATATTCTTATAATCAATACAGCCAAACAACAGTCTATTTCAATCAGTATGACCATGTCATGATGATTATATTTTGTTCAGTCACGCACTGTTCATTGATTCCTTCATGATCGGTATTATACTCGTTTATGATTTCTTGTAGTAACGGTACGAATCAAGACAGCCAGTCAGGTTGACACCGGTTATATCTGTCCCCTGGGTTATATCTGTTGGTGGGGATGTGCTGAGTCAGCTGCAAGGCCATCCTGACCTAAAGGGCGGCCTCTTGTTATTGAACTGTGCATGTGTTGCTGTCCCTATGAAATGGTTTCTCGAAAACACCTCATCTGAGATAGGTAAGATGTCAACCTTCATCAATTCTTTTGTTATTATAAAGACCGCTCATATTCTGGATCTTATATTGATTCATTTATCTTTTTGGAGGGGGAAGTAGTCCTAGGTTAAGGGTGCATGCACAGGATGCCATTTCAAGGTCAAATAAATAAAGGCTTCCAAAAGGGTGTGCATGCACGGGATGACGGTCTGGGAGCTGACAAAAGAAAAAGGTGGAATACAAATAAAGTGGTAGGCCAAGTGTTTTAAAGTGAAGAGTTTAGGAATTGATTGGAAGATCATGTAAATGTTCTGTCTCCATCATTGAGCTTTGCAGAGCAAGTATCATTGATAATGTAACACACTTAGGAATGTCTGGCAACAACAATAGTCTAAGACCTCACCTCAGTGTCTGTAGTTGACAGTGTGGACTCCCCAGTCCAGCAGAGAGCAGCTTCTCCCCCCCGTCACCTAGATCATTATTACTGAGGTCCAGCTCTCTCAGGTGGCAGGAGTCTGACCTGAGAGCTGAGGTCAACGCTTCACAGCATCTCTTTGTGAGGTGACATCCATTCAGCCTGAATGAGGAATACAAAAAAATACATGTAGTCAAACGATCACTGTGGTGCAAGTATTCATGAGTGAGAGTTATAGTTGCTCTCAACAGGGGAGCAAGCAACCATGGATACATTTGTAGTCACTGGATTTCTACGTCTGGTATAATGTATTTGCTAGCTATTGGGTTAGTGCAGTATTGTGTTGCCCCATGTGCTGATCTAAGGCGAGGCGGGTCAGGATTTGAGGAGGGCAAACATATTGAGAGAGTGCAGAAAGAGCAGCCCCACCCCAACCACACGCACGCACGCACGCACGCACGCATTACTTAGGAATTGATTGTCTCAATCATTGAGCCATTCTGTGCAAGTATCATTGATTCCATCTAATGATAATGTAACCGACACTTAGTAATTATGTGTCTGGCAACAAGAATAGTCTCAGACCTCACCTCAGTGTCTGTAGTTGACAGTGTGGACTCCCCAGTCCAGCAGAGAGTAGCTTCACCCCCCCATCACGTAGGTCATTATTACTGAGGTCCAGCTCTCTCAGGTGAGAGGAGTCTGAGCTGAGAGCTGAGGCCAACGCTTCACAGCTTCTCTCTGCGAGGTCACATCCATTCAGCCTGAATGAGGAATAAATACATGTAGCCAAATGATCACTGAGTTGCATTATGATAAGAATTCATGATTCAAGCCAATCACAGGCAGGTTTGTAGTCAATGTATTTCTCATTCTGGTATATTTGATTGCTATTGGGTTTTGTAGCCCCATCAGCTGATCTCAGGCCAGATTGGTCAGGAATTGACACACACGCACACACGCACACGCGCACACACACACACACACACACACACGCACGCACGCACACACACGATATAGGAATTGATTGGAAGATAATGGACATTGTGTGTCTCAATCATTGAGCCTTACAGTTCAAGAAGAGTATCATTGATAATGTGACAGATACTTAGGAATGATGTGTCTGACAACAAGAATAGTCTGAGACCTCACCTCAGAGTCTCTAGTTTACAGTGTGGACTCCCCAGTCCAGCGGAGAGCAGCTTCACCCCCCCGTCATGTAGATGATTTTTACTGAGGTCCAGCTCTCTTAGGTGGGAGGAGCCTGAGCTGAGAGTTGAGGCCAATGCTTCACAGCATCTTTCTGTGAGGTGACATCCATTCAGCCTGAATGAGGAATACAAATAAATAAACTCATACAGACAAAACGTCAATCTGCCAATTTTATCAATCAAGGAATTTCCATCAACTCACAGTGCTGTCTTAGAGGCTGTGACCACTGGCAGCAGCCTCAGAAGACCCTCTTCTGATCTGGAGTATTTCTTCAGGTCAAACACATCCAGCTCCTCTTCTGAAGTCAGCAACACAAAGACCAGAGCTGACCACTGTGCAGATGAGAGCTGGGCTTCTGAGAGGCGTCCTGAGCTCAGGTAGCTTTGGATCTCCTCCACTAGAGAATGGTCCTTCAGCTCATTCAGACAGTGGAACAGATTGATGCACCTCTCTGGAGAGGGATTCTCTCTGATCTTCTCCTTGATATACTTGACTGTTTCCTCATTGGTCTGTGAGCTGCTTCCTGTCTGTGGCAGAAGGCCTCGTTGGAGATTCTGACTGGACTCCATTGAGAGGCCCAGGAGGAAGCGCAGGAACAGGTCCAGGTGACCATTCTCACTCTGTAAGGCCTTGTCCACTGCACTCTTGTGTAAGTCAACCAGAGGGTTGCCTCTGAGTGATGACCAAAGCTTCCAGTGTGAGAATTTCTGTTTGACCAGTGGATTCTCATTGCTGTTGTTGAATGTGAATAAGACATATAAAGCAGCAAGAAACTCCTGGATGCTCAGATGCACAAAGGTGAACACCGGCCTCCGACTGGTCTCCCCCTCCATCTTAAAGAGCTGAGTGCAGAAACCTGAGTACACTGACGCATCTCTGACATCAATGCCACTCTCTCTCAAGTCTTCCTCATAGAAGATCAGATGTCCCTTCTGCAGCTGACGGAATGCCAACTGTCCAAGCTGAAGAACGATTTTTTCTGTGGAAGTCTTCGCTACATTCATTTTGTCAATCTGAGATTCCAGGAAGTGTGTGTACATCTCAGTCAGAGTCTTGGGTATCTCTCCTTTCTCTGCTCCACCCAATAGTCTCTCGAGAACACTGGCTATGAGCCAACAGAACATTGGTATGTGGCACATGATGTGGAGGCTCCTTGATGACTTCACATGGACGATGATTTTTTTGGCCAGGTTCTCATCACTGATTCTTTTCCTGAAGTAGTCCTCCTTCTGTTTTTCATCAAACCCCCGTATCTCTGTCCATTGGTCAATGTACTTTCGGGGAATCTGACTGGTTGCTGCAGGTCGGGAGGTTATCCAGATGAGGGCAGAGGGGAGGAGCTCTCCTGCGATGAGGTTTGTGATCAGGACATCCAGGGAGGCCCGCTCTGTCACATCTCTCAGAACTTTTTTAAAGTCCAGAGGGAGTCGACTCTCGTCCAGGCCATCAAAGATGAACAGAATATTAGATTCCCTTCCCAGAGTCTTGATTGGTATCATTTCAGGGAAGTATCGATGAAGCATTTCAATCAGACTGCAGTCTTCTTCTTCTTTGTCATGATTCAGTTGACGAAAAGGAAGCAGAAACAAGAAATCAATGTCCTGGTTCTCCTTTCCTTCTGCCCAGTCCAGAACAGTCTTCTGCACACAGAACGTCTTTCCCACTCCAGCGATGCCAAGCGTCAGCAGTTTTTTCATAGGTCCGTCATGGTCAGGCCGGGGATTGAAAATGTTGCTCATCTTGATGGTCTTTCCTGTGGCTGGGGTTATGACTTGAATACGTGTGACTTCATGCTCACTACTGACCCCTCCCCAGGCCCCCTCGATAATGTGCAGCTCGGTGTAGATGTTGTTAAGACAAATGCGACCACCTTCCGTTGACGTCCCCTGATATGTCTTGATAAACCTCACCTTGAAAGAGGATTTCAGTTTGTCTCTGACTGCACACCACACTGTGCCTGGTAAGAACAACACAGAGTTCATTCTTCAATATTGTCAATATTGTGATTTTTATCAATATTATTGTGATTACTATCATTGAAATCTGATTCATCATTACCACTTTTACGAGACCTCAGATGCAGGCCCGAATGTGAATGTATGTTTGTGTGCGTGTGTGTGTTGGTATTGTCACTGTTATAATCAGAGTGAGTTGCTTTTGCATTTATTTATACTGTTCACCTTTCATATTCAGTCTTTTAGCCTCCTGACAGGTAATAATAATAATAATAATAATAATAATAAAATGAATTCAAGCGTTATCGTGGCGAGAGCCCCACTCTGACAACACAAAGGTGGAACTGACCTTTATTCCATTTCAGTTTGTCTCGGCCTGACAGTTGCTCTGTATCTGGAAAAAACAACAATTCAGTTATTCTTCTATGATATTGTCATCATATCTCATTGTTGTTATACTGATCACTTTTATTATCACTAGTAATCAACTTAATCAACACTATATGATGAGATGCCGGCTGGAACATGAAAACAGGCACAGCTCCAGTGTGTTTGTGTGTGTGCAACGACACAGACGACAACTTTTTGGGCTTTGAGAAGACATCCTAGGATACATCCTCAAGGACTACACCCTAACCCTAACCCTAACCCTAACCCATGAGACACAGAAGACATCCTAGGATACATCCTCAAGGACTAAACCCTAATTTATGCTAATGCTTACTCATATACTGCTTACACTGCACTACTATATCATACTGCACTACTTACTGCTCATATATTGCACTACCTGTAAATACTGTTCATTGCACTTTCTGCTATTTTGCACTTCTGGTTAGACGCTAACTGCATTTCGTTGTCTCTGTACTTGTACTCTGCACAATGACAATAAAGTTGAATCTAATCTAATCTAATCTAATCTAACACAGGCTTTTACACTGCTAGGCATGAACACACTGTGGACCTGATTGCTAGTGCAGTTAGACAGGTGTTGCTATCAATAGTCACAATTCACAAGCATTCCCATGTGATGGCAAGTTGGTTTAGTGAGAATGGTGACAAGATTTTTATTAATGTGCCGAATACATCAAATATTGTTGTTGTGCAGAAGATGGTCTGTTTTCCATAATACCTTTGATATATTTTGCGTTCTTTGATGTGATGCTTTAACTTTACCCAAATAAAGTATTCAAGTGTGCGTATGTTTGTGCATGCGTGCATGTGTGTGTGAACGTGTGGCTATGTCTGTCAGTCATTAACATGAATAGAACTCACCTGTGATATGTTCATCATATTCTTTCTCTAATGTTTCAGCGAGCTGGTTCTGCTTCATCTTCCTCAGGATCACCAGTGTGATCTCCACAGCCTCGTCATCGCCGTAGGTTTCCACCAGCTTATCCACAGTGTCCTGCCTGTCAGCTCCATCCAGCTGGCTCGTTGGGATGCGAGGGAAGCCTTCTGGTATGTTCTGAGTCAGGTACCATTTAAACAACTTCAGCTCTGTCTTGACCAGGTCCTCCAAAGTACCCAGCAGCAGCTCAGAGGCAGGAGCCATTGTGGATCACTGAGAATACATGAACAAATGAGCTGGAGATGGTTTGGTTTGGTTTGACCACCCACTGGCCAAGTGCTCCATGGCTGAATGTGTGGTTGCTCTAAGCTGTGTACAATGTTTACAGTCTTGGTTTATCACCTCTGTGCTGTCATCAACTAATTTTGGATCACTGAGAATATACTGTTTATACTGCTTATACTGTTCATATTGTTTATACTGTTCATACTGTTTATATTTTTTTGTACTTCTATTTTATTTTATTCTATTTTAAAACGTATTGTATTGTTGCACTACTCTGTGGCACAGTCACTTTTGCATTTCACTGTATACTTGTATGCACGACAAATAAAGAATCTTGAATCTTGAACATGAGAGCAGTTGAGCTGTAATGCTGACTACCTACCAGCAGGTGAGCTGTCATGCTGACTACCTACCAGCAGGTGAGCCGTCATGCTGACTACCTACCAGCAGGTGAGCTGTCATACTGACTACCTACCAGCAGGTGAGCTGTCATACTGACTACCTACCAGCAGGTGAGCTGTCATACTGACTTCCTACCAGCAGGTGAGCCGTCATGCTGACTACCTACCAGCAGGTGAGCCGTCATGCTGACTACCTACCAGCAGGTGAGCCGTCATACTGACTACCTACCAGCAGGTGAGCTGTCATACTGACTACCTACCAGCAGGTGAGCCGTCATACTGACTACCCTCCAGCAGGTGAGCTGTCATGCTGACTACCTACCAGCAGGTGAGCTGTCATACTGACTTCCTACCAGCAGGTGAGCTGTCATGCTGACTACCTACCAGCAGATGAGCTGTCATACTGACTACCTACCAGCAGGTGAGCTGTCATGCTGACTACCTACCAGCAGGTGAGCTGTCATACTGACTTCCTACCAGCAGGTGAGCTGTCATGCTGACTACCTAGCAGCAAGTGAGCTGTAATGCTGACTACCTACCAGCAGGTGAGCCGTCATGCTGACTACCTACCAGCAGGTGAGCTGTCATACTGACTACCTACCAGCAGGTGAGCTGTCATACTGACTTCCTACCAGCAGGTGAGCCGTCATGCTGACTACCTACCAGCAGGTGAGCCGTCATGCTGACTACCTACCAGCAGGTGAGCCGTCATACTGACTACCTACCAGCAGGTGAGCTGTCATACTGACTACCTACCAGCAGGTGAGCTGTCATACTGACTACCCTCCAGCAGGTGAGCTGTCATGCTGACTACCTACCAGCAGGTGAGCTGTCATACTGACTTCCTACCAGCAGGTGAGCTGTCATGCTGACTACCTACCAGCAGATGAGCTGTCATACTGACTACCTACCAGCAGATGAGCTGTCATACTGACTACCTACCAGCAGATGAGCTGTCATACTGACTACCTACCAGCAGGTGAGCTGTCATGCTGACTACCTACCAGCAGGTGAGCTGTCATACTGACTTCCTACCAGCAGGTGAGCTGTCATGCTGACTACCTAGCAGCAAGTGAGCTGTAATGCTGACGATCTACCAGCAGGTGAGCTGTCATGCTAACTACCTACCAGCAGGTGAGCTGTAATGCTGACTACCTACCAGCAGGTGAGCTGTAATGCTGACTACCTACCAGCAGGTGAGCTGTAATGCTGACTACCTACCAGCAGGTGAGCTGTAATGCTGACTACCTACCAGCAGGTGAGCTGTAATGCTGACTACCTACCAGCAGGTGAGCTGTAATGCTGACTACCTACCAGCAAGTGAGCTGTAATGCTGACGATCTACCAGCAGGTGAGCTGTCATGCTAACTACCTACCAGCAGGTGAGCTGTAATGCTGACTACCTACCAGCAGGTGAGCTGTAATGCTGACTACCTACCAGCAGGTGAGCTGTAATGCTGACTATCTACCAGCAGGTGAGCAGAACAGATAAAACCAGGAACATGTTGAGCTACATTCTTTCTTTTGATTCATGACATTCTGTTAGAATAACCAATGAATACCCTGATATCCAGTGTTTCCCTGTTGAATGTTCTTAATCTGAACTCTGCCTTTTTTTCCAAATTAAAAATATAAAAAATAAAGAAAAAGAAGAGGTAAGGAGTGCACATTTCAGGATGAAGGGTAGAGAATCTGAAGCACACAGAGTATCTCTGACCCTGACCCAGAAGGCTCCATCAGCCTCAACTATGAAGTTTCTCTGAATGTACAAAAGGAAGTGGTGAGGGGGTGGGGGGTTTCCTGTTGCTACAGAGTTGACTTCAGAGAATTGCATGGCTGGCTGTGTGGTAATCTCCTCATGTCCATGACAACATTTACAATATAAAGTATGAACCACCATCAGCTTTAATACCTTCTGGTGTTCTAGAAGTCTGGTCTTTCTCAAACTGGTGTTCTAGAAGTCTGGTCCATCTCAAACTGGTGTTGTAGAAGTCTGGTCCATCTCAAACTGGTGTTGTAGAAGTCTGGTCCATCTCAAACTGGTGTTCTAGAAGTCTGGTCCATCTCAAATTGGTTGAATGAAGAGGTCTTTCTCCGAAGTGTATTGGATGTTTCATAGAGTGGTCACTCTTCATGGACACAGCTGGGTACAGGTGAGGCTGGCTGGTGCATGGCTGCTGGACCCTGCATTACAAGGTAGAGTTGCGTTTTTAAATTTGCCATATGAGCTGAGCTCCTAGATCCAGTTCCAGAGGAGGGTGACATTGTGAAGGACAGAGTGTTAATCAACCTGTCTTTGTTTCATTCAGGGGTTCCCCATTACCACGGAGGGTTGGGGTGCGCTGGGAGGAGGAGAGTGGGGACGGTGTGGCCAGTCCAAATTAATAGATCTGTATTGTAAGTATCTTTTAGGTTTTTAGTGGCCATCTCCCTCCAGGATCCACTCTCCTCCTCCATGGACACGCCTTCTAGTGAGTTTTGCAACACTGTCTGTTGCTATAGTTTGCATTGAACAACACTATATCTACATTCCTGTTTCTCACATTAATCTGGTTATGAATGAAGTATCTATCATCATCATCATCATCATCATCATCAGAATCATCATCTTCATGGTAAATGCCCTCCAGAGACTCTTCTCTTACCCTATGGCTTCAAACTCCCCAAAGAGACTCATTTTAGAGGCATTGGTCCCCTCCTCTCTCTTCTCCTCAAAGAACCTCCTGCTGTAAACCTGAACAATGAACACACGCAGCACGTTAAAGGAGACCAAAGTTCAAAAACAGTGAAGTGAGAAACTACAGTCTGGGGCTCAACAGAGGAAGGAAAGGGACATGAAAGCCTGCTGATACTGGATACACAGTATCTCTCTCTCCTGAAGCCAACAAGGGATACTTACTTACTTACTTAATGTCTCTGTCCGTCTGTCTGACATTCTTCTTCCTTGTATGAACTTGTTTGTCTACTGATGCACCTCCTACTTCTGTCAGCTTATGTTCAGTTCATACATGTTCAGACACTCTCTTTACTGATGAACCAGTTTGTCCAGAAAAAAACACACCCTGACTCCCTTGTGGAGATCTGAAAATACTGGACAGGTGTGGCTCTGTTTTTCTGTTTTTCTCTCTCTCTCTCTCTCTCTCTCAGAACATTGTACAGATGTGGCTCTGTTTTCCCGCCACCATTGCAAAAGCGATATACAGACAAAATAGAACAGAACTCTCTCTCCCTGTGGCTTGATTTCTCTGTAAGATAAGGAGCCTGATTGTTTCACCCACATCAGCGTAGCTACAGTTGGACTAAGTCTGTGCATTCCTGTGTCCAACTGTTCAGAGAATGAGGAAGGTAGTTCAACTAAAATGTGGTAATTGTAAAATAAAAGTTGCATCTTCACTTACATGTTGAATAATTGTCAAATTAAATCAAAGATGAAAGTTAACTTGATTACACAAGCCAATCCAGCTGGAGCCCATAGCTGTTACACAGGAGTGCGTCTCTGGACCGTAACTGTTTATATCATATGATACATCATAGTCATAGTACCCTCTCTTCCTGTTTAATTATCAACAACAACATGTACAGTTACACAACTTTTGCTGCTCAGTATCATAGCTCACACAACACAACACAACACACCACAACACACCACAAGTACACTTATATGATTTTTACTGCTCAGGATCACAGTTCACACAACACAACACTCACAGTGAACATTTCCATCAGAGTTCAACCTTGTTAAATATGATGATTCATCAACAAGAGTTTACTCACGTTTCTCTTCTTCTGGCTTGGTTGTGGACACACGTTGGAGCTCGTCCCTTAGCTGTTACACAGGAGAGTGTCCCTGCTCCGTGATTCCCAGTCACCCCTTAGAGACTTGGTACTCGACTCCTTAGTCTCCAACAGCAGCCATCGTCTCCAGAGTAAAGAGAAAACAGAGCGGACTAAAGACTGTTATTAGACTAAAATGTGTGACCATGGGTGAATAATTCTGAGGAGGTGTCAGGTTGCAGAAGGCAGGGAAACCGGCAGTAAGTCAATTCTCTCATGTGATCAAGACGTAGCCACACCCACCCACAGTTCTGCTTCTGTTAGGGCTGAGAGGTGGACCAACAAGCGGAGAGATACTCACACCACAGTTCTGCTTCTGTTAGGGCTGAGAGGTGGTGTGGTGGACCAACAAGCGGAGAGATACTCACACCACAGCGCGAAGTGTATGAGAACAGGAATCTTTAATAATAACGGGTAGGGACACAGGAACAAACAAACACTGGGGTCAAAACGATAAAACAAAGGCGGAGAAACTAGCTCCGTAACAAAAGTACTCACTTAATAAGCGGAATATAATAATCACAGGGAACACAGGGACTGGCGGCAATAGCAAGGCTAACGAACAGACAGACTGGTACTTGCAGACAAACGGAGAGGACACGGAGAGAATCTCGGACAGGGACATGAGAGAACACACAGGCTAATGTTAGAAATTATTTTTATAAAAACAGTTGCATTATAATGCTCAATAGCAGACGAGTAAATAAAGCTATTCAGTTCTTTATTTAGGGTGATTACATTTACTAATTGTATTTGATATTCCATATGCAAATCAATTGAATTAATATGTTTTTTAATCATCTGAAATTTACTAATGTGATGGCCTGTTGATAAATGAGAGATGAATCAAGCATTAGTTCCATGGTACATTGGATTAATACATGGAGAGGTTAGGGTCAGGTCATCAAGATAGATGCTCCAACACACACATAACATAAGAATGATGTAATGGGAAAATACTAGGCTAGGAAAGGACAAATCAGAGTAGGTGTATGTTTTCTTCAGCAGGTCAACTCGTCCCCCAGAGGGAACGGACCGGCGATATCTCTACCTGGAACGGATCGAGTGTCAGGGGCTGGGACCAGGACCAGGACCAGCCTAAAACACCAACGAGAGGAGAGCCAAGTCTAAACCGCGGCTCCTCCCCAACCATATAGCCAATCACAATCATTCTGTTTACTGTAAAATGCTTCGTTTGACATTTTGAACGTGTCCATTTTTGGAAGGTTGGTTACAGATTAACAGCTTGCTGACTTGTGATTTTCTTCGCCAAAAGTGGTCCTTGTACAAGCCTAGAATTTTGACATATAAATAAATAGCTAAAATTAAGAAGTAATTTGTCTTCTCCTTCAAATAAAGAACACGTTTTCTTACACTAAATAGCAACAGGGGACAGAACACACCACTGAAGCGGATGAGGGTGAATCCAGGCAGATTGGGAGGCACTGACCCGTGTGGCCGGAGGGGGGCGCCAGAGTCACCAGACAGGCGTGACAACTTCCTTATCACCCATCATGTAGCTTGGAGCACCAAGGGATCAGATCATGAAGTGGAAAAAAGTAAAACTATGAGGCTTGAATGTTACAAGTAAAGGAAATTATCAATACAATTACAGAGTTAGATATGTACCCCCTCATCCTCTGACCATCAGCCCCAGATAACTGTCACTGTGCTGAACCCTGAACCTAACCCTGTCCCTAACCCTGTCCCTAACCCTGACCCTAACTCTGACCCTAACCCTGTCCCTAACCCTGTCCCTAACTCTGACCCTAACTCTGACCCTATTCCCCCTCCTCCTCCTCCCAGCTTCATTCTCTTATATGAGCAAGGCATAGCCACACACAGCCGCAGTTTCATCTGTAGTCCTCATTGTATCTGTAGTCCTAGCTTTATCTGTAGTCCTAGTTTTATCTGTAGTCCTAGTTTTATATGTAGTCCTAGTTTTATCCTAGTTTTATCTGTAGTCCTAGTTTTATCTGTAGTCCTAGTTTTATCTGTAGTCCTCGTTGTTGTTGAAACCCATCTCCATGTTCCCATTAGCCCTCACTCAGTCCCCCATGTAGGCAGCAGGCGGGAGGAGGTGGAGCCCCCTGTTGACTTGGAGGAGGTTTGACTTCCGTTCTGGCAGTTGGTTCTGATCAGAAATGTGACAGTCAAGAGGAGACAGACACTTGGTCCAGACATGACAGAGGCTCTTTACTAACTGAGACTAACATGAAGAAATCGAGCACATCCCAATTCAGGAACCATTGGAACTCCTTCATCTTTAGCTCTGTGGTCAAGGTCATGTCTCCAACACAGAGTGATGGAGAAACACTGCATAGTTAATAGCTAAAATCAAGCATTCAAGCAGAGCCGTTTCATGATATAATTGTAGAGAATAAAAAGGATATGTGTAGTTTCACTTGTCCTCCGTGCCCAGGCCTACGGACGGATGCACGCACGCAAATAACCACCTGGTTCTCATCAACTGCTGTAGATGGGATCTGAGGCAGGAGTATAAACCTCCACTGACACAGTCCTGAAGACTTTCCAGTCAGAGACTCCTCCATCTCACAGGACCTGTACTGCTGCCCTCTAGTGTTCAGAGTGGGACTGATGTAACCACCAGGGCTTAAACTGGGGAAAGTGTGATCTCCCTATTTTACACAGGGCCACAGAAGAGTCCACATACCAAAGCCTAAACCCTGGGTAGAGGGGCTCAGTGAATGTGGAGTGGAATGTGTGCAGGAGAGTCAGTGTGTCAGAGGAGACGCTGTAGAAGGACAGAGTGCCGGCCGGCCAGTCCAGATACACTCCTACTCTGTGGGAGCCAGAGGAGGGGACAGGTATGTCAGTTACCTTGTTATTGTACCTGGCAGAGTAACTGCCATGAGAACACCTCAGACTCCAGGACTTGCCATTGTATCCCAACTTACAGCCATCCTCCTCTCCTCTCCTGCTGATTCCTTTATACGTCACTCCTATATCAGCCCCTCCCCAGCTCCACTCTACCTCCCAGTAACACCCAGCGCCCAGTCAGACCCTCTCTACCTCCCAGTAACAGCGCCCAGTCAGACCCTCTCTACCTCCCAGTAACAGCGCCCAGTCAGACCCTCTCTACCTCCCAGTAACAGCGCCCAGTCAGACCCTCTCTACCTCCCAGTAACAGCGCCCAGTCAGACCCTCTCTACCTCCCAGTAACACCCAGCGCCCAGTCAGACCCACTCTACCTCCCAGTAACAGCGCCCAGTCAGACCCACTCTACCTCCCAGTAACAGCGCCCAGTCAGACCCTCTCTACCTCCCAGTAACAGCGCCCAGTCAGACCCTCTCTACCTCCCAGTAACAGCTCCCAGTCAGCTCCACTCTACCTCCCAGTAACAGCGCCCAGTCAGACCCACTCTACCTCCCAGTAACAGCGCCCAGTCAGACCCTCTCTCACCCTCCTCTCCTCTCCTTTATATGTCACTCCTCTATCAGCCCCTTTGTTATAGTATATGTGTTTGTGCCGACCCTCTCATTAAACCTTTATTTTGGTTCTTGGCCTATGTCCCCTGGCCTACGTCCCCTGGCCTACGTCCCCTGGCCTATGTCCCCTAGCCTCTGTCCCCTGGCCTATGTCCCCTAGCCTATGTCCCCTGGCCTATGTCCCCTGGCCTATGTCCCCTGGCCTATGTCCCCTGGCCTATGTCTCCTGGCCTATGTCCCCTGGCCTATGTCCCCTGGCCTATGTCTCCTGGCCTATGTCCCCTGGCCTACGTCCCCTGGCCTACGTCCCCTGGCCTATGTCCCCTGGCCTCTGTCCCCTGGCCTATGTCCCCTGGCCTATGTCCCCTGGCCTCTGTCCCCTGGCCTACGTCCCCTGGCCTATGTCCCCTGGCCTCTGTCAGTGCAGGGAGGGCTCCCCCAAAGGAATTGCACGCACACTGACTGCTTGTATCCAAAATGTTATGCTTTGCAGACAAAGCTGTTTTATTTTTTTTCTGGAAGTCAATGGGATATGTCGCATTTGGTCAACAAAAATATGTATTGTTCATTAATAACGTTGGGCTTAGCTAAGCAACCTCCACTTTAACAATGCCAAGGTTGTTAAGGTACTGGTATAAGTTAGCAAGTATATCATGTAGCATTGAGGAAAACAACTGAACATGTAGATGAGTCCATGAGGAGAATCTGATATTCACTTGCTTGCTATAACAATGATAAAACATTGTTTGTTTTATTTATATTTTGGTCATTCTTATAAATAAAGATACACACAACTAAAATAACTAGGATTTAAAATCTGTATTTCAATAAACATCTACATACTGTGTAAATATGATATGGTAAAAGTTAAAGCACACAACATAAATCATTAGGTTCCAGTTTTTGTTTTCAAGATCAATGAAAAATAATACAATCAAACTCAATCAAAACATCTCCCAACTCCAACAAAGGTGATTCAAACTGTCTTACTCACATGAGAGCAAAACATTGAAATGGCTTGGACTTATAAATGAATGAAATGGACAACCCTTGACAAGCAAAACAGCAGGACCAGGGCTCCAGGATGTGACCATTTGACGTCGTCTCTGAATGCAATGATCAATGAAGTTCATTTTTAAGATAATTAGACTACTCACTCTTTTCAGTTGTATGAATACAATTTAGTGCAACCAAATGTGCTGGTCACCAAATTAATAAGGGGAAAAGCTTAGTCTGGAGCCCTGATTACTGTGGGTTTATTGATTTTAGGAACCTCTGATACAGGGCAGTTTCCCAGCCCTTCGGAGGTAGAGGAGAGGCTGAAACATTCCACTGATTATTATTACAAAAAGACAAGTCAAGAATGTGATGCACATTGCATGGTGCGTCATATACACATACAAAAACATTGACAATGTAATAGGGAGATAGCCCATTAGTATCCCTGCCTGGGTGATCAGAATGGTGACGATGGCATTTCTTTTCATGAGGTTCATCCCTTCCTTCTCCTTCTCTCTTCCTCTCTCTCTCCCCCCATTCCCCGGACTGGGCTGAACCAGAACTCTGAGTATGAAGAAGCAGCAGACGGAGTTGATCATAAGAAAAGCTAATTGCGCAACGCTAAAGCTTATATGAAGGCCATTGCTGATGGTAGTGCACAAAAAATAGCCACTTATACAGGATCCGATTGTCACCAGCCACACGAGAGCCGAAATGGCCACTCTGTAGCGCAGGGGCCTGTACTTCACAAATGTGATTGGCTGGACCACGGCCAGATAACGCTCCAGTGTGATACAGCACTGGAATAGCGGCCGACCAGTGTACAAAAGACCGAAGGAGGACGCTGATATATATTCACTGAGCTGCCTAAAGAAAGGAGTGCCAAGCGCCACCAAAGCTGAGATGAGACTGAAAAGCAGGTCATTCAGAATAATGCTGAGTTCAAACACCTCAGTCTTCTCTGTCAGGAAACCAGGACAAGACATCATCAGCCACAGCACCCAGCTATTGGCCGGAAAGCCAACCAGGAAGTTAACTACATAGAAAATCAGGATGGGGACCGAGAAGGTTGTGGCGCAGGGATTGCAAAATGTAAAAGTTTGGTTGTTTGTCATGGGTGAAGGAAAGGTGGAGTTGTTGGAAGCCATGTTCAGGCTGCAGAGACGAGGCAGGCAGACTGGAAAAGCAGAGGAAAGGGATGCATCAACCAAACGGATATGAAATCAACAAATTAATTATTTAATTCACATAAATTCAAAATATTTGAGGTTTAACATGGCACTCTAAAGTGCAAACAAATTGTATGCTGGATAGTGCAGAACATTGATGAATGTTTAACTACGCAGAGCGTATGTTATATAGTAACACTGTTTTTGCTTCAATATTATACATTTTTGAAAGGTTTACTATTCAAAGGATTCAAAGGCAGAAACTGTTATTTTAAATGTTCTATTTTTAGACTTTTAGACTTGTACCTATTGTTTGCTTATAATAGCAAAAACACACTATACATACTTTGCTTTAAAGTTTGAAATTGACATTGTCACGCTCTACAGAGCAGGAGTCTATGTTTACATTAGAGTGAGCCGAGCATGAATAGTGCTCGTGGTGAACACTAAATAACAATGATTTTCATCAAATAACTAACTATCTGCATCGTTCTTCAACAGTGCCAATACCTGAAACAACAGGTGCATGTTTAAAAATAGTGACCATCCTTTTCAGTAATAGAGCATATCTTACCTGGAGATAAGCACAGTGTGACAGTGTGTCAACCTCTCCTCGAGAGTGTTGATGGGTTTTAAATGCAAACTTGGATAAGGGGAGGTTGGTGGAGGGAGACATCGGAGGATGCCCTAATTGTAATACATGGAATGGAATGAGGAATGGTATTAAACACGTGTTTGATACCATTCCTCATTCCATTCCATGCATTATAATGAGCCTGTCCGATTTCTACCTCCACCACTGACTTAGATGGAATGGCCTAAGCTACACCGATTAAGCACACCTGGTTGTGGTGTGTGTGTGTGTGTGTGTGTGTGTGTGTGTTTTATCGTGGTTTGAGCACGGCTGTGCTGCGGTCAAAGGCACAAGGTGCAGCTGAGTGCAGACACTTGTGATCTCTCGCCTTGACTACTGCAACGCACTCTTGGCCGGGCTCCCCGCCTCCACCATCAGGCCTCTGCAGCTCATCCAGAACGCTGCCGCCCGTCTGGTGTTCAACCTCCTCAAATTCTCTTATGTCACCCCCTCCTTCGCCCCCTCCACTGGCTCCCAGTAGCAGCTCGCATCAGATTCAAGGCGATAAAAGGAACAGTCTCTCCCTACTTGCAAGCAATGGTCAGCCCCCTAACCCCTAACCCCTAACCCTAACCCCTAACCCTAACCCTGGTCCTAGCACTGATTTGTTTTTCTTATGATGACTGACAGATAGATGATTCACTTACTTGAGACAAATGTACTAAGTCGCTTTGGATAAAGGCATCTGCTAAATGTCAAAAATGTAAATGTAAAAATGTATACGCAAATGTTGCATATTGCACGAGTAGAAACCCAGAGACAGGCGCTGTTATAAATACGTAAATGCAGTTACACACATCAATCCAAGCTCGTGTCATTTTTTAAACCAAGAATATAAGTGGTTGTCAGTGAGCGTGCGGAGGCTTGTTCTCACCAACGAACATCCTGTTGCTACAAGAGTGAGACCATGACAACCAATCAGAATTTGACTATTTACGGAGGTACATCTGCGATTCGAATGGTGAAACAGCTCATGGCTTTCTTTGCATGCTTCCTCCTAGTGAGAATTCTCCAAGCCAAGTCTACACTGGCTACGGAAGGGGAATTTGAATAACCTGCTGTAGTTGTATTTAGGGTTTGGGACATGAATTCACTGAAGCCCATAGCTAATGCAAAACATTGATGACTCTGCATTGTGCTTATGTTAAATGAGTAATACACATCTATCCATTCCCATATTTGCAAATTACCAAAAGAATGCTGCTCAGTGCTCATTAAGACAACCACCAGTTTGTCTAGATGGTCCAAAGAGCTCCCACATATTGTTGGCCCTCCATCCCCTCTCTCTCCTCATTAGATGGAGAGGTAAGTAAACTACAACCATGATCCTCTTAAAGGGGCAATCAGGCATTGGTACATACATTTTTGTACTTCTACATTAATGATATATAGCCATTGATTCTTATAACTTGTAAATGCCTCATGAGTCTTAGCCCATCAAAACCCCAAATATCGGCTTGTTTTACTCCATTGTTTGTAAACAATACAATTGTTTACAAATTGTGGTTAAAATCATATCTATGGTTAAAACTATTATTTTCATCCCATGGATGAGCAGTCCTTGCATCCATAGCTCCATCTATGAATTTAGAAATAGCTCCATCTATGAATTGTTTAACAAAAGGAGTGGTGGGGAGACTGCTTTATTATTGTTTGAATCCCAGATTACCCATTTAAATCAACTCTTAACTGCACAGGTTCAACAACCCCTTGCACAAAAATACACAAACATGTTGAGTACAATTAAATATGTTATGCTTTAATCCACAGTTTTAAACACAATGCAATATACTACATTAGAATATAGAAGATCGCACACAAATGTACCACCATTTAAAACAGTGAGTAAAATAAAATAAAAAAATGTACTGTCACCTGTGACATGATGTTCGATCGATTTCAAACTGTTAATTTCTGAGGGAAGACAAATTGCAACTGATGCTTAATTTTAGGAATATATATCATTGAGTCCATTACCCTTTTTCCATTATCTCAACAAACACCCTTTTTTTTTTACTTAAACCATAAAGAGATCTAGACATAAAAAACCTTGAAGTATCATGAATAACATGATCAAAAGAAACAAAAGGGGATGACAACCAAACGATACAGCAACTCATCCCCCAGAAAGGGATTATTTCTCTCTTTTACCACCGATGCAGGGCAGTTTCCCTGCCCTGTGGAGGTAAAACAGGGCCTGGGTGAAGCTACCCAACACGCTGAAGGTGAAAGTGATGGGGGTCAAGATGCAATCAAATGAATAGAGAGAAATATTCTTGAATAGGAACGCTCCAATGACCACAGGACAGTAATTCACCAGCAGGGTCAACAGGATGATCTGGACGATGCGGGAGGCTCTCTTCTTCATCAGGCTCCCTTCTGCCTCTCCACCAGACCTCCGCAGCACCATCAGTATGGAGATGCTGCAGAACACGTCGATTAACAGAACAGTGATGAAGACGGCAGCGTCAAAAGCAATATGTCCTATAAACCCATGAACGACAAAGATGACGAGTGCCAGTGACAACGCCACGGCCACACAAGTCACCCTGTACCTCAGAGGCCTGTACTGGAGGAAGACCACAGGGTGGACCACCGCCAGGTAACGCTCCATACAGATACAGCACTGGACTATGGGACGACCGACAATGACCAAGCCTGAGATGTACGGTTGGGAATAATGAATGGTCTGATTATGAATGAAGATGATATTGATGACTAATAGAGGTGACAGCAAACAGTAGAGCATCTCCATGGCAGCCAGGCTGATGGTGAAGATCTCCTTGGTCACCTGGACCGCAGGAGCCTGAGCTATCAGCCACAGGAACCAGGTGTTGGTGGTCAGGCCCAGGAGGCAGTTGAACACCTCGGCTCCCAGGTAGACTGGCAGACAGGTGGGCCACTCCCAGCATTTGTACCAAGTGTACTCGGTGTCGTTCAACATGTCGGAATGAGGCCCAGAAGAGTTCACATCTGTCGGGTGCTTTGTTTTGATTTGTCTCAGATTAATACCTAAAGCTGCATTCAAAGAGAGACAGAAAGGACAGGATAAAGCATGCAAATGAAAGGGATCATGGAGAGGCAGAACCCTTACTGGTAAATCACAGGAAGGTTCCTGAACACAGAGGACGCCATTATAAACCCAGGTGTTGTTACAAGAGAATTCACTGTGTTTTTCCAGACGACATAATAAGAATTCACTTTCACTGTACCTTCTGTCGCTTCCTTCTATCAGCAGATAGTGAGCGTCTACACCACAGTCCAGGGGATGCTGTGAGCCGGCACTGATACTGTAAGAGGTGTCACTCTTAAGCAACGTTTGAATGCAGAGCCGTTGGAGTGGTGTGGGTCTGTCATTCAAATGATCAACATTTAATCTGAACATCAGACGTGTCCAGGTTTTTCCACTGTTGGTGTAGGCTAATGGCTTTTTGACGAGGTTCTGGCTGGGTTTGCATGTTTCATCGTGGTGAAACGTGTCGCTAAACCAAAGGAAAGTCGTGACTGAAGAGGAGAGCCGTTTGAATAGCGTGCTGTAACCTCTGGAGCACATCCAGATAAAACAATCAGACGTGTCAAATTATCTTCTAATGATAATTACATTAATCAATAACATGAGAATCCACCAGCTTTTTTAAACTCGCAGGCAGGCACATACACACACACCACATCACTCACGTCATTCAGCACCTGTCTGTCTAGAGTTTCCCTCACCACCTGCAGGGGAAACTGACTGTCAACTTGATCAAATAGTAGGTACACTGGCCATGCATTTTGTCTCTCATTTACAAAATATAGGTTGGTAAGATTACCATAGAGAATGTAGGACTTGAATGCATTTTTTAAAAAAGGACTTTGATAGTTAAATTCAAATCAGACATGATCTGAAAGCAAGTGAAATGTCAGTGTAAGTGAAGCAAACAATTGTTTTTTTTTGTAAGCTAAGAACAAGTTGTAGCCTCCATCAGGATTACTGCTAATACTAGCAGTGCTAATGTGTCTCGCTAATAGCTTTACACTGTCAGCAAGGAGAAAACCTTGCTGAAAACCTTGCTGAAAACCTTGCTGTTCTAACCCAAAGATCCCTTTCCAAACTGCCTCCCCATCTCCAGGGAATACCTTGGTGGGTTTGAGACCCCCAGCCTCATGCAGAGGGAGCCAAAGGCACAAGATGAGGGGTTGGGTTCCCAGGAGGAAGCACATGTGCCCCCCTTCCTTCCATAGCATACCCTATGCCTCCCCCATCCCAGGGAAGCACATTCCTCCTTTGGTTGGTGAATGTCCAGTTAACTATACGATTAGCGTACCTTCTCACGAAATTGATCCTTTGTTGCTTTTTGAGACGGAAGGCCAGTGAAAGTCACATGCTTGATCATGATTAGTGATTTGACTAAATGGCGGAGTGTCTCGACCAGGGTACTGTTGGTCCCCCTCACTAAGCGTCCACAGGGGGGCAGCATTGACTCTTTGATTTAATAGGTCTCATCAAGCTCTCTGTTACTGCTTGTTTCCACAGAACTGCATTACCCATAGTGCACAGAACTGCACATCAGTGACCCTATTAAAAAAAGAGGTTGGAAATGTGTTTATTTGGTTTTACTACAAAGCATTAAGTTTGGTGCAAATCCAGCACATGCAATGCAGTTTCTGGACCATCTCTCGTGTGAAGAATAGTGGTAGCTGCATCAAGTTCTGGGTATGTTTGTCAATGGCAGGGAATGGGGAGTTTGTCAGGATCAAGAGAAAATTATGAAATTTGCTAAGTTGGTTGTGACATCCTTATCTACACAGTGTGTAATTGATTCCTATGCAAATCAGAGACCCTATAAAAACAAAGATATTAATTGCAAAATTATCCTTAATATTATCCTTGCATTAAGATGGACTCAATTCAACTTATTGAGTGATTTGTTGATGAAGTGTGGCATGGTTCATGCTCCACAGATTGTATCACCCTGTCTACAACAGAAACTCACACAGACATCCCAGACTTTAGTCTTCAATCTTTATTCCAGGAACAGGAATAACTAAACATAAAACACATGCAATAAATAATTTAAATGAATAATTAAAATAAATAAAAAGGAATAAATAGGCCTATATAAAGGATGCGAAGTGATTGCGCTTCTCTCTGAGCTTGGTTTGCCCGACCATTTTGGCAAGTCGCATATGAGTGGTATGGTCAAGGAAGCGGAAGACCCACTCGTATCAAATAGCTGTCAAGACCACGATTGCAGTTCTCCAAAATCAAGTTAATAGACCAGTCACATTTTTGGAAGGTAGCGTGGCTGCACCGATCCAAAATCTAAAATTTGTTCTCCAATGAAAAAAATTATGAAAAATAGTGAAGTGTAAATGAAGCAGTCACACAGATGGCCCGTCTTTAAGGGTAGCCAAAACACTGAAAAAGTGTAGGGTCGGCAGTTGCCAAAGCGTGGATAAGAAGACGTTTTCATGTTTTTTGTTTTTTTGAACTTTTTATTCAATAAACGCATTTTCTTTTTTTTATCTACAAAGGCACAAAAGATTTAGTCAGTGGTATCTGGAACTAAACAATATAGTATTTTACTTTATGATCAAAACAACTTGTCAAGATCTAGAAATTATTTTAAATTGACTCATTTCCACATCTGTGTAGTAATCCTGACCACCTGAACTGACACACCACACCATGCAAAGTGAAGTAGGAACTATTAAGGAAGAAGGTTAAGTTATCCCCCTGCCTTGTAAAGGTATAAAACTTATACATAAAAAATACATAAAAGTTGTGGCAGTGCATGAACAATAGAGTTCCACCTAAACAAACTGTTGTCCTCACCCTCACAGTCGGCTTTGATGCCAATGCTATTTCGCTAGCAATAAGGTAGCTAGCTTTCACTGCATCACTGATGTCTCGGCTACGGGTAAAAACACACTGCTGTTTCTTCAGACCCGCTAACAATTCATTTATCTTCTCTCTTCTCAGTTGTCCTTGCAAGTTGTTGTATTTTTCGCCATGATGAGTCTCATAGTGGCGCCGAATATTATATTCTTTGAGTACTGAAACCTGCTGAACACACCAAGCACACAGGTTTCCATTCACCTCTGTAAAGAAATAGGAAACGGTCCATTTTTCTTGGAAAACTCTACACTCTGTGTCCACTTTTCTCCTTTTAGATAAAGCCATTTTGGGTAATGAGGGTGCCACAAAGTGTTATGTTGACAGCAAAAGAACAAGTAGAATAGATTCTAAACACATTTTTTTTTACCGGCAGCTCCAGCATGATTAGTTTGCTTGCTTGACAGTGTGTGGACTCATTTGAAATAGCAGTTACTTTTTTTTTATTTTTTGAAAAATTGCAGTTAATGTCTTCTCTAATTTTTACACTTTGCAAAGTCATCCCGCGGACCGGATTGGACCCTTTGGCGGGCCGGTTAGGGATACAACTATAACTAGTGTGTTATAATGGCCCTAGATACTCATTCTTCTACACCCCAAAAGACCTAGGCCAAACAAGCTCGTAATGACAGTTACATGAATGAATAACATGAGTCAACAAGCCTTTTTAAACTCACAGGCGGGTGGGCGACGGGCACACCACATCACTCACGTCATTCAGCACCTGTCTGTCTAGACTCTACAGTTTCCCTCACCACCTGCAGGGGAAACGGACTGTCAACTTGATCAAATAGTAGGTACACCGGCCATGCATTTTGTCTCTCATTTACAAAATATAGGTTGGTAAAATTACCACAGAGAATCATTTAAGAAATGTGTATTTGAATGGTTAAATTGGCATGATTCTGAAAGCAAGTGAAATGTCAGTGCAAGTGAAGCAAACATTTGTAAGCTAAAGAACGAGTTGTAGCTTCCATCTGGAGTACTGCTAATACTAGCAGTGCTAATGTGTCTTGCTGAAAGCTTTGTGTTTTTGATCAGGTTCTGGCTGGGTTTGCATGTTTCATCATGGTGAGATGTTTCAGATTCCAAATGAGCTCCTCATAACAATGACATTCATGAATAACATGAAAATCAACCAATTAATATGTGTAGTCTTTGAATTCTCAGTGATTTGTCAAATTGGTAAATAGGTTCCCTTCACTAAGCGTCCACAGGGGGTCAGCATCGAGTCTTTAATTGAATGGGTCTCATCAAGCTCTCTATCATTGCTCATTTCCACAGAGCTGCATAACGGGGGGGGGTGGAGCAAAGGCAGAGGTAGGGGGAGGGACAGCACGGGGGCAGTTGTGGGCCAGGAAAGAAGGAGTGAGGTGACAATAATGAATGTGTCATGTCGGGGGAGTAAGCCACTTCCACTCAAACTGCTCTGGCTGCTCTGGTTTTTCAACAGCGATATTCTATCTCCTCTACCACAGCCTCGGGTTTTACCTTGCTTAACCCTTTGCGACTAGTCATCCCCATCGGCAGAACAAAGAGATTTGAAGACCCTCGTATTCGGATTACCAGCCAGATCTCTTTGGATCTACACCTGGAACTATTTGTTTTATTGATCTTTAGCCATCACTTTGCTGGAACCAGGTCCGATTGTTTTCTCTGTCCCTGTCCAGCCTCGAGATGCAGAAGAACAATAAGAGGAACAGAACCCAGAACATGAGTCCACAGACTTCCATCGCCTGCACAGCTTTGGCCAAGCCGGGCAACCAGTGAGTATGATTAGGGTTCAGTGGTTAAGGAGTGAAGTCTGAGATGGAGTGAAGAAGGAGGTGATGGGTCAAAGTGTCAAAGGATCCAGTAAGGAAATTGCTGAGCTATGGTGTAATCTATCTATCCATCCATCAATGTATCTATTGATACAATAAGGCCTGTGGTTGCATTCAGAGCGTGTGTGTCCTCTAACAAATGTGTGCTTGTGTGTGTGTGTGTGTGTGTGATAAACACCAATGCAGCTTGACCGTCTGTTATGTGTTTTCAGTGTGGCAAGACTGCAACTACTACCTCTAATACCATCATAACTGGTACTGAATTAATTTCTGTAAGTTGAAAGGATTGTGTTCATATAATTGAATAATTTGCCATGACTACAGTATGAGCCTTACATATGAGCAAACATCAAATCTCTTCTTTTTTCTTTTTACAAAAAAACAAGTCGGACACTTGAAACACACCATTACAAAACATAACACTTGAACTGACAAAGAAATGGACCTGAAAACCTGGGACCTAGGGTCAGGGTTAGGGTTTGTGGTTAGGGTTAGGGTTAGGGTTTGTGGTTAACGTTTGTTGTGAACTGGCGTAAAGCGGGATGAATCTTACATTTTATGTTACCAAGCTTTTAATCAAATTGCTACTGGAGTAGGAAACATTCAACACACACACACAATGTATTTGTACAGTTAGCATAACGGTCGTCACCTTAAGGCGCGATGGGGCGTAAAGAACTTACTTCATTTAGCGATATTAAAACCATCACTTTTGCGATATTGTAAAATAAATAACCAAAAGTCTAGGGTGTGTTAGTGTTGTCCCCGCAGCTTTGGATTGCTGTGATGTGAAGTGGAGGTTTTTATTTGGTGCAGACAGCTGTAAGCAGAGGACTGATCCCAGGAGTTCCAACTTGTCATCACTTGTTTATTATAAGCTAGACACCCAGTATGTCTACAGTCACGACCGAAGTGGCCCATCTAACAGTTTAAATCAATAAATGCTTCGTGCACATCACAGTAAATAAGACCACTGACAGCCGGGCAATGAAGCACTGAAGAAACAGATCCACGGATAAAACGCAGCTGGTTAGTGGCCTAAAGGTGAGGCCATTCACCATTGTATGTCCCGTCATGGTCTATGTTATGTGAGACTTGTATTTACATTGATGGGATCTTCTCTAAATATAAAGTCCTGTATCTTGTTGATAAATATGTACAGGTCATAACTGGGTTTAGAGAGATGGTACTGGATGTGCATGTCCAAAAATACGTAGCCAAGTGACGACTGTTTAGAAATGAGAGACATCTGCACACTAGTGGCAACCTGTATGAGGACCTCTCTCAGGTCATACTGTACTTAGGGCCAGTAGTTTTTCCTGATAACTTGGCTAGATCAGGAAGAACTCCAGGCCCTAGTAATAAGTAAAGTCATCTTTCAGAGTAATCCCTGGATAGAAGTCTCCAATCAGTCACAGTAACTCATGGGGACACAGCACGTTATATTCCTATCCAAGACATCATTAATCCCAAAAGTCCCCAGGGTGGTCATAGGTTGAAGGGTCATGAAGTCAGAAATCAGCTGTTTAAAGTGTCGGTGCTGTGGTGTGAGTGCGTTAGCAGAGCTGCCGGGGGGCTTAGGTGGGATCGCAGGGCAGGGCGGTTCGTCGTCACCCCTGATAAGGACATCTTTAGAGTGAATAAATAACGGCCGTAAAACCTCACCACCAGCTCCGGCAGGGCGGGTCAGAGGAGTCTTGTCCCAGCGGGTCCTCTCTCCAAGGGGGAGATGGGGGGGGGGCGGAGTTTTACGATGTGCTGCCACACTAGCTGCCCAAGTTGGGGCCGGTTCACCTGTCGCATTCCTTTTTCATGAATGCCGGTCTGGGCCTCTCCGGCCCAGCAAGGGATCTGGCCTTGGATTTGTTTTCCACAAAAATGTAAATGATTTGTGAAGCATCTGTCAGACTTTGTGATGGTTGGTAGGCCTCAATGAAGGGCATGCTTTACTTTGACTGTGCCCTTAGAGTGTGTTTGTCTGTTTGTTTGCTATCATTAATTCTTTTGTGGTGAAATTGGGCATTGACGTCTGGTACTGTATATTTGAGGAGCAGCAGGATTTTAGTGAGGCTTTTTTGGCTTTGAACAGGTTGGCACTTACCCAGCTCCACAATCCCCTGTTTCCCCTGTTAATACCCCCTGGATTTGAAGCCCCTGCCTCAAAGCCCAAGAGACAATATACAAAAACCTTTCTAAAGCCACTTTGGCAGCCCCCCACAACCCCTCACTGTCCTGTACTCACTCACTTCCCCACTGTTGGGGACCCCCTTATTAACTTGTGAGTGAGACTTGACTTAAGTTAGCCGCACTTTAAACAAAGTCTGTGCAAAGGCTTAATGAGAGCCGCCATGGATGTGTCACAAAACACTAATGATTTGTTAAGTACATGCAGGCCTACTTAACCTCTTAAGCCGGCCAACGCCGTCATAATATTTCTTATGTTATAAGCGGTTTGGTTTGGGTCTGGTTTTTAGGCGGAAATTAAGGGTTCATAACACATTTAATTTAAATTGAAGTCTTTGAAAACTCTGTCGATTTGTAGAGTGTCTTTGGAAAGTGTCTCAGTATAAATTACGATTAAACTGCATGGTGACTTGTCACGCCACGGGTCACAGCGGACTTAAAATAAATACTACAAAAAGGTCGGCCATGTTAAGACCTTGAGGCTGAGGACAATAAAAACAAGGTTATGTACATGCAATGTGACCGAACCACACGGGGGCCTGTGAAATAACTTAACATGTCTAACATACAACCATGAACTTGTAAAAGACAGACGTAAATCAATGTCAGTGTATTTCATGCAGTGGCGAAGCTGTCTTTCAGACATGTTGTTCGAGTGCTCATGGAGTTATGAAACAGATAAATCAATCAATGACAAACACGCGGGGGAAAGACTCTCTGGTGGCATGACAATAATATTTTCATCGGGCTGCTTGTTTAAATATATTCAATCGGTCAGACGTTTAGGAGACAGGACAGGAGTCCTGATTAAGAGTGCAATTCTTTTTGAGATCAGAAATGTTCTCAGTTGCCGATGATCAATTTGTGTTACACTTGAAGACTACTGAATCTGTTAGAGGTCACAACATTTGAAGCCACTCAGGAGTCGAGGGAGACACTCCTGATCTGCCAGGATTGTTGCCATATAGTGGACGGGACCCCTCATGTTGGGGAAGACACCCCTTCTGATCTGCCAGGATGGATGCCAAATCGTGGACTCCTCACACCCCACCTTCCTCCATTCCCCTGACGAATCACACACAGTGCATCCTTCCTTTGAGGCAGTCATGTCCCGGGGAAACAAGAGTCGCTGTGTGACTGCAATCGTCTGTAACTGAATCTTGAATCCGTTATAATTATGGTTGGTAATGAAACGTCTGCATGGCCTTCACTGCCAAGCTTAAGGACAGCACGTAAGATCCCAAACTACGGGTGGTGACCGAGTGTGTGTAAATGTGTCCAGCCTATTCTGAGAGTTTTTTCTTTTTTTTAAAGGTTATTTTTTGGAGTGGGACAGTTCCACTCTCTTTTTTTCAGTTTGTATTGGACAGAGACAGTAGAGAAAGACAGGAAGTAAAGAGGAGAGGGTATGTCAGCAGGGCATGGGCTGGATTCGAACCCATGCCAACATGGACATATAGTGTATGTGTGCACTGTAGGCTGTGGTGCTCGACCAGGCCACTCCTGAGAGCTTTTTATAAGTTTCCCTATCTCCCATAACCCCGGAGGTTGTGATATCATCAACTTCTGGTTCAGTTTAGTGTGTTGGAGTGCCCTTCTCCACAGAAATGTCACGCCGTGCCCTCATATATCGCAAATTAGCAACACGCTATCAGATGGGCCAGAGGGGGAGGTAACGTAATAAATCACAGTTATTTACAATCCGTGTTTTACTGCACTGACAAGGTGCTGTAGAGTTACTGGCATGGCATTATCATCCATTTATAAAGCTTTAGCCCAGGGAATATTAGGTTACAGGCACATTAGGCGAAGGGCATGGCAGTAGTCTATTGGGCAATCGGGAAACGTTGTGGCCTATAGGTGCTGACTGTTGTTGCGTTGTGGCGTACTCATCAGTGGCCTCCTTCGGTGTTGGGAACTAAAGGTGTATTAAAATGGATCGCCAACACCTCACGTCACGTCACCGCACAGGCACCTTGTCTAAAAATAAGGGGTGTCTTAAAAAAGATTTATGTCCCGAGCACTCGTGATGGGCACTTGAGAGAACGTGGGGAGGGAGAGAGCAAGAGGGAAGGGGGGCAGTGAGAGAGAGGGAGAGAGCACTGTTGGCTTGTTTGTGTGTGTTTTTATTTTTTATTTTTTTAAACATTTCCCCTGACAAGCTAGCATATCTCTCTCTCTCTATATATATATATCTTATATATCATATAAGCTTATCGAATCTCTTTTTTGCAAACATGTGATGACGGCTCAGCCATTCTTGACGGTTTGAGATCGAGTGGCGGTTTACACACCTCACCACTGCGTGCCGCTTAAAGTCATGGAGCGCACACCTGTCATGCTGCAAGTGGGGTGAGGTTGGGGGGCAGTTGGAGGCGAGGTTGGGGGGCAGTTGGAGGTGAGGTTGGGGGGCAGTTGGAGGCGAGGTTGGGGGGCAGTTGGAGGTGAGGTTGGGGGACAGTTGGAGGTGAGGTTGGGGGGCAGTTGGAGGCGAGGTTGGGGGGCAGTTGGAGGTGAGGTTGGGGGGCAGTTGTAGGTGAGGTTGGGGGGCAGTTGGAGGCGAGGTTGGGGGGCAGTTGGAGGTGAGGTTGGGGGGCAGTTGGAGGCGAGGTTGGGGGGCAGTTGGAGGTGAGGTTGGGGGGCAGTTGGAGGTGAGGTTGGGGGGCAGTTGGAGGTGAGGTTGGGGGGCAGTTGGAGGCGAGGTTGGGGGGCAGTTGGAGGCGAGTTGGGGGGCAGTTGGAGGTGAGGTTGGGGGGCAGTTGGAGGCGTTACATTGGATTATTTCTCCTTGCCTGGCGTGAGGGCAGCTGTCCGGAGACCAACAGCTGTAGGGTCTTGTAGGTTGGCAGGTACAATAACAAGGACTAGCAGAGAATAATACCAATAATCTGAGTCCATTTCACTGGATTTAACAGTGTAGATAACTGTTGAGTTTGGAGACGACCAGAGCAACCATGGTCACGTGAGAACGAATCAAATGAGATTTTAATAACATTGTGAATGAATACATCGATTACAAGACAAATACATCAGAGATGTTACATCCTACCCTCATAGTAAATGAGAGAGAGAGAGAGAGAGAGAGACAGAGGGCTGATAAGGCCTATGAATATAATCACAGACTAAATGGAACAACGCAGAAAGAATATGAGAAAAAACCTTCCTTCCATTCTGTTTGATACCCTTCCTCCTCTCCTCCTCTCCACACCTCAACTATCAGAGTTCAAATCAGAGTTGTTGGTGATGAACCAATCAGACCTCATCGTATCAGTTACAGTCAAATGACTGAGTCAGAAATGTACCCCATGGTGTGTATCTCTGTAACCAAGGTTGTACATGGACCCCAAAACGGATCTACAGTTCAACTCGCCACGATATCTCGCTGACTGTCAATGTCATCGCATCAATACTATCACCAGAAAATACATAACAACTAAAAATAGTATGCATTAAGGTTTTTGTATTGGATAGATAAAGCCTCAAATCAGTCAACCCAGTCCACAATCCCAAAAGTTCAAATGTTCAAAGTCATTCATTAGATAAAAAAAAAAAAAAAAGCATCCAAATGTCCTTCAAATCCAGAATCCCCAAAAATGGTTCAACTCAAAATGTATTCCTCAAAAAAGGTAAATCGGCAAAATCGAGATTATAATCCAATATGAGTCAATCAGCAATTCACAAACTTCATCTGATACGCTCACCACTATCAGAAGATCGGAGATGTGAGAAGTTCAGTAATTCCCCTGAGCCAGGCTCGTAATCCCATGGAAAAGGGATCAATCTGAACTAATTACTTGGAAAGAAACAAACACACATTCTTCCTTTGCTCCACCACGGTCATCTTGCTCTCCTCCATTACTCACCTGTCTCTGTATTTAGATAGATAGATAGAAACTTTATTTATCCCAGGGGGAAATTCAGGTTCCAAGTAGCGTACAGACATAGGGGTATCACACATAACATACACATACAACATACAACATTAGCAGTATTGTATACGAGGTGCAGTTGTAAATGTCTTTGCAGTTAGGTGAGGTGCAAAAAGGTAAGGCAGACAGTGCAATTATAGCATTAAATACTAAAAACTAAATACGGGCTACATAAATATGGACTATTTTTAAAGTGCATTTAGTCCAGGCTGGTGGAGGGAGGTAGGGGCTGTGTATGAGGCCTAGCATAGCCAGTAAACATTGTAGTTAAATGAGGTGAAACAGTGACATGATACATGATAGTGATGTGATACAGAGGGTGGAGGTTATGCAGAGAAGTCCATCTCTTTGCCCTTGATTGACATATTGTAAAGTTGTATGGCTCTGGGGACAAATGATTTAGTCAGTCTGTCAGTTTTGCTTGTCAGTGCTCGTAGCCTCCAGCTGATCAAGCTCTTCTGCTGGATGATGGTGTGGTACAGTGGGTGACCTTCATTGTTCATGATGGTGAGCAGTTTGCTCAGAGTTCTTTTTTCCATTACTGAAGTGATGCTCTCCAGTTCAGCTCCCACAACAGAGCCAGCTTTCCTTACCAGCCTGTCCAGTCGCCTGGCATCCCTCTTCTTAGTGCTTCCTCCCCAGCACACCACTGCATAGAAGAGAACGCTGGCGACCACAGACTGGTAAAACATCCCCAGGAGTTTGCTGCAGACATTGAAGGACCGCAGCCTCCTCAGGAAGTACAGCCGGCTCTGTCCTTTCTTGTAAATCGCATCAGTGTTGGCTGACCAGTCCAGTTTATTGTCCAGGTGGACCCCCAGATACTTATATGTGCTGACCATCTCCACATTGACTCCCTCAATGGAGACTGGTAGCAGAGCGGGCTTAGACCTACGGAAATCCACCACCATCTCCTTGGTCTTTGTAGTGTTGAGTTGTAGGTGGTTGAGTTTGCACCATTGCACAAAGTCCTCCACCAGGCTCCTTTAAAGAGACAGGTACCATTTTGAACCCTCTACAGCACAGGTGTCAAACTCATTCCATGGAGGGCCGAGTGTCATCAGGTTTTTGGTTTTTCCTTTCAATTAAGATCTTGTCAACCAGGTCAGGGGAGTTCCATACTAATTAGTGACCTTAATTCATCAATCAAGTAGATGGGAAGAGCAAAAACCTGTAGACACTCGGCCCTCCATGGAATGAGGTGCCCTACAGGGACAAATGAGGTGCCCTACAGGGACAAATGAGGTGCCCTACAGGGACAAATGAGGAGTCCTACTGGAGCCCTGTTGTATACGGTGTAGAGTTGAATCAGATATCAGCTACATGGCTCCTCCCTCAACAGGGCCCTCTCTGCACTACCCCTGCTGGACTGTTACACTGTAATTCACATTGCCGATACCCCAACCCAGAGCGGAGCCAATCTATTATCCAGCCCTGTTAACACTCCAGACATCTTCCCCTCTCTCTCCAACTGCTGATAACGCAGACCCCCGGGGTAAAGTGAGAACACCCCATTCCGTTCTGTTTGTCCCACGGGGGCAGCCGTATCATTTTCAGCCTGTCTTCACCAAATCACTTCAAAGTTTCTCCTCTCCTCGTCCCAGGCTAATTTGAACCCTCCTGATGTGCTTTCCCCAGCTCCTCCCGGGGATACTGCCATCTTGTAGTACATTCCCTCTTTCTGCCGTGTCAGTTTGTTCCAACACCGAGGCGAACAGCATGCACAGACAGTCGTTGAGGTTGCTTTTGTAATCTGAGGATGCGGGACAAGGGATTGAAAAATATGTTGTGTCCACATAATGAGACGGCCAGTGATGGTTTGAACCCTTGGGATGTTCTTTTTGCAACGAATGGAAAACAAATCTAAATCTTATTTAGTTCTGTGAAAGAGATATGCAGTGTATCAGTCCTTCAGAATTAATATCTAACGGTCTTATACTATAATAGAACAGTCAATGCATGTGCTGTTATAGTCGTTGTAAGTCTTAAAGAATGGACCCTAATAATTGTATTGATATGAAATCACAGACTGAAGAGTTTGTCGAGTGCATGAGGGATAGAGAGGTGATTTGATTTATTTCAACAATTAATTTATTTAACCTTTATTTATCCATGTTAGTCTCATTGAGATAAAAATCACTTCTTCAAGGGAGAGCTGGTATCACCTGAAATAATAACCTCGCTTTAGATACATTTGCACTGTAATGATTTAATTTTTAAAACAGTGTTACAAAGTGCTTTACAAATATGCAAATAAAAACAAAAATATAAGTAGAAAACAGTAAAACAGAACACATTAAAAAGAATAAGGCTAGTCTATAAAAATGAGAAGAGATTTAAAAAAAATTAAAATAAAAATACCAATCTTGCTAGCCTAATATCCTCAGGCAGGTTGTTCCAGAGTCTAGGGGCCCTAATAGCAAAGGCACGGTCACCTTTGGTCTTCAGTCTAGACTCTGGAACAGCCAGAAGGGCCTAACCTTAACCCTGCCTGAGGACCTTAGGTCTTCAGTCTAGACTCTGGAACAGCCAGAAGGGCCTAACCTTAACCCTGCCTGAGGACCTTAGGTCTTCAGTCTAGACTCTGGAACAGCCAGAAGGGCCTAACCTTAACCCTGCCTGAGGATCTTAGGTCTTCAGTCTAGACTCTGGAACAGCCAGAAGGGCCTAACCTTAACCCTGCCTGAGGACCTTAGGTCTTCAGTCTAGACTCTGGAACAGCCAGAAGGGCCTAACCTTAACCCTGCCTGAGGATCTTAGGCCTTCAGTCTAGACTCTGGAACAGCCAGAAGGGCCTAACCTTAACCCTGCCTGAGGACCTTAGGCCTCGCAGTAGCTATTGGCTTGTCATCATATGCTCCTTTGGCACTCATAGTAACAGCGTCCAGCTTGTGATGTGGTACTTACAGTATAGCATTGTGTACACACACACATACACGTGCGTGCACACACATACACACTGTACACACACACACAGTTCTGCTTGAAAGTTTGTGAACCCTATAGGGATGGTCATTATTTTTGGATAAAATATTAAAATGAACTTATAAAATCTTTATCTAAACCCCAATTCGTAATAAAGACATTCCAAATAAAGGACACAAAAAAAAGATATATTTTCATTGTTTATTTAACAAAAGTGGTTTATTGAACAAAAACTCAGATTTCATGTGTGCAAAAATATGTGAACCTCTTCAGTCAACAGCTTGTGGCATCTCCATCAGCAGTGATAACTTGGAGTAAACGTCTCGTATAGCCACTAATCAGTCTGACTGATCTGTTTTGAGGGATTTTTGCCCACTCCTCCTTACAGAACTCAGCCAATTGAGTGAGGTTTGAGGGGTGTCTGGCATGAACTGCCCATTTCAGGTCCTGCCACAGCATTTCGATTGGATTTAAGTCAGAATTTTGACTTGGCCAATCCAAAACACAAATCTTCTTTCTCCTAAGCCATTCTTTGGTAGATTTGCTTAAATTCTTTGGGTCGTTGTCTTGTTAGAAGACCCATTTTCAGCCCAGCTTTAGCTTCTTGACTGATGGCTTGACGTTCTGTTCAAGAATCTACTGGTATACCTCAGAATTCATGGTTCCCTTAATGATGTGGAGTCGTCCAGGTCCAGAGGAGGAAAAGCAGCCCCAGATCTTCACATTCCCACTAACATGCTTGACTGTTGGGATACGGTTCTTTTGGTGGTAGGCAGTGTTGGGTTTTCGCCAAACATGGTCGTTTTGATTGTGACCAAAAAGGTCAATTTTGGACTCATCTGTCCAGAGAATGGACTTCCAGAAACCTTCGGGCTTGTCCAGGTAGTCTCTGGCAAAGTTAAGACGTGCGGTTTAGTTCTTTTTTGACAGCAGAGGCTCCTTCCTAGCAACCCTCCCTTGAATGCCATTTCGATTCAGTGTTCTTCTTATTGTTGAAGCATGCACAGTTACCTGAGATGCAGCAAGGGAGGTCTGCAAATCTCTAGATGTTATATTTGGGTTGGCTTTTACCTGATTTATTATTTTTCTTGTGGCTCTATGTGGATATTTTGGAAGGGTGTCCACTTCTAGGCTGAGTTGCTGTCATGTTAAATGCTCTCCATTTGTACATTAACAGTGGACTGATGGAAATCTTTATGGCCTTCGCCAGACTGATGTGCTCTTACTATCCTCTTCCTGATGTCCTCTGAGATCTCCTGTTTTGCATTCACCTGTATGGGTAACACAAAACTGACCAGGTTTCTTATCTTTATTTATCAGAGTCCCGCCCAAACTCTTTCCTAAAGATCTCTCCTTTGATTGGTTCATTTGGTATCCAATTATTTACCCACCTGATTCTACTTACCTGGTTGATTTAACCAATGCAACTTGGGGTTCACTTATTTTTGCACCTGCACTAATTTCTTTTTCTACTACATGCATGATTTACTCTATACCAACATATGGAATTGGTAAATATAAACCTGTTATGTCAGTTAAAAAAGATTGGTTCTGATTAAATAAAGATTTCATGGTAAAAACTAAAAAAATGTATAATTGCACAAGGGGTTCACATACTTTCAGGTAGCACTGTATACTGTACACACACACACACACACACACACACACACACACACACACACACACACACACACGCACCCTGAGGTGACAAGCATAAATACACTAAAACTAGCTGTGCCCGTCCACCTCTCCCCCCACCTTGGCCAGTCGTCTGTTCTGTACCCTGTCAACATTACGCTAACTAGTTTATGCTGTTAGACAGGTCTGTGACTAACGTCCCTCTCTGTCCAATAAATAACGATAAGAAAAACATTGTCGTGAGGCTGAGGTGGTGAGGCGGGACGGATGGGGTGGAGGAGATGGGGTAAGGGCTCTGGGGTAAATTTATGACCAGAGAATGTATCTTTCACCTCGTCGATCACGGTCCTGAAAGTGAGCGACACCAAAGAACTCTGGAACAGGTGGGGTGGTGAGGGGAGGGGTGGACCGTGGGGGGGAGGGGTGGACCGTGGGGGCAGAGGGGGCGAAAGACTACCCCCAGGCATGTGGAGGAACTGATACAGCTTTTTCGGGCAGGGCACTATGGGGTGGGGGAGGCGGGGGCGGAGGCAGTCATGTGGTGACCAGGGGTGAGAGAGAGAGAGGGGGAGGAATTTGAGTGGGCAAAATGAAGGGAATTTGCATGATTAAGCAAAAAAAAAAAAAAAAGACTCAGAGATCAGGGTTGAGGTGTAGTTTACAGGCAGGATTGGGGTGTAATTTATCCCAAACACGTTTCCAAATTCAATATGGGACACATATGCCACAAGTCTATAATATGATTGAAGGGCAAGTCATACCAACCCCATCGCAAAAGCCCTGGAAAGAGATGTCTGCACAGCACATACAGTACATAAAGTACGTAATGTCGTGAGACAGTTGATCCCAGTTATGATTACGCTGTCTGGATCGTGTGTTCCTAAGTCTGTTTTTAAATCTGTCTGGTATCGAATACAGTGTCTCAGGTCAGACGGCTGTGAGGCCTACATCAGCCACCACTCTCTCTCTCTCTCACTCTCACACACCCTCTCTCTCTCTCACACACGCACACACACACCCTCTCTCTCACACACACACACTCTCTCTCTCATGTACTCCCTCTCTCACTCTCTCTCTCTCACACACACACACACCCTCTCTCTCTCTCTCTGTCTCTCACGCGCTCCCTCTCTTGTGCTCTCTCTCTCTCTCTCTCTCTCTCACACACACACACACACACAGCCCCCCCAGTCTTTTGGAGTGAGTCTGAATGCCACATGCTTAATGTGACCCTGGGGGAATGATGGCAGTAGCAGTTACAAGTGTGATAATCCAACAGGTGACAAGCTAATGGATCATGGGGGCTCCGACCACAGCAAGACTCATGTTGACATCATCAATCTGATTCAATACAACTTCATTTATTCTCTGAGGAGGAATTAAGACATGATCAAAGCTGCATTTTAACACTTCCTCTCATGTTCAACATTCACATTCACAGGGTCAACCCTAGCATCAGTGAGACACAGAATTAGATTTAGAGGATTCACCAATCCCAGTATACCCTCATCCTAATTAAATCGTTTTTTAGAGATATTTTATAGTATATGTTGTGACTATAATATTGGCCTAAATTTGAAATATCTGTCACTGTCCGATATTTATTTTGGTGAGGTGGAACTTTGTTTTCAAATTGGAGGACATGGAATTCTTTAATAGCATGGTTTGTAGGCTATGTAATGATAGCATTTATAAGAACTATCAAAGCGTGTGATTCTGCCGTATGCGTTGCAGAAAACCGCGATCGATGAGTGCCTGTGTGTCATCAAACCGAGCTCTGATGTCGATTAATCAGCCTACTGTATGTTTTCACTGAAGAGGGATAGGAGCAGCAGACATGTTACGCCGAGAAAACGACTTTTCCAAACATTTCAGAGATTAACCACGACAGCCACCATTTAATGCAAGGTATGGTATCAATGTGATTAAGTCCATTGCTCGCCAGTCAATGCGTGAAACAAATAGCTCATATTTTCCTGCATGGTAACACGCTCTGTAGCATCGGGCAAAACCAAGATGGCTAGCTAACGGATAGGTGATGATAGAGCTAACGGTAGCTTGGGCCTGGATTTTTTTTGTCGGACACTCTACATTGGAAATGCTATATATATATATAAATATACAATTTGTCTTCGAAATATAGTAGTATTAGCCATAATATTTAACGAGCACACAGCTGACTAGCAAGCACCATCGACATAGCTCTGGAGCTAAGTAAGAAAGACGAAATTGCTGCAGCTTCCGCTGCTTCCCCTTTCCAGCAAGTAGCCAGTCGGTCAGCTAAGATCATCTACCTCAGTGTCCCCAGTAAACAGCATGGCGAGCAAACTATTTCCAGACATTTGGCAATCCAGCGAGTTAGATGTAGCGAGATGAGAAGTTAGCCTACATGATATGTTGTCGACCGCAACAGTTGGAGACAGAACGGTGATGTTCTGCTGTTGAGCATCGATTTGAGATATCGGAGATTACTAGCTGTAATGACTATGTACTTGCAGCCTTATGCTTATGTATTTGTATACATATGTAGTTTCCTCTCCCTTAAGTGCTGAACAGTTGATTAGCTCCCCAACTATAATCATTGTTATTCGAACAGTCTTTCAATTCTCTCACTTACACAGATCAATTGGCCCTCAACTCTTTTGCATGTTGCCAACCCATACTAATGAACCAATTAACTACAGGCCTGCGTGGTTTGTGAGTCTGCAGGTGGACCCCTGACGAGATGGAGCCCATCACATTGGAGTTTAAGGTCTTATTTATGGGGTTGATAAAACTATGAATCCAAATTAAAGGCTAGCCTGTCTCTATCCATTGCAAAGTCTTTTTTTGTTAAATACTTTAGTTTGATATCTTTATTCTTTAGAATTGTGAATGCTAAACTAGTGATTATTTGGCCGAGGGGAGATGAAAGGTTTTTCCTCTTTTGGCTCTGCACCAATTCAAATTGACGGTAAGTGTGCTGTTGCAACTGTGCTGTTTGCATAACACTGCTTTGCTTTGCCAACCTGCAAAAAAAGCATGCAAGATGTTCTGAAGATGATGATGTTGATGAGATTTTCCCTCTGCTAAATTATTGATGAGAGAAAAAAAAAAAAAAAAAAAAAGCTGCAACTTAGAGCTCCTCCCTCTGCAATGGAACCCCCCCCCCCCCTGAATGAAAAAGGCTAAAGAAGAAAAACCTTACCTAAAATGTAATCTGAGGAGCCCAATATTAGTAATGCTGTCTCTACTTTTCCACCTATCAGCTTCTCGCCGCTTACAGACAGTCACTTGCCGTTCCTTCCCGCTCTCCGTTTGGGTGGATCTGCCTTCGGTACTGGTGGACGGGGTCCCCCCTTCCTGTTCGGACCGGCCGGCGCAGCGGCTCTCCGCTTGGCCCAGTTTGAGGCACAGCTAGCTCTGCAACAGCTGACAGCCATTGCGGCCAGTAACCAGGGCAACCAGCTGACGCCGTCGCCCCTGGCCCTGCTCAACCTGCTCCAGACGGCAGCCGCCAACACGCCGCGAGCCATGTACCAGGCTCACCCACAGGGGGCGTCGTTCTCCCGCCCCAGGCCCCTCGTACAACAATCGGCACAGGGTCGGGGGTCAGACAGCATGTCCCAGGTGATGAACTACCAGGTGACCCAGTTCCCGCCGCCGACGCAGCTCCCTGAGGAGCTTGAGTCCGCCATATCTGTGCGCGTTCAGGGAGCGAGGGAAGAGGACGCTCATCTGCTCAACCAGATCTCCCGGCAGCAGCTTCTGGACCCGCGCCTGCGTCGGGAAGGACAGGGTCAAAGGTCAGATGGCATGTCTGTTCCGTCTCGCAGCACGGCCTTTCACACCCACCCTGCCCCACTCACTTCTGACGACCAACCGGAGCAGCAACGAGGCGTGGATTGGTCCAAATACCAGACGCCGAGTAAACCATTTGCCCAACAGCAACCTCCACAATCATCCCATGCCAACCCTTCAAGTGGACTATCAAGAGGGGGCATGCCAGGCTGGAGCATCCCTTTCACTGAACCGGCTCATTCGCATGGTGGGGACGTACAAGGTCTGTACGCACCCGAGAGCGCTGGCAGCATCCTTGCCAGCTTCGGTCTCTCAAACGAGGACCTAGAGGTCCTAAGTCATTACCCTGACGACCAGCTCACCCCAGACACTCTGCCCTTCATTCTAAGGGACATACAGATCCACAAAAGGAATGCCCCGTTCTCTCAAACCTTTCCCGGCGTTCCTGACCTGCCGCCACCTCAACTGCGTCCTCCACGTTCTCGTTCACCCGACATCCCCAGTTTTCTCAGTGTGACTCAGACTGCAGGTAAAGTCATCGACTACGGCCATGCGAGCAGGACATCAGAGGAGAGCAGAGACTCTTACAGATGCACACGATTTTCAAAGGAAAAAGCAAAAGCAGAGGCAGAGTATAAGTCCTCCAACTCGTCCTTAAATCATAAAACTGAATCCCCCAAGGGGCACCACTCGAAAGACTCTTCAGACTCAAAAAAACGTCAGGACTACAAGAGGCATACACCCAGCCCAGAGACTCACACGAGGACACGAACGCCTGTCAGAGAGGCGGCGTCAAAAACTTGGTCGGACCGTGACAGATCCAAAACAAGTAATTCGTCAGAAACCAGGAGCGAGTCATCGAAACCGTCCAGACCCTCAAGCTTCAAAGAAAACTCTGGCAGCACCAAGAGGCTACCGACACCTACCATGATAAGCGATTTCTCGGCGGACCCTCCAAAGGTGTACCCCCATACCTGCTCCCTGTGTGACGTGCAGTGTGAACGGGCCAAGGTGAGTGCACTGTACTATGTACATCAAGCGTTTAAAAGCAGAGCTGACTTTGTTAAGGCCCAATGCCGTTGAAAACCATTCTACCACTTCACATTAATAGACATTTTACTGACATGTTTTTGTTGCATAGCCAGTAGGCAGGTAATGAAGTAAAGACGAGGTTAAATGGATCAAAGAATCATAGGAAATGATGAGCTTCATCGTTTAAAATGTTACATTATGGAGGATTTTTGCCTCTTTAGCTATTAAATAGGCCTAGTCAGGATAATGCATACATTATCTAATTAGTTTAAATGAGGCACACCTCCAGATGCCCATGAGAAAAGGATTTGTAAAGGATTGTGCGATTTAATAATGCAGGAAATTGATTGATATTGCATCATAGGAGTATGACAACAATACACTCTACGCTCAAGGGAAAAAAAGGAGGTCAACAATTAGCGATTTAGCTTCTGTAGTATATATATTAAATATCTATGCTCAGAATAGGATTTGGTCCTAAGAATATCAGATTCTTTCATGTCCCCTCTACATTCCAACGTCTTGAAAGTCAATAAAGAATTTACAAAAAAATAGCTTTCATCATGTACAACCAACTCCTGAATGCAAGCATTGTACTGGTGCTTGCCAATATCTAAAGCAATTCCAACAATGTACTTGACTGGTGAACTGCAAAGCACTTGAACAGTATTATCAGAGGATTGCTGTGTTACTCTTTTAAACCATTTCTCTTCGAGTCCTTCTATGGGTTGTTGTAGTTCAACTGATTTAAAGGTAGATTCAGTGATATGAGGCGGCCATGACAAGCCGGGTGACTTCCGACAAACAAATGCAGAGTGAAGCAAGACATTCAACATGTTACTTTTTTCCCCACAAGGCATTGCTGTACATGCGCAGATGCAGCTGGTAATGCTAAAGACTAACAAGTCAAATGTCTTGCCTGTTTGTGTCCGATGCAGACCCATGTTCAGAAGCAGACCCATGTTCAGACAGTATTTGAAAGCAAGCTGTGCTTGATTGAGCTTGCCTCGTGCAAGGAAACCAATGAAACAGTCCCACAATTGAAAACACCTCCCAGCTCGCACTCCAGGCAAGCTCAAGCAAATGCCCAATCAGGCACCATTTGAAATGGTTGCATTTCAAATACTATTTGCACCCAGGTCTGTGTTTGTCTGACAGAATACTTCACGACTACATTATCGCTGCTAGTTGTATTTTTTCGAACAGCGTGCTTGGCAGCATGTTTGGTATTGAATCAATGTATCTGTAGCCTATCCAGAACTAGCTAGGTTGAACTAACGCAAGCTTCCCTCACCTGAGCGGTTGTTGCCCGGAGATCATGGCTGATTTTTTGCGGCGAGTTAAGCTAAACTGAAGTTGTCGCTTCGCCAGCCAGGTTCCGGTAGTCAACTGCTTTCCTTTGAAACTAAACGATTTCCGCTGTTTTGGCTAGTGACATTGGTCCTGGTGGACACCAAGGGGAATTCACCCTGCTACTTATGGTACTGTCATACCGCTGAGGCGATTAAGACGTTTAAGAAATAAAACTAAAACAGAGGAACTAAAGAAATAAAAGAGATTGGAAAAAAAACTTTTGGCAGAACAAAGTAACCTGTCGTCAGTTAATGACGAAGATGAAGAAGATTAACGTGAAGTTCACTGAAGACTTGGAAAACATCTGCCTAAGCTGAACGTTTTTGTCTTAGCGCAGCAAGTGGTGAGAAGGGCGAACATTTGACCATATTCTTTCTATTGCTGTGTACCGAGACATGTTTGAATATAAACATTAAATCTACAAGATATCTATAAGATATAGACAGAAGACCTAGATTTTTGTTTTTTTTCACGCCTTTCCAAATTATGTTTCCATTTTCTTTGGTACATTCTTTGATATGGATGCTAAGTAGAATATTAAGTTGAGTCAAGTAGATTGTGTGTGTGGATAAGAAAATGCAACATTGTGGTGGCATTTTGACTACACACATGAAACGCATAGGCATTACGGGGGGGTGGGTGAGACTGTGAATGTGATTGTATCTATTGGGCTCTGGTGAACACCTCCCTGTCTAACCCTGATCTTCCTTTCTCTGTTGTTTGTTTTCTCTCAGGACTGGATCGAACACGTGAATACAGTCAACCACACAGCTAGCTGCAGAGACCTCCGCAACAGGTCAGCCATTTTAGATGTTGCACCACCTTAAAACCGCAATCTGTCATACGTGAGACAGCGAATTGGCTGCTCCGCCACTCGGAAAACATCATGTCTTGCTTTCCTAAAAGTAAAAACAAGACAGTTTAGCTGCTTTAACCCCACAATTTAGAAATACACTAATTTACTTGTCTTTTTTCCACAAAGGTACCCGCACTGGAAACCAAATTTGCCAAGGTAAGTAAGGTTCATATTTCCCAAAGCTAATTTTGGGAAAACCTTAACTGGATAGCAATATCTTCTTCATGATTGTCTGCTAATGATGATCCTTTCCTCTTTGGTTTCATGGCAGCTTTCAGTTATTTTCTCTTCTTTTTATTTTACCATATATATATATATATAACACTCTATCATATTCTCCGTCTGCCTCTCCTTCCCTCTGCCCAAACCAGAGAGCAGCCAACCCAAGATGCCCGCAGTACCTGGCGGTCTCAGGATCGCTCCCCCTCTCGCTCTGTCTCCCGCTCCCTCTCCTGGTCCCCCTCTCCCAGCCCCCCTCCAGAGCGATGCGGGCGGTCCCCCCCTCCGCCCTCAGAGCGAAATCACAGAAGGTCTTACTCCCCTCTTCACCCCCTGCATCACCACCTTCACCCTCATGGACACTCCAACCGCTCTCCAGCCCGCCCCTCCAGCCGGAGCAGCCCCTCCCAGCCCCTCCGAGGCTCCTCCTTGAACAGTCACAGGCTGGAGAAAAGGACCAGTGAATCCTCAGGTAAGTGGCCAGTCCTTTAGAAGTAGACCACAGGTAGATCTCACATAATTCCCGCCTAAAGACGTCTTCAACCCCACTACGTTTTTTTTCCTTCTTCTAGCATTGTGACTGCCTATGGTCCCTGGTCCGAGCATTGATTACTTCATCTTATTATGACTGATGGATAGATGATTCACTTACGTAAACAAATGTATTTGTTGTAAGTCGTTTTGGATAAAGGCGTCTGCTAAATGCCATGGATGTAATGTAAATGTAATTCCCAGTTTGGGGTAAGGGTCTCCGCTACATGGGTGGGGGGGGCAGGCAGGTATTCCTCAGATAGGTGCTTAGACACTCCTGGTAGTCAGAACAGAAGTGGAGAAGTGAACAGGTTGTCTACTCCTCCTTACGGAGGGCTTGACAGGGTTAACCTTAACCCAAGCAGGCCTGCTTCTGCACAGTTAAATGAGGGAAGAACCATAATATGGAGTTGAGCGCCGTTGTCATGACACTGTGATGTCTGCCCTGCGCTCCCTCGTAAATCAACAAGGATCTTTTTTATTATATTACCCTCCCCGATTCATCTTTCTCTTGCATCCAGGTGTTTCTACTGGAAGCTCATCTCGAGATGGTCAGAAGCGTTCCTGTGACGACTCAGCCAAACACACATTCGGCCCGTCTTCCTCTACTGCCAAAGCCAGCAGACAGAGCAGCCGAACTGGGGCCTCTGGGAAATGTGAGTCCTCCCTGTCTTCCCATGGACGATCCTCAAACAGCAAGTCACCAGCCTGCGAGTCCAGAAAGGCCAATCGTCCGCCTTCCTCTGCATCCTCTTCCTCATCCATGTCCAAAGCTGGCTCCCGCACAAAGGCTTTGACGTCATCATCCTCCTCCTCATCCCCGGTGGAAGCAAAGCCCAGGTCCAAGGCTTCACAGCCCCAGATATTGCTGGCTTTGAAGGAGACGAAGGCAGGCCAGCAGTCTGAGGTGAACCCCTCCATTTTTGGCTCTCTGTTATTTCATTGTTTGAATTATTACACAGTATTTACATACATTGCCAAATCAAAGCTTATTTATCATATACATAGAATACAGCCATAGACGATGCAATGAAATACTTAGGGCAAGCTAGCTCCTCAACAATGCAGCAAACAACAATCAAAAAATCATCAATGGGGCGTTTAGTGGCGTAGCACACTAACGCGCATACCACGTAATCGCAAGGTTCCTGGTTCGATTCTGACCCTCGACCTATTTTGCATGTCATCCATCCTCTCTCTCTCGCATCCTTCCTGTCAATCTCTACTGTCTCTATCCCAATAAAGCAGAAATGCCCTAAAAACATATTTAAAATAATAATAATCAACAATGCAATACAATATTATAATAATCAACATAAGGTGGACACGAGCAATGTTGGTCAGTAGCAACAGTAGCATTGTTATGTGTCTGTGCGTTTCTTTAAAAGCATTTATTATGACAGAAATATTGGAATTCACTAAAGCTCCCCGAAAATTCACAGGCAACCAGAGCATTTTGTTTACAGACTTTCCACTGTTTGCAGGCTGCAAAATCACCACCAGTGAAGAAGAAGAAGAGGAAGCAGCTGCTGTCTCCGGGCGCGTGCCGTCTGGTCAACCTGGCAGGCCTCCCTGCCGACACCTCGTACCAGGAAGTGACGAATATGGTGGAGTCCTTTGGCGAGATTAACAACATCATACTCTTTCCAAACACAGTGGAAGATAAGGGGCAGCCCCAGTATAAGCGGGTGTGTACAAACGTTTTTAAAACAGCTGAGCTCACAGATATGCATGGTTTTTCATTTTTGTATTAACTAGTATCTAAAGATTGAATTATAACTGGAGATCAGAAAATGGCAGTCCTATCCTGCAAATATCAGTTTCATATCAATATTCTTTATACATTTGCATAAGTTGCATACACCTCCATGCATGTCTCAAGTTTGGGTTCATCCCTGAATGCTAATAATATCAGTGCCTATCCAATGTGTGTCTCCCTCAGGCCTATGTGTGCATGGAGAGAGTGAAGGACGCCAAAGCCTTGGCAACATGCCTCACCCTCTCCATACGTGACCACGCCATCAGTGTGTCTGCAGGCGAGGTGCGTGTCCCTATTCTGTACCAAGGCCATTTCAACCCCCTGTGTCTCAAGATAAGAAAAATGAAGTGGATGTATTGACACTATTGACAATGTTTTTTTCACTTTGACCAGTTTTATTTCTTGTTTTTGCAGAAAGTTGAGGAGGAGCAAACGATACCGGTTGTTATTGTGGGGTAAGCCATCTTTTACCTCTTGCCTCTTTATTTGCCTCCTGCACATCACGCATCTACTTAGTCTTGGCTGACAGAGACATGCGAAATAGTGCTCCAATGATATTTGCATGTGTCAATGTTACTATGTGTTGTTACTCTCTGTAGGAATGTGGTAAGCATGCCTCAGACCCCTGCAGCCCCCACTAAGACCAACAAAGTTGACCAAGGCCTTGGTAAGATTACGCACCTTACAAAGTTATTGTTGTTTGATGACCCTTACCATCCCTGTCACTCACAACGTGCTCACTTAGACATTCAGATTGTAAGTGGAATAAGAAGTTAAAAGACAGCATTACAAAATAGTAACACTTCTAATACTGGTGTTGTGTTTCCCTTAGAAACTGGCCAGAAAGTTGTCCAGAAAATATCAAACGAGGTATGTTCATCTGATACACACACACACACACACACACACACAACCTTACTAATTTTATTTTTGGACTTTTGACGTAGCACATAATGGCACATAATTGCATCTTTAGAGGTTCAAATCTTAATATGGTCATTGCTTCCTGTGCTCTGACCTGCAGAAGGGTGTGGTCCTGATCCTTGGACTTCCTGGAAGTGGGTTCTCCAGGAGCGACCTCTCTGATTTAGTCTGTCCTTTCGCAGCTTCCTCTGAGATCATCATGGCACCAGAACAGAAGAAGGTACTTGGCTGAAACTCTACCCTTTCCTTTGAACCCTGTTTCACATTGAGCTCAACATGGATTTCAGTGATTATACACTCACTGAGCACTTTATTAGGAACACTATACTAATACTGGGTAGGTCCTCCCTTTGCTCTCAAAACAGCCTCAATTCTTCATGGCATTGATTCCACAAGATGTTGGAAACATTCCTTTGAGATTCTGGTCCATGATTGCATCACACAATTCCTGCAGATTTCAGGTGCACTTTCAAGCTGTGACTCTCCCGTTCTACCACATCCCAAAGGTGTTCTATTGGATTCAGATCCGGTGACTGGGAAGGCCACTGAAGAACACTGAACTCATTGTCACGTTCATGAAACCAGTTTGAGACAACTTTTGCATTGTGACATGGTGCATTATCATGCTGGAAGTAGCCTTTAGAAGATGGGTAAATTGTGGCCATGAAGGGATGCACATGGTCAGCAACAATACTCAAATAGGCTGTGGCATTCAAGCGATGATTGATTGTTATTAATAGGCCCAAAGTGTGCCAAGAAAACATTCCCCACACCATTACACCACCTTTACCTTGAGGAGGTGTACAGGTGTTCCTAATAAAGTGTTTGGTGAGTGTATGTGCCATTGGACATCATTATAGCCTCTGAACTCAACGCTACAGAGCTGCTTGGATGACTACAGAATGTTCTGCTTTTACAAAACGTTATGCTATTTTCAAATTAGGGATGCTCTGATCGATCGGCCACCGATATAAATCGGACAATTTTCACTCCAAATGACTCGATCGGTGGTCGCCAAATTAGCCAATCGCAAAATCCGATCTTTTACGAGCTAGCTGTGCCGTGGTATGAAAGTCGAGTGTCAGATGACATTGTTCTGAATGGTAGGCTATATAACAACGTGAACTCTCTCTCCATGGTGGCAATGTACCATGAATCTTTAACAACAACAACAGCACACATTATAACACAAAATAATGATTCTTAACGTCCAAAATCCAAATTAACAAATTTGGACGTTAATAAGGAATCGCTCTGCAGGTAAAATCAGAAGTAAGATTAGCCACATGCCTCGTCGCAATGTCCTCTCCAGTTTGGCAGTTTTTTACAGTGTTGGAAAAAGACCCAAAATGTGCAATTTGCAATATGTGTAAGAAAAGAAATCTCACGTGGAGGACATTCCGCAAAAAACAATTATTGCAAAAGATTTCTTGATTTCTTGATTGTTGTTGTACGAGGAGCTAGATTCATAAGGCATTTCACAATGTCATTTACGGCTGTATGCGATGTACATGACCAATAAAATGTAGGTTTCATTTGAAAACTATTTGCATGAAACACCAATGGGACTTTCCCATCAAGAAATATGATGTGGGTTTTTGATGGTCCTTCCGCACGCTCTGCTCTCCAGGCTCTGGTCACTTTGCCTGATATGGAGTCGGCTCAGGAGATGGTGAAGGTCTACACTGCCAGCCCTGTCCAGATCAACGACCATCAGCTGACTATGAGATACCTGAGCCAACCTGTGGAACTCAGCACACCGGTAAGATTGAGAGATACCGAAACGTAGAATTCCTAACCAAAATATTATGCTTAAAGGTTGTTTACAGAGAGAAAAAGGATCCCTCTTTCCATAATCAGTTGGCAGCCTATTTTTTATGTCCTGGGGGCGCAACCCAGAAATGACTGATATTCTGTTGATGATCCTCATTATTTCATTCATCACTGCAGCACTGTCATTATTGTATTATTATTGTTATATTGCATTGTTGATTGATTGATTGTTGCTTGCTACACTGTTGAGGAGCTAGCTTGCCCTAAGCATTTCATTTCATTGTCTATGGCTGTATTCTATGTATATGATAAATAAAGTTTTTTGTATATTTGTATATGATAAATAAAGTTTTTTTGTTTGATTTGAGGTGGCACTCTACGGAGCGATAATGGAACACAGCCCTCTTGTGAGTATTGAGATTATGCTGCCATTTTAATGTTTGGGGTACCATGTCATTGCTAAGGCACCCGAGCCGGCACTGCAGTTGAAAAAGTGAATAAGACGTACACAATTTCTCTGGATTCTAGACCCAAAACAGATGAATGTTGTCATAAATAATGACTAAATAAAGCTTTGTTTTTATTTGGCCAAAGGAGCCAGTCAGCTGGAACAGCCTGCTAGTTGTCAGTAACGTCCCAACCACGCCCACCGGCCCGGCCGAGGTCCAGAGGCTTGTCCAGCGCTTTGGTGCTATCAAACAGACTCTGCTGCTCAGTCATAACAAGTCCAGCACAGTAAGTCTTTGGCAATATGTCCCATACCTGTGCAAACAAAGAAAATTGAAAATGAGTGTGTGTATTCAAGTGTGTGGATCCAACCTCAATTCTTCACCTTCCGTTACCCCCCTCCCCCAGATCATCTTTGAGATGGCGACACCGAACATCGCCCTGTCCGTGAACAAGCGCTTCCTGAGGTACCCATGTATCATCCAGAACAACCCGCTCGCTTTCTCCCGGAAGCCAGACCCCAAAAAAAGCAACAACAAAATGGTGGCTGCTGATCCCAAGCGCGCTGGTGCGGCTCCAGCAAATGGCAACGACAGTCAGACATCAGTGGTTACTGCGCCCTCTGGTGGAGAGAAGGACTCATCACCTCATTCTGCACCAAATGGAAAGACTATTTCTGAAGTAAGGAAGGAAGAGGAGGTTAATAAGTCATCATTACAGCCAGCTGAAGGGAGCCATGGTGGGGTTACTGAAGTGAAGACTGATTCACCTGTAGATCAAGTTAAAGATCAGGTCACAGACACGGTCGCAAACATTTCAACAAAATCCAGTGTTACTGAAGCAGACATCTCAGATACTGACATTTCAACAAAGTCCAATATTACTGAAGCGGACGTCTCAGGTACTGACATTTCAACACGTTCTGATGAGACTGAAGCCGTTGTTTCAGATACTATCCCGCAAGTTGCTGATAAGGAAGAAGACGACGTCCCAGAGACTAGTCCGCAAGTAGCCGTACCAGACATGGACAAGAATGTACTCAAACTTCCAGAAGAGTCCCCGAAAGTGATGTCACAACTGGTGGCAGCGTTACGACAAGAGTGCAGGACCAGAGCCTCCTCCAGTAAGAGTACCACTGAGCAAGCTACTGGCAGCCAGGCCCCTCCTGGCCTTCCCAAGGTGACCCCTGAGATGCTGAAGGCCCTGCTCCAGGAGTGCAGAGCCAGGTCCTTCAGCAGAGCCAGCGCTGAGCATGCCAGGAAGGAACAGGCGCCCCCTTCAGGACAAAAGGTAGGAGCCTGTTAAAAGAAATGTGGGATCAAAATAAAATATTACGTTTTGGATACTGGTGCTGAGTTCTCAGAATGTGAATGCTTAATTCTTCTGTTTTTATTCCAACAGCATACAGCTGAAAAGACCCACAAAGTTGTAGCCTTAATCAAAAACAGCCTCAGTGGAGGCACTAGAGGGGACATGGAACAGGTTGCTAAGACGACGACCCAAGAGAAGGACCAGGGGAGGAAGAGAAGAAGGGAGAAGAAGGAGAGGGAGAGGAGGACATCCCACAGGGAGGGCTCCTCAGGTTCTGGAGGGTCTAGGTCGTCCATGAGGTCAGAGAGGAGCCGGCAGGGCTCACGGTCCGAGTCCAAGAGAGAAGATAAACCCAAAACATTTCGGGTGGCTGAGAGCATCAAGCGACAGGTGAGAAGCTGGTGTTTAAGGGCAGAATCTTAACTCTACACAACTCAGATATTCTCACACAGATAATCATGCATTAATGTGTTTGGTTAGGACTTAAGAATAATTAGAAACCACAGTTTGTATTTTAGAGAATAAAGACTGTAAATAGCCTACTGTAAAAAAAGAAAAACCAACGGTGAAATGTGAAACGCCAATGTTTGATAAGTAAAACGGAACACAAATCTCAAGCAATAATAACATGTAATAAATCAATAATAACATGTCATAATTATACATACATGCAGAAAGGTCTCAACACCAGTAATTTGTATTTAAGTGGACACACAATTCTTCTTCTTTCAGTGGCTATGCAAATGCATCAGTAACGTCCACAGACAAATCCGGTGGCTCTTCTGTTCCACCATGCAAATCACATTCAAAACAAACATTGATGTTGTCTCCTGGTTTATAACAAACAATCGAGTTAGAAGAATTGGAAATAAAAACAGTAAAGAATAGAGGACGGGTTAAGAATAAAAACACATTTATTCCCAAGCACAACTTCAGACGGTTATGGACATGATTAAGCGGACTCTACACAAGTGGTCACATGACCTACTAACACAATTTAACGTTACGTTATATATGACTCCAAAAGATATTTCCTGGTTAACAATGATTGATATCATAGATTATACTGGATCCTAGATTCCATTAAGAATTCCCCAAATGCTATTTTACCATGCTAAGTTGTTTACGCTCAAGCCAATGCCTGTAGCTGATGACGCGACTCTGCGTTCTTAACGATGCATGTGAATATTAGACATAAAGTGAGAGAACCGATACCGTAAAAAACGTCACGATATGTCGGGAATTTTTCTTGCGCACAGCATCACATTAATGCACAGAGGAAGAATGAGAATATCAACAAATTAATCAATTTAACATTTTCAAAGCAACATATGACTGTATATATATGTTTAATATATATATTTAACGCTGTGTGTCAAGGACAGCACAGGAGACCGGTGCCCATAGGCCTAACCCTAACCTTGTCCTAGTCCTTGTCCTTAAATACCCAACAGGAGAACATCATTTTACTATTGTAATGTGTCTCACACCTATGTTGTATGTGGTGTGATTAAAACAAATGTAATAAGCCTGCGTTTCGACACAGAACCACGTGAAGGATAAGCGTGCCTGGTCTTTGCAGACCTCTTCACATGGCCTGTGCTTTTGAAATTATAACAACGCTGTTTTGTTAAAAACACATTTTGGAGAAGTTAGGGAAGGAGGGTTTCACAACGGCAGTTTTACTTCATTATAAAGTCTCACATCGCGCCCATGGACCTCACACACACAGTGCTAACAGACACATTTTACATTTATTACATTTCCCAGTAGAAATGAATCGTCTTCAACCATTTGGGAAACAGTGTTCTGAATGTTAACTGGTGTCCTTCCCTATGTTCCCACCCAGAAGGAGGAGGAGGGGGACGATGTCGGAGAGGAGACCATGGCCTTCAACATGGAGGACTTTGTGACAGTGGACGAGGTAGGGGACGCAGTTGAGGTGCCCCACCCACCTCTGAACATAACTGAGGAGACTGTTGAAGACACAACGACCTCGCCTGCCCCAGTAGCGGAGCAACAGGCTCCAGAGGACACGGCACAGATGCAGGTAGAGGTAGAACTTGATACGGCCAAGGTAGGGATAGTACTGGATAGACGAGAGGAAGAGGAGGAGGAGGTAGAGAAGTCGCCGCCCTCCATAGGAACCACAAAGGGAGGGTCTGTGAAGACACCAGAGGGAATCAAAGAGGAGAATGTTCCAGTATGTCAGGATGAAGTCACCAATGAGGTCAGTCTGGATATTCTGACTTGAAGGGAGATGCTTTAATATGCTTGAGTAGATCATCTAAAACAATCAAAGAAAGTGCACTTTGGCCCTGTTTGAATTGTCATGCAGTCCATCTTCACTTTGTTTACAATGTTCTGTTTTTGGTTTGATACATTAAAAGAAGCAAGGGTTTGACCTTACAGAGAAAGTTTCCAAAGTATTTGAACATGGCCCGATTGTCTCTAACATGGCTTACTTTCTCTAAGCCTTGGGTCACTGTGGACCAGGCGGGCAGCTGTGAGGTCACTGAGGAGTCTGAGGTGAAAGGTCACCAGAAGGCCACACTCAGAGGGGGAGAACCGGAGAAGGGAGTGGAAGATCTTCACAAGGCAACCTTTGTGACCGTGGACCAGGTCGGACAGGTGGAGGGAGGTGAGGAGGAAAGGAGGAGAGGAGAGGAGGAGAGGAAAGCACCTGGTAAAGGTAAGGGAGCAAATTCATCCATCGTCATGTCAACATATTTGTCCATGGATAGTCTGCACATTTTCTCCTAGATTTGAGGTTTTTCCGCCACCTTGGCATAGCCATGCTGTAAGTTGCTTTGGATAAAGACGTCTGCTAAATGCCATAAATGTAAATGCCTGGCTTATGTCAACAACATAAAAAAGCGACAGGTATGACACTGGTTAGTGGTAGGATTGTGAATTCAAAAAAATTCTTGAAACTCAACGTGCAATAGTGGTTAAGATGGTAATGTTAATAAGTGATCAAGACATGCTCACCAACATGTCGGGAAGTGGTCAAGGTGCTATAACCCATTTGAAAAAATGGGTTATAAATCTGCGACAAAGATGGTTATGATTTGTACGCAAAACGATTGTGAGAGGTTGCAAGTAGAAGTCGAGAAATCAATGGTCACCAACTTAATCTCTGAGTGTTTTGTGGTTCTGGTACACAGAGGACAATAGTGAGTGAGAAGCATTGAACCATGACATGCAAATTGAGGGTAGAGAGGTGGCGCTTCACCTCACGTGGGAACTGACCACCCACATCTTCTTCTGGGAGAAGTATGCTTCTATGGCTTCAGTAGTGACGTGCTCCTCCATCTTCTTCTTCTTGGTCCACAGTGGCGTCAAAGCGCTGGAGGGAGAGAAAGTCCCAGGATGAGAGAGAGGAGGAGGAGGACGACGACGAGGAGTCACTGGGGAAGAAGCCGAGGAGAGAACCTCTCTTTCATGCCGACTATAGCATCCCCGCCTTCAACTCTGACAGCCCTATTGGTGAGACACGTCTTGTGCTAAACCAAAAGCCAAAAGCCTTTTCAGCTTTTTAAGGAATTGTTTGCCCACTTTGTAGGGAACACAGCATTATCATCGATGTGTAAAAGCCGATTTTTGCTTCTGATCCATTTGTACACTGACAGGCATGGAGTTCCTGGTGCCTAAGACCGGCTTCTTCTGTAAGGTGTGTGCCAAGTTTTACAGCGGAACTGAGGAGGCCAAGAGGAACCACTGCAGGAGCCTCAAACACTACCAGAACCTGGAGGTAAGATCCTCAAACACGACCAGAACCTGGAGGTAAGAGGTATTTTGGTGGGAAAATCTGTAAATCTTGCCAGCCACTTTGGCGGGTGGCCAATGAAGGTTTGTGAATACTATGCTTCAATTTAACAACAAAACTGGTGCGACCCGCAATTAATTAATTGTGACATCACTTTTGCTGCTCCTGCGTCCTCCAGCTGACTCACGCTTCTTTCACGCGAGAGAAAACATGCAGGGGAAAAAATGTTGTGGTAATTTTCAGTGCATCAGAAGTCATGCTAATGTGTTTTTTGTTGCCTTATTGGTTTAAAAAAATGTGGCTGGTAAAAAATCTGAGTGGCTGATGAATTTTCTCATCCACCAGATATCTTGACTGGAACAAGTTCATTTCATTCCCTGTTGCTGTTTAAGCCTTAAAACAAACAACATCTGTGCTGTATAGCACCTTACCAAGATCCTCAATATTTCATCATTGCAAGAGTGTAGGAAACGTGATCATGTTCCCTGTATTGGTGGTCAGTGGTGCTGCTATGCATGTTTTGTATGAGGAATTACTATCATTCCATTTGTCTTTTTGTCCCCAGAAATCCTTAGAGAAGTGGAAGGCAAAGGAAGACGGCCACTCTGGAGCAAGCTGAGCTGAAACTTGACTGACTGATTGACTCTGTTGCTCCACTTTTCTGACTCCCTTGTACTGTATATAGTTTTCTGATGTAAATATGTTTTATTTTGTTGAGTCCTCTAACGATAGAGATGTGTTGAAATAAATAGAAAAGAAACAAGCGTTCAATGAAAAACTGGTTTTATTGAATGTTTGTCTGTGTTCAATCATTCCATTTAAGTGTCGTACTGTATCAAACATAAAATCCATATGTTAACTTATCCTAATGATAAGAGGGAATGGGATAGGACGATCCTAATGTCAACAGTGTTTACAGCTGGTTTGAATTCTGCCAACCCCGCAGCGCTGTGGTATGTGCAACCATGTGCAAAAAGGGAAATGAAGTTATTTCCATTTCACCTCATGCATGGATCATCACCTTAACAGCCGTAACGCAACTGAACACTGTGGTAATACAGCTAACCTCTTATGAACAAGTGGTTTGAAATCTAACATAAAATCCATATGTTAACTTATCATTAGGATAAGAGGAAGAAAACAATGGTGAACTCCTGTAGTATTTGTTAAGACCGCAATTTTATGGTACACTTATAGAGGCTTTGGGAAGAGTTGAATGTTTTTGTTTTAACATTGAATTTGGGTTGGATTGGCCTTTCTCAAACCAAACCAGAACACCCTACATATGGTGTATGAAACGTTGCACCATTGATACATCCTCCTCAATCATACTAATGGTGCACATGCGCACACACACACACACACACACACACACACACACACACCAATGACACATCTTTATTCTAAACATGACAGACAGACATGCTCTGAGTTCAATGTATCTATTTATTGAGTCTCAACAACACCAAAGCCATTGACAATGTTCAAGCACAATCAATATTTACAATATCCAAAAGAAGGAAAAACTAACAAAAAAACCCACACAAAGAGGCTGATTCAAGTGTGTTTCTACATTAACCAGCTGTAAAGTATCTGTCCCATCATACAAAGATGCACAATACATTACACCATATAAATAACAATATGTTCAGGACTACAGATTCCGCAGTTACATTCCAAAATCTACGCTGAATAAAAACTCATTCTACGAAAAACACAGAAGAAATATGACCAAACATCGATCCATATCACTTCCATATCATTAATACACTAATAATAGGTTAGATGAGTAAATCATATTGGTACAGCATGGGTTAATATGCTCCACTGACTATTTAGAGACCCCTGATGCAGGGCAGTTTCCCAACCCTGTGGAGGTAGAGGAGGGGTTGGACAAACCCACAGACCACAATTATGCAAAAATCAACTGATGACGCTGTAAAGAAATGAACTTCTGCAATGTGACTCTTTAAAGCTAATATCACAATAAATGGTAGATAGGTCACCACAGTAGACACCAGGATAATCAATACGATCTTAAACGCCCTCATCTTCATGTTGTTTGTCCCCTCCCTCTCTCCATCCCCCGGCCCGGGACGTTTGAGAACTTTGAGAACGGACAGGCAGCAGAACAGCATCACCACCAAATAGACTATGAACTTGCCCAGTATATAGTTGACAATCATGGTTGAAAAATTCATCAACAGAGAAGCACAGCAAGAGCCAAACACCATAAGCCAGACAACAACACAACACCCCACCCTGTACCTCAGGGGTTTGTACTTGAGAAAGACCACAGGGTGGACCACTGCCAGGTAGCGCTCTACACAGATGCAGCACTGGAATAGGGGCCGACCTGTGAACAATAACCCCTGTGAAAAAAAAGTAGCTGACAGTGGTGCAGGCTTGATGTAGAATTCTATTATGGAGACGATGTTAAACAGGCAAAAGAGGATCTCAGACACGGTCAGGTTGAGAGCGAAGAACTCTGAGGCTATGGTCCCACCCGCTCCGGTCACTATCAGCCACAGGACGTAGCCATTGATGGGGAGGCCCAGGATGAGGTTGGTTGCATAGGAAATTTGAAGCAGTGCTGGGACAAAATCTGCATATAAAGACTGTGTCTCATGAGGAGGGATGAGAGTGTCATTGATTTTGGATACGTTCATCTCTCCAATGATCTCTGTAATATGTGACAATGTGGAATAATACTATCTGTGGAGAAAAGAGCCAGAGAGAGATGTGATTGGTTACTTGTACACAACAGCAAACTCCTTTGTATTCATGTCACACATTTGCACATTGAATCACTCTATAATCAACCCAACACAACAGGTTAGATAACAATGGTGGAAGAGTAACATCAATCTCTTCTTTTAAGGAGCAGGGTCGACGTCTGTTGGAATTCTGCCACATCTGGCCACCGAGGCAAAGTTTCAAACAACAACATCTTCCCGAATAACAATACATAGCCCCTCAAATGGACTTGCAGTGTCAGACATTAGCTGTTGTGCTGCTGCTGCATGCACTACTGAAAGAGGCAGCCACCAGAAAAGTGAAAATCTGAGTCCTCTCCCTAGAACACCCATGACCAGAAACATGTTTTTATACCATCCCAGTGTAAGTCAATCACTCCATTTCAGAAAGCACTTTCGTGGGACCAAAACAGTGTTCGTCAATGAAATATTTCTTTCAGGGGATCTCATTCCCTGATCGCTAAACATAGTCATTTCAACCATGAGGAAGCTTTTAGAAAGCTTGAATGTTACATATTGCACATTTACCATTTTAGAAATCTATTAACTTTACAATTGCTTCACGGACACTTATAAAGCTATATATTCTCTACTTTATACTGTAAGAATTCCCAGGTGTGTCTATTCATACATTTGTACAAATACTGATGAACTACAGATTGGAATGTTACAGTACAACTAAAAACAAGACTTTACCAAACCTTGATTGACGGAGCGCTCCTACAGTAGTTCTCCCCTGACGTGTTAAGTTGTAGTGTCTGTCTCTCAATCTGGGATGTCATTTACCTATCCAAATCTCTGCCCCGCCTGCACCTGTATGTGTGTGTTTGTGCTGTGCTCGTATGGTACATTACACTGCAAGTGATGTATTAAATCAAACATTGTTAGTCCTCTTTTGTTTTCGAAACGTGTGCCCCCCTCACCCCAAGTGTACTGAAAATGTAGCCTTCAAAAAACAGTGCTTAATAGAACCCTACTACTGATTATGTATTGTAGCCTATTACAAGGATGCTTGATATTGAGCACTGCATACACTGTGCCAAATATGTGATTGTCATGTGTCAATATCTACTGCCAAAACGTACCGTTTGGTGCAACAACAACATGGTCAAGTTGAGAATGAAGAACTGGAGGGCCACGGTCCGGCCACTCCGGTTACGATCAAACACAGGACGTAGAGGTCTGTGGGGAGCCCCAGGATGAAGTGTGTTGCTGGAGAAGCAATTCCCATGAATGAAAAGTTTACCTCAAAGCCAGGAATATCAGAATGATTAGGGAGTTCATATTACAATAGCTCATGTTACCGGGAAGATCTCTGCAGCCACTCCAGCCCCCTTTCTGATCAGCCACACCACTCAACTATTGATGGGAAGGGCCACAACAAGATTGGAGGCAGCAGTAATGTACTGGCCTGTCAGTACAATTGTTGCAGTGCTTGTCAGTGAGGTTCTGGGTGGTGTACATAGCATTTTCAGTGGTGACATTCATCTGTGCGGTCTGGTGAATGTAGCTTTCACTATGAGAGGATTACAGAGAAAGACAGTGGAGAGGAGGGGATGGAGGAGACTGGATCTACTCACAGTTTCCTTTCTGATGCCTTAATCATTATCACATCACAATCATCTTGAATGAGAAAACATTCCGGAGGACTTATAAATAATCACAGTCAAATTAAAACATGTACATTTCTTCATATAAGTAAAGAAATTGGTCACTTTTGAAAATACTACTAGGAAGAATCCTGGCCAATAAAACATATGTATCAATACTCAAAGGAATAATAGGATCAAGGTCAGATACTACAAAGCTCAGTCGTTGTGTCAAAGAAGCAGGATGGTCTGTGACTAAAGAAAACAAGCAGCTAATAGCTGCTTCAGGGCAGGTCAGAGCACCTGGGTGGACAAGCTTTCTATCTCATAGTCAAATTAGCTGGTCAGCATCCTAGAGGTGCTTAACTCACATTCAAATTATTACATAAACATCAATGCTCAAAGGGGAGCAGGACGTCTAATGAGTTTCAGTGGAAACTTCCCATACAACAACAACAACAGAGGCATGTAAAATCAATCATCATCAGGCCGTCTCCCTCTCTCTCTCTCTCTCTCTCTCTCTCTCTCTCTCTCTCTCTCTCTCTCTCTGTCTTACCTCCACCTGGCCCTGGCTGCTTCCCTCTCTCACTCTCTCTGTCTTACCTCCACCTGGCCAAGGCTGCTTCCCTCCCTCTCTCTCCCTCTCTCTCTCTCTGTCTTACCTCCACCTGGCCAAGGCTGCTTCCCTCTCTCACTCTCTCTGTCTTACCTCCACCTGGCCATGGCTGCTTCCCTCCCTCTCTCTCTCTCTCTCTCTCTCTCGTACCTCCACCTGGCCCTGGCTGCTTCCCTCCTTCTCTCTCTCTCTCTGTCTTACCTCCACCTGGCCCTGGCTGCTTCCCTCCTTCTCTCTCTCTCTCTGTCTTACCTCCACCTGGCCCAGGCTGCTTCCCTCTCTCTCTCTCTCTCTCTGTCTCTGTCTTACCTCCACCTGGCCAAGGCTGCTTCCCTCCCTCTCTCTCTCTCTCTCTCTCTGTCTGTCTGTCTTACCTCCACCTGGCCCAGGCTGCCTCTGGAGCTGGAGGATGGAGAGACTGCAGAAGAGCTTAATAGAGAGAGCAGGATAATATAAAGCAGGCGAAGTTGGAGCTAGCTACCAGAATGCAACCACAATACACTTCAGACAAACAGTGAGTGAAGAGTGGAAAGGAGAAAATGGTCCCTTTATTGGGACGGAGGAAAGACGGGGCAATCTCCTCGCAGACGTCAACGTCCTGTACCAGTGTCCCATCGTGAGGGGTCGAACCGAGTCCACAGAGTCCACACACACACACATACACACACACGCACACAGACACACACTCACACACACACACACACACACACACACACACACACACACTCACACTCACACTCACACACACACACACACACACACACACACACACACACACACACACACACACATACACACACACACACTCACACTCACAGACACACACACACACTACCCATCACCTTGTGGGACTACACCTGACATGCAAATGTAACTGCATTGTAAATGACAGGAATAACCATTAGTATTGAGGAGGATGTATCAATGGAATAAAGCTTCTTAGACCAGATCTAGAATGTTTTGGTTTGGTTTGAAAAGCCCAATTCATCCCAAATCTGATCTTAAACATTCAGCTGTTCCCAAAGCCTCTATAAGAGCTGTCTGATATACAACAGAGTTTCTCAACTGCAGTCCTGAGGACCAACAGGGTTGCACATTTTTGTTCCAGCCCAGCTCTCCTGATTTAACTCATTAAAGGGCTTGTTGATTTGCTAGTTGATTTGGTCCTGCGGTTGAATAAAGTGTGTTATCCCTGGGCTTTAGAATATGATAATTGAGTAGAGAAACACTGCTTTGGAATATGGTGATCTGGGTATTTACTATACAGGGTAATTATTTTGCCATTCAATTAAACTTTTGACAACATTTAAGACTGTCCTTTGATTTTACGGATTGACATGATAACACATTTTTCTAAAGATTACAGACAGGCTTCTTTGGAGTTCAAAGTATCTATCTTTATTGAGTCTCAGCGACCCCAACGGCATTAACAATGTTCAAGCACAATCATTATTTACAATATCCACCCCCGCAAAAAAAAAAAAAGAGCTCACACATAGAGGCTGATTCTCGTGTGTTTCTCCATGAGCCAGCTGTAAAATATCCGCCTCATTATACAAAGATGCACAATACATTACACCATATTAATAAAACATATGTTAATGATTACAGATTCCTTTTGATGTCACATTCCCAAATCTACACTGAATAAAAACTCATTCCTCTAAAAACACAGAAGAAATATGACCAAACATCGATCCCAATCACTTCCACATCATGAATATACTAATAATAGGTTCCATCAGCAATTCATATTGGGCAGATTACTAATTATAGGACAGATTAGTAAATCATATTGGTACGGCATGGGTTAATATGCTCCACTGACTATTTAGAGACCCCTGATGCAGGGCAGTTTCCCAACCCTGTGGAGGTAGAGGAGGGGTTGGACAAACCCACAGACTATCAATATGCAAAAATCAATTGTTGAAGCTATAATGAAATGAACTTCTGAAATGTGACTCCTTAAAGCTGCTATCACTATAAATGGTGAATAGGTCACCACAGTAGACACCAGGATAATCAATACGATCTTAAACGCCCTCATCTTCATGTTGTTTGTCCCCTCCCTCTCTCCATCCCCCGGCCCTGGATGTTTGAGAACCTTGAGAACGGACAGGCAGCAGAACAGCATCACCACCAAATAGAGGATGAACTCTCCCATCAAAATGTAGTTCATCATGGTTGAAACACTCATCAACAAAAAAGCACAGCAAGAGCCAAACACCATAAGCCAGACTACAACACAACACCCCACCCTGTACCTCAGGGGTTTGTACTTGAGAAAGACCACAGGGTGGACCACCGCCAGGTAGCGCTCTACACAGATGCAGCACTGGAATAGGGGCCGACCTGTGTTTATGAACCCATGTGAAAAAAAAGTAGCTGACAGTGATCCAGGCATGAGGTATAATTCTATTATGGAGACGATGTTGAACAGGCAAAAGAGGATCTCAGACACGGTCAGGTTGAGAGCGAAGAACTCTGAGGCTATGGTCCCACCCGCTCCGGTCACTATCAGCCACAGGACGTAGCCATTGGTGGGGAGGCCCAGGATGAGGTTGGTTGCATAGGAAAATTGAAACAGTAGTGGGAGAAAATCTGGATAGACAGCCTGTGTCTCATGAGGGATGACAGAATCATTGATTTTGGATACGTTCATCTCTCCAATGATCTCTGTAATATGTGACCGTGTGGAAAGATGATATCTGTGGAGAAAAGAGCCAGAGAGAGATGTGATTGGTTACTTGTACACAAAGGCACACTTCTTTGTACTCATGTCACACATTTGCACATTGAATCACTCTATAACCAACCCAACACAACAGGTTAGATAACAATGGTGGAAATGTAACATCAAAGGAGGTCTATGTCTGTTGAATGAAATATTTCTTTCAGGGGATCTCATTCCCTGATTGCTAAACATCATTACAGTCATTACAACCATGAGGAAGCTTTTAGAAAGCTTGAATGTTACATTTTGCACCCTTAACCATTTAATAGACCTGTTAACTTTGCAATTGCTCCACGGATACTTATAAAGCTACTTCTCTCCTTTATACTGTAAGAATCCCCAGGTTTGTCTATTCATACATTTGTACAAATACTGATGAACTACAGATTAGAATATTAAAGTACAACTAAAAACAAGACTTTACCAAACCTTGATTGACGGAGCGCTCCTACAGTAGTTCTCCCCTGATGTGTTAAGTTGTTGTGTCTGTCTCTCAATCTGGGATGTGATTTACCTATCCAAATCTCTGCCCCGCCTGCACTTGGATGTGTTTGTGCTGCGTTCGTGTCGTACATTACACTGCAAGTGACGCAGTAAATCACCAGTATATCACCAGTAAATCACCAGTATATCACCAGTAAATCACCAGTTTTAGTGGTATCAAACATTGTTAGTCAATCAAGGTTTGGTAAAGTCTTGTTTTTAGTTGTAAAACTCCAACCTGTAGTTCATCTAGTATTTGAACAAACATATAAAGAGACAAACTTGGGAATTCTCAGAGTATAACGGAGAGAAAGTTTACCTTCATGAATGAAGGATTGGACACATTTGATTAATTTTTTAATATCCACTGAGCAATTGCAAAGTTAAAGTAAACCATTGTATATGTTTATAAAATGGTTAAGGGTGTAATATGTAACATTCAAGCTTTTTAATAGCTTCCTTGTGGTTGTAATGACTCTTTTTAATAGGTAGCGATCAGGGAATGAGATCCCTTGAAAGAAATATTTCATTAATGAACCCTGTTTTGGTCCCACGAAAGTGCTTTCTGAAATGGAGTGACCTACACTGGGTTGGTGTAAAAACATGTTGTTTCTGGTCATGGGTGTTCTAGGAAGAGGACTCAGATTTTCGCTTTTCTGGTGGCTGCCTCTTTCAGTAGTGTGTGCAGCAGCAGCACAACAGCTAATGTCTGACACTGCAAGTCCATTTGAGGGGTTATGTGTTGTTATTTGGGAAGATGTTGTTGTTTGAAACTTTGTTGCGGTGGAACAGAAGTGGCAGAATTCCAACAGACGTAGACCCTGCTCCTTAAAAGAAGAGATTGATGTTACTCTTCCACCATTGTTATCTAACCCTGTTGTGTTGAGTTGGTTATAGAGTGATTCAATGTGCAAATGTGTGACATGAATACAAAGGAGTTTGCTGTTGTGTACAAGTAACCAATCACATCTCTCTCTGGCTCTTTTCTCCACAGATATCATCTTTCCACACGGTCACAAATTACAATGTTCATTGGAGAGATGAACGTATCCAAAATCAATGATTCTGTCATCCCTCATGAGACACAGTCTCTCTATCCAGATTTTGTCCCACCACTGCTTCAATTTTCCTTTGCAACCAACATCATCCTGGGCCTCCCCACCAATGGCTACGTCCTGTGGCTGATAGTGACCGGAGCGGGTGGGACCATAGCCTCAGAGTTCTTCGCTCTCAACCTGACCGTGTCTGAGATCCTCTTTTGCCTGTTTAACATCGTCTCCATAATAGAATTCTACATCATGCCTGGATCACAGTCAGCTACTTCTTTTTCATTTGGGTTCATTCACGCAGGTCGGCCCCTGTTCCAGTGCTGCATCTGTGTAGAGCGCTACCTGGCGGTGGTCCACCCTGTGGTCTTTCTCAAGTACAAACCCCTGAGGTACAGGGTGGGGTGTTGTGCTGTTGTCTGGCTTATGGTGCTTGGCTCTTGCTGTGCTTCTTTGTTGCTAGAATCATCGACCATGATGGTCAACTTTTTAATGGGAGAGTTCATCGTCTATTTTGTGGTGTTCCTGTTCTGCTGCCTGTCCGTTCTCAAGGTTCTCAAACGTCCCGGGCCGGGGGATGGAGAGAGGGAGGGGACAAACAACATGAAGATGAGGGCGTTTAAGATCGTATTGATTATCCTGGTGTCTGTTGTGGTGACCTATTCACCATTTATTGTGATAGCAGCTTTAAGGAGTCACATTTCAGACTTTCAGTTCATTTTAGCTTCAACAATTGATTTTTCTAAAGTTGTGGTCTGTGGGTTTGTCCAACCCCTCCTCTACCTCCACAGGGTTGGGAAACTGCCCTGCATCAGGGGTCTCTAAATAGTCAGTGGAGCATATTAACCCATGCTGTACCAATATGATTTACTAATCTGTCCTATTATTAGTGTATTAATGATATGGAAGTAATAGGGATCGATGTTTGGTCATTTTTCTTCTGTGTTTTCAGTAGAATGAGTTTTTATTCAGTGTAGATTTTGGAAACACACGAGAATCAGCCTCTATGTGTGAGTTCTTTTTTTTCAATATTGATTGTGCTTGAACATTGTAATTGGCTTTGGGGTTGCTGAGACTCAATAAAGGTTGATACTATGAACTCCGAGGAAGCCTGTCACCTGTCAACTGTCATCTTTATAAAAATGTGTTATCATGTCAATCCGTAAAATCAAAGGACAGTCTTTATTGTTGTCAAAAGTTTAATTGAATTTCAAAATAATTACCCTGTACAGTAAATACCCTGACCAACATATTTCAAAACCGAGAGAGTGAGTGAGTGAGTGAGTGAGTGAGTGAGTGAGTGAGTGAGTGAGTGAATGAATGAGTGGGTGAGTCAGAGAGACGGCACAGTGGGCGGCCGGAGGGAGACACCTATGGACCGCACTGGGAATTGCGCCTCCATCCGTAACACACCACCATCATCACCACCACCACCACCACCATCACCACCACCACCATCACCACCACCACCACCACCACCACCACCACCACCACCACCACCACCACCAAACCCACCACCACCACCACCACCACCACCACCACCACCACCACCACCACCACCACCACCACCAAACCCACCACCACCACCACCACCACCATCATCAGCACCACCACCATCATCACCACCACCACCATCACCACCATCACCATCATCACCACCACCACCACCACCACCACCACCACCACCATGGGATGTTCATTTTTTCTCCTTGTGTGATTCTGATGTGAACTCCAATTGCCAGTTAAAAAGCAATGTCAGGGATTCTCCTGTTGCAACAGAACATTAATTGTGTAAATGTTTCAATACCACAATATACTATGATAGTGCATGGTGGTTATCAGGTTCATCATTGAAATGTAATATTTTTCTGCTAACAAGAAAAATGTATGCATACCATATGTACCTGCTCATAAAACGTACAGTTCGTTTTAACAATATTCCTCCCATGTATTTATAAAAAAAAAAAATCAACAACCCTGAACAGACGTCAGAGGTATCCTCTCATTTGGGAAGTGTAAAGGTGAGGCAGAGGAGGCAACTCAGGCAAGCTGCAGACACACACACACACACACACACACGCACGCACGCACGCACGCACGCACGCACACACGCACACACACACACACACACACACACACACCTTATGACATTAAGAAGTTGATGCTGCCCATCACCTTGTGGGACTACACCAGACATGCAAATGTAACTCCATTGTAAATGACAGGACTGACCATTAGTATGATTGAGGAGGATGTATCAATGGTGCCACTTTTCTAAGACCAGATCTCGGGTGTTGGTTTGAAAAAGACCAAACCAACCCAAATCTGATGTTCAAAGAAAAACCTTCAGCTGTTTCCAAAGCCTCTATTAGTGCTGTCTGATGTCCAACAGGTTCTCTTTCAGTTGACTCGGTTCGACCGCTCACTATGGGACACACAGTCTTGTGTACCGACACTGAAGACCCCTATTCAATCACACCTGGTACAGGCTGCGGTTGCGGAGTCTCCCCGCCTCCACCATCAGGCCTCTGCAGCTCATCCAGAACACTGCCGCCCGTCTGGTGTCCAATCTCCCCAAATTCTCCCATGTCACTCCCCTCCTCCGCACCCTTCACTGGCTCCTTCACTCCAGCTCGCGTCAGATTCAAGACCCTGGTGATCGCCTACCGGGTGGCAAAGGGAACAGCCCCTCGTTACTTGCAAGCAACGGTCAGCCCCCAAACCCGCTCACTCCGCTCTTCCACCTCGACTGGCCGCCTGGCACCGCCGCCTCTACGTGGATGCAGCAGTCGTACTACTCAGTCACGGCTTTTCACGATCCTGGCGCCCCGCTAGTGGAACGAGCTTCCCACTGCTGTCATGACTGCAGAGTCACTACCAATCTTCCGCCATAGATTGAAGACCTACATCTCTTCAGGCTACATCTTAACTGTCCCTCCTAAAGACCTCTTCACCCCCACTACCCCCCTGTACAAGTTTCTCTCCTGTTAATAAAAATAAAAATAAATCTAGTATTGTGACTGCCAATGGCCCCTGGTCTGAGCATTGATTACTTTATCTTATGATGACTGATGGTTAGAGGATTCACTTACTTAAACAAATGTATTTGTCAGTGAGCAAAGGGTTGTGACGACTGACACATCACTTCAGAAGAAGGGTCGCTACACAACCGACGCTTTGTGAGTGGCCATTTTGTTTGAGCTCTACACAGTGTTTCAAGCCCTCAAGCACGTAGGGACATCAACAGAGTGAGAGCACCTAGATTGGCCCAGGAAACCCTGGAGGTCTCAGATAGCCCAGCTATTCGACGGGGGGCCCCATGCCAACTGCACAGGGACTTATTGTCCCAAGTGCGAGGCCAATAGTTCAACCCTCATCCTGATGGATACCGAGCTGATGGATCTTTGGGTTTGGCCTGTCTCTCTCTGGGTGAAATATGAATATGTAAATATGAATATGTTATCATAGCACAGCAATGTTAGGATAGACCAGTGATCAAAAGGCTGCACACCTGGTGGTGGTTTTATTGTGTTTTCAATTCAAACACCATCAGTCAGGGTCAGCTGAGGCCATACAAACACATGAAAACAGTGCAAGGATAATTCTACTTCTGATTCATGGAAGAATTTACAAAGTGATAGGAATCACCCGAACATAAAAACACATAATGGTTAAAATTGAAATGAATTGAGGACACTGCAATGAATGTGAATATCACCTTTATTGCTTTTATTAATCTGTCTACATTTAACCAGAGAAGTCACATTGAGATTTGTACATTTATATTTTACATTTATGGCATTTAGCAGATGCCTTTATCCAAAGCGACTTACAACAAATACATTTGTTTAAGTGAGTGAATCATCTATCCATCAGTCATTATAAGAAAAAGTAATCAATCGATTTGTATCTCTGTTTCAAGTAAGCCCTGGCCAAGAAAGCAGCATATACAAAGGGCACAAAAGACATAATATATTGTGTAACATTTAATGGCTAAATAGTAACTCAGGTGCCTAAAAAAACAGTGCAAAGTGCATAAAGGAACAGAGAACAGCTTCCTAATAATGCAAGGTTAAAAGGATGTGCACTCCATGGTCAACAGCCCTTCAGGAAATACATTTCACACACAGAGTTGTTGTTTTTTAAACAGAGAGAAGCATATACATGATGTGATATAAGACTCTTATGGTACTTAAGTAATTGTAATTATTTGTCATTAAAATGCTGACAATACAATACATCGATGTAGACATATTACAACAATCTAGATACTGTTTCACCAGTTCTAATATAACAATACATTACAGACAGATGCAATGCTGTAACTATATTTTGTCACACTTCATATCCATATTCGTCTTGTAATGCACTGAAGTGATATTTGAGGTTTGGTTTGCTGTGGAAAACTCAGAACTGTTCATGAATTGGTCTCATGAAGTCGAGTTGTTAACAGAGGGCAGTGTGGACAGGGAGGGGCAGCACATGTTGCTCAGGTGGAACTACAGCTAAAACTCAGATAGAGGCAATGTGACAACTCCTGGTCCCCAGTGTTTACTTCCTACGCCCCCCCAGAATCTCAAAAGAGAGATGAGATTCTGGGTTCTGAGATTATAAATGAACGAATTTGCCCTCATTGATTTTCATGTATCTCAGAGGCTCCCGATGCAGGGCAGCTTCCCAGCCCTGTGGAGGTAGAGGAGGGGCTGGACAAACCCAACGACCAATAACAGGCAGAAAGACATTAGCAGAGCTGATAAAAACGCTTCAGAAGAAAGATAATGCTTTAAAGATACAGTGACAAACAGTGGGAGATATGTGGGTAACAAAGACACCATGATAATCAAAATAATCCTGAAGGCCCTCAACTTCATGTTGTTTGTCCCCTCCCTCTCTCCGTCCCCCGGCCCAGGCTTTTTCAGAGCCCAGAGAATTGAGAGGCAACCGAACAGCATCACTGAAAACACAACAAGGTCTTGGCCCATGTAAAAGACTGGGATTGTTCGATTGGAATCAAATAAATTGGCTAAACAAGAGCCAAGCACCATAAGCCAGACAACAACACAACACCCCACCCTGTACCTCAGGGGTTTGTACTTGAGAAAGACCACAGGGTGGACCACCGCCAGGTAGCGCTCTACACAGATGCAGCACTGGAACAGGGGCCGACCTGTGGCTACTAAACCAGTAGAAAGTTTGATTGAAAGATCGAAAACGATTGTTTTAACGCCGCAAACTTGGAGCAACACAAAGACAGCAGAGAGGCAGTAGAGGATCTCAGACACGGTCAGGTTGAGAGTGAAAAACTCTGAGGCCAATGTCCCTCCCGCTCCGGTCACTATCAGCCACAGGACAAAGCCGTTGATGGGGAGGCCCAGGATGAGGTTCACTAAATGCGAGGCAGCAAAGAGGGAATAGACTGGTTCCCTGGCAGACTCATCTGAGCAGTTGAAGGAAGGAGAACAGGTGTGATTTCCTATTGAGGTGTTCATTTCTTCACTGCAGGCAAGCCAGATGAATGATCTCCAGTCTTACAGTGTCTGTTGAAACAATCCAGATGTCATAATGAATGAATCGCTTACCTTTGTTTGAATTTGTACACATACTGTCACAGTTATAAAACAGCATTAGACACAAACAGAGATTCATTAGATTCAAACAGAGAAAGACTTCAAATTATTTAATAGAAAATATAATCATGAAAATAAATCAAGAAATGTGTTTATGGTCTCAATTCATTTTGGAGACATAGCTGGATCTAAAGTGCATAACAGATGCACTTCAAGGTTTGAATACATCTGACAAATCTTGGTTGTGGAGTGAGCTTTCCTTTCAGTATAATCTCTATATCAACCCCACCTTTGAAAAGGAAACTGAACTTGACTGACATCAAATTTGAGAATCTCGAATCACAATCAGTCATTGTGATTCACAATCAAACACCCAAGACTTGACTACAAGATCTGTTTAAAATTCAGGACAAAATCTGGTTATAATAACGAATCAAACGTATAGAAGTCTGCCAAACCTCAGGTGAAGGAGTACTCTTCTCCACGGGAAGAGATGTGTGACACAAATGTGTGATCCCTGTACAGATAAAACCATACCTCCACTCTACCTGCAAACCCGTACCACCCCCACCACTCCCACCCCAATGCCTTGACCGAGGTCAACAAGTATTTACTGACACCACGTCTGCCACGACGCTTATGGAAATAACTGAAGTATGTACAAACACAGCTGACGCTAATGAGTGTTACATAAGTCTGTGAATTTGAATTCCTCTGTGGGTTTGGACAGCCATTCCTCTTTCTCCATCGGACCTGCACGCTGCCCTGCAACAAGGGTCACTGAAAAGGAGGGAAAGTATTTGAAGAAAAATAATGTTTTATTTGTTAAGTCTGAAATAGGGTAGTTGAATGTCAGAATACTTGCCCTGTACAGTAAATACCCTGACCACCATATTTCATAGCAGTGTTTTTTTACTCGTATTCTGTCGATGCTGTGTGCATGTGCGTGCACAAACACACACATCCAGGTGCAGGCGGGGCAGAGATTTGGATAGGTAAATTACATCACCCAGATTGAGAGACAGACACAACAACTTCACACGTCAGGGGAGAACTACTGTAGGAGCGCTCCGTCAATCAAGGTTTGGTAAAGTTTTGTTTTTAGTTGTTAAACTCCTATCTGTAGTTCATCAAGTATTTGTACAAAAATATTAAGAGACAAACCTGGGAATTCTCAGAGTATAAAGGAGAGAAAATGTAGCTTTTAAATTAAATAACACATTTGATTTATTTATTAATATCGAATGAGCAATTGCCAAATTGATAGGTTCATAAAAGGTTGAATGGAAGAGGTTAACTATCGATTCAAGTTAATTTTCCATCGTTGTTATCTCACACTTTAGAATTAGGTTGAATATTGAGTGATTTGATGTGCAAATGTGTCATGAACATAGACTAGGTATTGAAAGAGTGACAATTACAATGACATCATCCTGTTTGCTGTTATGTACAAGTAACCAATCACATCTCTCTCTGGCTCTTTTCTCCACAGATACCTTTCCATACGGTCACATATTACAATGTTCGTTGGAGAGATGAACGTATACAAAATCAATGATACTCTCACCCCTCCTCCCACCTCTCTGAATGAGACAAATGTCATACAACTGGTTGTTGCTCCCTATGTCACCAACATCATCCTGGGCCTCCCCACCAATGGCTACGTCCTGTGGCTGATAGTGACCGGAGCGGGTGGGACCATAGCCTCAGAGTTCTTCGCTCTCAACTTGACCGTGTCTGAGATCCTCTTTTGCTTGTTTAAAATCGTCTCCATAATAGAATTATACCTCATGCCTGGACCACTGTCAGCTACTTCTTTTTCATATGGGTTCATTCACACAGGTCGATCCCTGTTCCAGTGCTGCATCTGTGTAGAGCGCTACCTGGCTGTGGTCCACCCTGTGGTCTTTCTCAAGTACAAACCCCTGAGGTACAGGGTGGGGTGTTGTGTTGTAGTCTGGCTTATGGTGTTTGGCTCTTGCTGTGCTTCTCTGTTGATGAATTTTTCAACCATGATGGTCAACCTTTTAATGGGAGAGTTCATTGTCTATTTTGTGGTGATGCTGTTCTGCTGCCTGTCCGTTCTCAAGGTTCTCAAACGTCCAGGGCCGGGGGATGGAGAGAGGGAGGGGACAAACAACATGAAGATGAGGGCGTTTAAGATCGTATTGATTATCCTGGTGTCTACTGTGGTGACCTATCTACCATTTATTGTGATAGCAGCTTTAATGAGTCACATTTCAAAAGCTCAGTTCATTTTAGCTGCAGCAATTGATTTTTGCATAGTTCTGGTCTGTGGGTTTGTCCAACCCCTCCTCTACCTCCACAGGGTTGGGAAACTGCCCTGCATCAGGGGTCTCTAAATAGTCAGTGGAGCATATTAACCCATGCTGTACCAATATGATTTACTAATCTATACTATTATTAGTATATTCATGATATGGAAGTGATAGGGATCGATGTTTGGTCATTTTTCTTCTGTGTTTTTTGTAGAATGAGTTTTTCTTCAGCATAGATTTTGCAATGTAACTTCAAATTAAATCTGTAGTCATTAACATATTTTTCATGAATATGGTGTAACGTATTGTGCATCTTTGTATGATGGGACAGATACTTTACAGCTGGTTAATGTAGAAACACACTTGAATCAGCCTCTTTGTGTGGGTTTTTTTGTTAGTTTTTCCTTCTTTTGGATATTGTAAATATTGATTGTGCTTGAACATTGTCAATGGCTTTGGTGTTGCTGAGACTCAATAAATAGATACATTGAACTCAGAGCATGTCTGTCTGTCATCTTTAGAATAAAGATGTGTTATTGTGTTATCAAGTCAAATCAAAAGACAGTCTTAAATATTGCCAAATGTAATCTAATGACAGAATACTTGCCCCTCAAAGTGTATACCCTGACCACCATATTTTATAGTAACGTATTCAGTTAAAGCCCAGGGCTAATCATCTCGCTAATCCACAAGCCCCTAAATGAATTAAATCAGGAGAGCAAATGTTCAACCCTGTGGGTCCTCAGGACTTCAGTTGAGAAACCCTGTTCATACTAATGGTCAGTCCTGTCATATACAATGGGGTTAGTAGTCCCATAAGGTGATGGGCAGCATACATTTCCTAATGACACAGGTGTGTGTATGTATGTATGTATGTATGTATGTATGTATGTGTGTGTGTGTGTGTGTGTGTGTGTGTGTGTGTGTGTGTGTGTGTGTGTGTGTGTGTGTGTGTGTGCGCGGACTGCAGCTGGCCTGGGTTGCAACATTAGTATGATTGAGGAGGATGTATCAATGGTGCGACGTTTCTTAAACTAATTTTAGACCAATTTTCCTGGGGTGTTGAGTTGTCTCTACTGGAATCCTACGGTTCAGACCGACATTTACCTGAAGGACATCTTCAAATTGGGAAGCCAAGTTCGATGGCATTCTCCTCATGGGCATACCTGTATGCTGTATCCCACCACCATCCTCTAGTCCCTCAGGTTAGCCTGCATACCTGTATGCTGTATCCCACCACCATCCTCTCCAGTTCTGTACTCAGTGAACTCACACCACATGCAAAGAGGAAACGAGTGTGGCAGGGCCAACATGCAGGTGTATGACAATGGGGAGGTAGAAATTATAATGACACTGTCCTATAATTAGTAATATATGCCTATATATATGATATCTAATATTTAATATATAATGCCTAATCACTATTTAACAAATATTGTTGTCCATTGCGCAAATCGAACCAGTCCTGTTAATTTGTGAAACTTTCTCCCCCCCAGAGAGAAGTTCAAAGTTGTAACAATCCAGGAAGAAAAATAAATATATATTGTATACAAATTGTAACAAACCTAAAGTCGTTTAGGAAGTGTAAAAGAAATAGATTGAGAAAGATTGAAGTTCAGAGACCAGCTACAACCCTGGCCACCTGCACACACACACACACACACACACACACACACACACACACACACACACACACACACACACACACACACACACACACACACACACACACACACACAGTGTAACATATGAGGTTGATACTGCCCATCACCTTATGGGATTACACCTGACATGCAAATGTAACCTCATTGGATATGTCAGGATTGACCATTAGTATGAACAGGGTTCTCAACTGCACAGGGTTGCACATTTTCATTCCAGCCCAGCTCTCCTCATTTAACTAATTAAAGGACCTGTTGATTAGCTCCTCATTTAACTAATTAAAGGACCTGTTGATTAGCTCGCTGATTGGTTGAATCAGGTGTGGTAGCACTGTACTTTTAACAGAATATGATAGAGTAGAGAAACACTGCTATGAAATATGGTGGTCAGGGTATTTACTGTACAGGGTATTTTGCCATTCAATTATATTTTTGACAATATTTAAGACTGTCCCTTGATTTTAGGGATTGACATACAAAGACATTATTCTAAAGATGACAGACAGACATACTCAGAGATCATAGTATCAATCTTTATTGAGTCTCACCAACCCCAAAACAATGTTTAAGCACAATAATTATTTACAATATTCACCCCCTCAAAAAAAAAAAGAACTCACACATAGAGGCTGATTCTCGTGTGTTTCTCCATGAGCCAGCTGTAAAATATCCGCCTCATCATACAAAGATGCACAATACATTACACCATATTAATAAAACATATGTTAATGATTACAGATTCCTTTTGACGTCACATTCCCAAATCTACACTGAATAAAAACTCATTCCTCTAAAAACAAAGAAGAAATATGACCAAACATCGATCCCTATCACTTCCATATCATGAATATACTAATAATAGGTTCCATCAGCAATTCATATTGGGCAGATTACTAATTATAGGACAGATTAGTAAATCATATTGGTACTGCATGGGTTAATATGCTCCACTGACTATTTAGAGACCCCTGATGCAGGGCAGTTTCCCAACCCTGTGGAGGTAGAGGAGGGGTTGGACAAACCCACAGACCACCAATATGCAAAAAACAATTGCTTCAGCTAAATTGAACTGAAAGTCTGAAATGTGACTCCTTAAAGCTGCTATCACTACAAATGGTGAATAGGTCACCACAGTATACACCAGGATAATCAATACGATCTTAAACGCCCTCATCTTCATGTTGTTTGTCCCCTCCCTCTCTCCATCCCCCGGCCTGGGACGTTTGAGAACTTTGAGAATGGACAGGCAGCAGAAAAGCATCACCACAAAATAGACCATCATCTGGCCCAGTGCAAGGGTGAACACCATGGTTGAAAACTGTAGCAACAGAGAAGCACAGCAAGAGCCAAACACCATAAGCCAGACAACAACACAACACCCCACCCTGTACCTCAGGGGTTTGTACTTGAGAAAGACCACAGGGTGGACCACCGCCAGGTAGCGCTCTACACAGATGCAGCACTGGAACAGGGACCGACCTGTGTCAATGAACCCAAATGAAAAAGAAATAGCTGACTGTGATCCAGGCATGAGGTAGAATTCTATTATGGAGACAATGTTAAACAGGCAAAAGAGGATCTCAGACACGGTCAGGTTGAGAGCGAAGAACTCTGAGGCTATGGTCCCACCCGCTCCGGTCACTATCAGCCACAGGACGTAGCCATTGGTGGGGAGGCCCAGGATGAGGTTGGTTGCATAGGGAGCAACAGACAGTGGCATGACATTTGTCTCATTCAGAGAGGTGGGAGAAGGGGTGAGAGTATCGTTGATTTTGGATACGTTCATCTCTCCAACGAACATTGTAATATGTGACCGTATGGAAAGATATCTGTGGAGAAAAGAGCCAGAGAGAGATGTGATTGGTTACTTGTACACAACAGCAAACTCCTTTGTATTCATGTCACACATTTGCACATTGAATCACTCTATAACCAACTCAACACAACAGGGTTAGATAACAATGGTGGAAGAGTAACATCAATCTCTTCTTTTGAAGGAGCAGGGTGTACGTCTGTTGGAATTCTGCCACTTCTGGCCACCGCGCCAAAGTTTCAAACAACAATATCTTCCCTAATAACAATACATAGCCCCTCAAATGGACTTGCAGTGTCAGACATTAGCTGTTGTGCTGCTGCATGCAGGCATGACTCAAAGAGGCAGAGTCCTCTCCCGAGAACACCACTTAGAAAGCACTTTCGTGGCACCAAAACAGTGTTCGTCAATGAAATATTTTTTTCAGAGGATCTAGTTCCCTGATTGCTAAACATCATTACAGTCATTACAACCATGAGGAAGCTTTTAGAAAGCTTGAATGTTACATTTTGCACCCTTAACCATTTAATAGACCTGTTAACTTTGCAATTGCTCCACAGAGACTTATAAAGCTACTTCTCTCCTTTATACTGTAAGAATCCCCAGGTTTGTCTATTCATACATTTGTACAAATACTGATGAACTACAGATTGGAATGTTACAGTACAACTAAAAACAAAACTTTACCAAACCTTGATTGACGGAGCGCTCCTACAGTAGTTCTCCCCTGACGTGTTAAGTTGTTGTGTCTGTCTCTCAATCTGGGATGTAATTTACCTATCCAAATCTCTGCCCCGCCTGCACCTGTATGTGTTTGTTTGTTCTGTGTTTGTGTGGTAAAAGCCCAATTCATCCTGGAAAAAGCCCAATTCATCCCAAATTTAATCTGAAAAAGAAAATATTTAACTGTTCCCAAAGCCTCTATAAGAGCTGTCTGATATACAACAGAGTTTCTCAACTGCAGTCCTGAGGACCAACAGGGTTGCACATCTTTGTTCAGGCCCAGCTCTCCTGATTTAACTCATTAAAGGGCTTGTTGATTTGCTAGTTGATTTGGTCCTGCGGTTGAATAAAGTGTGTTATCCCTGGGCTTTAGAATATGATAAATGAGTAGAGAAACACTGCTTTGAAATACGGTGGTCTGGGTATTTACTGTACAGGGTAATTATTTTGCCATTCAATTCAACTTTAGACAACATTTAAGACTGCAAACAGCAAACAGTAAACAGGATGATGTCATTCTAATTGTCACACTTTCAATACGTAGTCTGTGCTCATGACACACATTTGCACATCGAATCACTCTACATCCAAACTATTTCTAGAGGGTTAGATAACAACCATGGAAAATGTACTTGAATCGATAGTTAATCTTTTCCATTCAACCTTTTATTAACCTATCAATTTGGCAATTGCTTCGTGGATATGAATAAATTAATCAAATGTGTCCAATCCTTCATTTAAAAGCTACCTTTTCTCTCCCTTATACTCTGAGAATTCGCAGGATTGTCTCTTAATATATTTGTACAAATACTTGATGAACTACAGATAGGAGTTTAACAACTAAAAACAAAACTTTACCAAACCTTGATTGACGGAGCGTTCCTACAGTAGTTCTCCCCTGACGTGTTCAGTTGTTGTGTCTGTCTCTCAATCTGGGATGTGATTTACCTATCCAAATCTCTACCCCGCCTGCACCTGTATGTGTTTGTGCTGCGTTCGTTTGGTACATTACACTTCAAGTGATTAAGTAAAACACCTGTATAAGGGGTGTCAAACATTGTTAGTCATCTTTTGGTTTCTAAACTGGTGAGCCCCTTACCCCAAGTTTACTGAAAGCGTAGCCTTCACAAAACAGTGCTTAATAGAACCCTACTACTGATTCTGAGCTTAAGGCAGGATAGCCACAGCAAAAACAACAGCTACCAACAGCACACTGACTTTAAACAAGATTAGACTTCACAGCAATTGACCTCAAACAGTTGGCTTCCAATATAAACTAGGTTTTTTCTATTGTATACAAAGACACACCTGTGTCATTAGGAAGTTGATGCTGCCCATCACCTTATAGGACGACACCTGACATGCAAATGTAACCCCATTGTATATGACAGGACTGACCATTAGTATGAACAGGGTTTCTCAACTGAAGTCCTGAGGACCCACAGGGTTGAACATTTGCTCTCCTGATTGAATTCATTTAGGGGCTTGTGGATTAGCGAGATGATAAGCCCTGGGCTTTTACTGAATACAGTACTATAAAATATGGTGGTCAGGGTATACACTTTGAGGGGCAAGTATTCTGTCATTAGATTACATTTGACAATATTTAAAACTGTCTTTTGATTTGACTTGATAACACAATACCACATCTTTATTCTAAAGATGACAGACAGACATGCTCTGAGTTCAATGTATCTATTTATTGAGTCTCAGCAACACCAAAGCCATTGACAATGTTCAAGCACAATCAATATTTACAATATCCAGAAGAAGGAAAAACTAACAAAAAAACCCACACAAAGAGGCTGATTCAAGTGTGTTTCTACATTAACCAGCTGTAAAGGGACAGATTAACCATCTGTCCCATCATACAAAGATGCACAATACATTACACCATGTTCATAAAAAATATGTTAATGACTACAGATTTAATTTGAAGTTACATTGCAAAATCTATACTGAAGAAAAACTCATTCTACAAAAAACACAGAAGAAAAATGACCAAACATCAATCCCTATCACTTCCATATCATGAATATACTAATTATAGGACAGATTAGTAAATCATATTGGTACGGCATGGGTTAATATGCTCCACTGACTATTTAGAGACCCCTGATGCAGGGCAGTTTCCCAACCCTGTGGAGGTAGAGGAGGGGTTGGACAAACCCATAGACCATAACTATGCAAAAAACAATTGTTGAAGCTAAAATGAACTGAGCTTTTGAAATGTGACTCATTAAAGCTAATATCACAATAAATGGTAGATAGGTCACCACAGTAGACACCAGGATAATCAATACGATCTTAAACGCCCTCATCTTCATGTTGTTTGTCCCCTCCCTCTCTCCATCCCCCGGCCCTGGACGTTTGAGAACTTTGAGAATGGACAGGCAGCAGAACAGCATCACCACCAAATAGACTATGAACTGGTACTGTAAAAGGTTGACAATCACGGTCGAAAAATTCATCAACAGAGAAGCACAGCAAGAGCCAAACACCATAAGCCAGACAACAGCACAACACCCCACCCTGTATCTCAATGGTTTGTACTTGAGAAAGACCACAGGGTGGACCACCGCCAGGTAGCGCTCTACACAGATGCAGCACTGGAACAGGGGCCGACCTGTGTCAATGAACCCAAATGAAAAACAAGTAGCTGACAGTGGTCCAGGCATGAGGTAGAATTCTATTATGGAGACAATGTTAAACAGGCAAAAGAGGATCTCAGACACGGTCAGGTTGAGAGCGAAGAACTCTGAGGCTATGGTCCCACCCGCTCCGGTCACTATCAGCCACAGGACGTAGCCATTGGTGGGGAGGCCCAGGATGAGGTTGGTTGCATAGAGAGCAACAGACAGTGGCATGACATTTGTCTCATTCAGAGAGGTGGGAGAAGGGGTGAGAGTATCGTTGATTTTGGATACGTTCATCTCTCCAACGAACATTGTAATATGTGACCGTATGGAAAGATATCTGTGGAGAAAAGAGCCAGAGAGAGATGTGCTCTGCTCTTACTCATACCACTGCTCTACTGTACATACCTGTCCATACTGTTCATACTGCACATAATGCACATATCCTTATATTTTCTTTAATACTACTGCACATACTGTACATACCTGTTTATACTGTTTATACGGCATTCCATATTCATATTTATATTTATTCTGCTATCTACCTCATGCTACTGTTAATACATAATATATATAATATACTGCTAGACTGCATTACCCATACAGCTCATATGCTGCTACACTGTTCATACTGTAACTATTTATTCTGCTATAACGCTACTGTACTCATATACTGCACTGCTATATTATACTGCACTACTACTGATCATATATTGCACTACCTGTAAATACTGTTCATTGCACTTTCTGCTATTTTGCACTTCTGGTTAGACGCTAACTGCATTTCGTTGTCTCTGTACTTGTACTCTGCACAATGACAATAAAGTTGAATCTAATCTTGAATCTAATCTAATGTGATTGGTTACTTGTACACAACAGCAAACTCCTTTGTATTCATGTCACACATTTGCACATTGAATCACTCTATAACCAACTCAACACAACAGGGTTAGATAACAATGGTGGAAGAGTAACATCAATCTCTTCTTTTGAAGGAGCAGGGTGTACGTCTGTTGGAATTCTGCCACTTCTGGCCACTGCGCCAAAGTTTCAAACAACAATATCTTCCCTAATAACAATACATAGCCCCTCAAATGGACTTGCAGTGTCAGACATTAGCTGTTGTGCTGCTGCATGCAGGCATGACTCAAAGAGGCAGAGTCCTCTCCCGAGAACACCACTTAGAAAGCACTTTCGTGGCACCAAAACAGTGTTCGTCAATGAAATATTTTTTTCAGAGGATCTAGTTCCCTGATTGCTAAACATCATTACAGTCATTACAACCATGAGGAAGCTTTTAGAAAGCTTGAATGTTACATTTTGCACCCTTAACCATTTAATAGACCTGTTAACTTTGCAATTGCTCCACGGATACTTATAAAGCTACTTCTCTCCTTTATACTGTAAGAATCCCCAGGTTTGTCTATTCATACATTTGTACAAATACTGATGAACTACAGATTGGAATGTTACAGTACAACTAAAAACAAAACTTTACCAAACCTTGATTGACGGAGCGCTCCTACAGTAGTTCTCCCCTGACGTGTTAAGTTGTTGTGTCTGTCTCTCTATCTGGGATGTCATTTACCTATCCAAATCTCTGCCCCGCCTGCACCTGTATGTGTGTGTTTGTTCTGTGTTTGTGTGGTAAAAGCCCAATTCATCCTGGAAAAAGCCCAATTCATCCCAAATTTAATCTGAAAAAGAAAATATTTAACTGTTCCCAAAGCCTCTATAAGAGCTGTCTGATATACAACAGAGTTTCTCAACTGCAGTCCTGAGGACCAACAGGGTTGCACATCTTTGTTCAGGCCCAGCTCTCCTGATTTAACTCATTAAAGGGCTTGTTGATTAGGTAGTTGATTTGGTCCTGCGGTTGAATAAAGTGTGTTATCCCTGGGCTTTAGAATATGATAAATGAGTAGAGAGACACTGCTTTGAAATACGGTGGTCTGGGTATTTACTGTACAGGGTCATTATTTTGCCATTCAACTTTAGACAACATTTAAGACTGCAAACAGCAAACAGTAAACAGGATGATGTCATTGTAATTGTCACACTTTCAATACGTAGTCTGTGCTCATGACACACATTTGCACATCGAATCACTCTACATCCAAACTAATTCTAGAGGGTTAGATAACAACCATGGAAAATGTACTTGAATCGATAGTTAATCTTTTCCATTCAACCTTTTATTAACCTATCAATTTGGCAATTGCTTCGTGGATATGAATAAATTAATCAAATGTGTCCAATCCTTCATTTAAAAGCTACCTTTTCTCTCCTTTATACTCTGAGATTTCGCAGGATTGTCTCTTAATATATTTGTACAAATACTTGATGAACGACAGATAGGAGTTTAACAACTAAAAACAAGACTTTACCAAACCTTGATTGACGGAGCGCTCCTACAGTAGTTCTCCCCTGACGTGTTAAGTTGTTGTGTCTGTCTCTCAATCTGGGATGTCATTTACCTATCCAAATCTCTGCCCCGCCTGCACCTGTATGTGTTTGTGTTGCGTTCGTGTGGTACATTACACTCGAAGTGATGCAGTAAATCACCAGTATAAGTGGTATCAAACACTGTTAGTCTTCTATTGTTTTCTAAACTGGTGGCCCCCTCAAGTTTACTGAAAATGTTGTTTTCATAAAACCGTGCTTAATAGAACCCTCCTACTGATTATGTATTGTAGCCTATTATATGGATGTTTGATATAGAGTGCTGCATACACTGTGCCAAATATCTGCTCTATTACTGCCAAAACGTGCCGTCTCATCAGCCACACCACTCAACTATTGATGGGAAGGGCCACGACAAGATTGGAGGTAGCAGTAGTGTACTGGCCTGTCAGTACAATTGTTGCAGTGCTTGTCAGTGAGGTTCTGGGTGGTGTACATAGCATTTTCAGTGGTGACATTCATCTGTGCGGTCTGGTGAATGTAGCTTTCACTATGAGAGGATTACAGAGAAAGACAGTGGAGAGGAGGGGATGGAGGAGACTGGATCTACTCACAGTTTCCTTTCTGATGCCTTAATCATTATCACATCACAATCATCTTGAATGAGAAAACATTCCGGAGGACTTATAAATAATCACAGTCAAATTAAAACATGTACATTTCTTCACATAAGTAAAGAAATGGGTCACTTTTGAAATACTACTAGGAAGAATCCTGGCCAATAAAACATATGTATCAATACTTAAAGGAATAATAGGATCAAGGTCAGATACTACAAAGCTCAGTCGTGTCAAAGAAGCAGGATGGTCTGTGACTAAAGAAAACAAGCAGCTAATAGCCGCTTCAGGGCAGGTCAGAGCACCTGGGTGGACAAGCTTTCTATCTCATAGTCAAATTAGCTGGTCAGCATCCTAGAGGTGCTTAACTCGCCTTCAAATTCTTACATAAACATCAATGCCAAAGCAAAGGAAAGCTTTTGCTCAAAGGGGAGCAGGACGTCTAATGAGTTTCAGTGGAATGAGTGGAAACTTGTCATACAACAACAGAGGCACGTAAAATCAATCATCATCAGGCTGTCTCCCTCCCTCTCTCTCTCTCTCTCTCTGTCTTACCTGCACCTGGCCCAGGCTGCTTCCCTCCTTCTCTCTCTCTCTCTGTCTTACCTCCACCTGGCCCAGGCTGCTTCCCTCCTTCTCTCTCTCTCTCTGTCTTACCTGCACCTGGCCCAGGCTGCTTCCCTCCTTCTCTCTCTCTCTGTCTTACCTGCACCTGGCCCAGGCTGCTTCCCTCCCTCTCTCTCTATGTCTTACCTCCACCTGGCCCAGGCTGCTTCCCTCCCTCTCTCTCTATGTCTTACCTCCACCTGGCCCAGGCTGCCTCAGGACCCGGAGGATGGAGAGACTGCAGAAGAGCTTAATAGAGAGAGCAGGATAATGAAAAGCAGGTGAACTTGCAGGTACAGTTGTTTGGGAAGGTAGGCCAAATTGACACCACAGTACCCCAGACTAAGGATCCTGGCCAGGGTGTAGCCAGTGTAGAAGAACACCAGCGTCACTATCCCTGGACCCGGGTTCGAAGCCGTAAGGACGCCGGGATGACCCTGCAGTAAACAGCTGAGAGACGACAAGGTTGAGAATGAAGACTTGTGATACTGCTACGCCTCCCGTGGCCATCACTATCGGCACGCAATGATTTAACTCTCACAGCTAAACTACTGTGTCCATGCTTTAGATAAAGGTCATCAGCCTTGAAGAATTATATGTTGTAGTATTTCATTAATCCACATCAAACTTTACTGAAATGAATCAAACAAAACACTAATAAACAAATGGGAAAGAACACCAAAAATGACTCAAGTTATCCAGAATTTAGCCAGGATCTTGACTGCTTAAACTCAGAGACCAGGAGGCTCTTGAGGCTTTGATTGATGTGATGCTAAGGCTGATGAAAGTTCTCCTGGTTATGGGGCAAAGCCCTGGCTAAAAGCTATCTAATCAGAAAGTCAAAGTTGCTGATCTACATGGTAACAAACAGGCCTGTATCCAATGCAAAATACTGGACTGTGATGAGTAACTCAGGAGTAGTGCAGGACAGATGCATTCAACAAACCAGGTGTATTGATTGAGAGCATCATCCCTTTCTTTGGGAATATGTTGCAATAGAAACAGGGATTGAAATATGTGAAGCTAGCATTATTTCAGACAGGGCACATTAAGTCGTACAGCACAGCTGTCTGTCAGGTGAAAGACAGGACGTATGTAAAAACATCCATGGCATGTTCAAGGGACAAGACTTAAAAGCAGCTTTACATTCCACCATAGTTAAACAGTGTGACATATTCATCCCGGCTATGAGAGTAACATTTGTTGGTTGTCCCACCCACCTCCCCCATCCTCCACCCACCTCCCCCATCCTCCACCCACCTCCCCCATCCTCCACCCGCTCGGTCCCTCTGTATTTAGCCTACTTACAGGGGGTTTGATATGTCATGGGCTCCCTGCCGTCTTGTTATTTGTATTTTATGGCCGTTTAAACTGCAGGTCAGGAGCAAAACAGAGCACAGCCATCAGAATCAGAATTATTTTATTTGGCCAAGTATATTTGCACATACAGGAAATTGACTTGGTGAGGTTGGTGCATGAGACATAAAACACAATATAAAAAAACAATACATTTGTAACCAGTGGGACCAATCGTAGGCTAATTGCACTCACACTCCCCCCTTCACTGTACATATAAGCTATCAGTGCAGGCATAGCAGGACACATCTATAGCCTGGGCCTCCCACCACTTTCTGGTTACGTTAGCTCAGTGCTTCTCAAAGTGGGGGGCTCCGAGGCATGACGGGGGGGGGGGGGGGGGGGGGGGGGGAGGGGGGGGAGGGGGAGGAGGGGGGGGGGGGAGCGACCACGACCGCGACATAGGGAAAAAAAAAAAAAAGGCGGAATGCGGAACCATCATGCGGAACTATTGTTTTGTGGAACCGGACGCTATTTTTAGTTCCACCTCTCTTAGTTACTGTTGCGAGGCGGGCTCTTTAAAGAGCTGTCAAACTAGCCGGCAAACTGTGGCGCTTTCTGAGTGGAAACATGGAGAAGTGTTTAAAAGAACTGATAATGACGCAAACAGGTGTGAGGGCACCGTTATTAAAAAAACCAAGGCAAGAAAATATGACGAAGCTTATCTTGCTCTTGGCTTCACATCGACTGTGGTGGGAGGTGAACCTACAGTATGAAACCAACCAAATGAAAAAGACACACAGAGACATTACACCCCAGTCACGTCAAGAAGCCACTCGACTTCTTCAAAAGAACACTTGAAGAGGAAAAGCAGGAAAATAGCATGGTAAAAGCTACATCGGTGAACAGCAAGGCCCAGATGGCATCATACCAGGTGATTGTATTGTATTTTTCTTTGTTTTTGAAAAATAGTCTCAAGATTTCAATACATTTCATGAGACCCATTTCATGACTCTTTTGTTGGGGCGAGGGGGGGACCCCCAAAAATATTTCCTCCAAAGGGGGTCCTGACAGAAAAAGTTTGAGAGCCACTGCGTTAGCTGGTGGCGGTATGTTTGTTTCATCGTAGCTTCAAGAAGCGTGTTTGGGATCTCTGGTGGGTTCATAGCCGTGTTTGGGATCTCTGGTGGGTTCATAGCCGTGTTTGGGATCTCTGGTGGGTTCATAGCCGTGTTTGGGATCTCTGGTGGGTTCATAGCCGTGTTTGGGATCTCTGGTGGGTTCATAGCCGTGTTTGGGATCTCTGGTGGGTTCATAGCCGTGTTTGGGATCTCTGGTGGGTTCATAGCTGTGTTTGGGATCTCTGGTGGGTTCAAAGCCGTGTTTGGGATGTCTGGTGGGTTCATAGCCGTGTTTGGGATCTCTGGTGGGTTCATAGACGTGTTTGGGATCTCTGGTGGGTTCATAGCCGTGTTTGGGATCTCTGGTGGGTTCATAGCCGTGTTTGGGATCTCTGGTGGGTTCATAGCCGTGTTTGGGATCTCTGGTGGGTTCATAGCCGTGTTTGGGATCTCTGGTGGGTTCATAGCCGTGTTTGGGATGTCTGGTGGGTTCATAGCCGTGTTTGGGATCTCTGGTGGGTTCATAGACGTGTTTGGGATCTCTGGTGGGTTCATAGACGTGTTTGGGATCTCTGGTGGGTTCATAGACGTGTTTGGGATCTCTGGTGGGTTCATAGCCGTGCCGGTGACTGAGTGAGAGTTCATGTACGTGCCGAGTCAAGAAGGTAGGCTTGCATTGAACCTGCCGCACGGCCCATTTCATGAAGGGAACGTAGTGCAAACACGATGTTTTTTCAGGATTGTTTGATACATGTACCGTAACTATTATACTATGTGTCTTATCATTTAGGCAAGGCTACGACTGAGCGCTTCCAACAACCCTGGTATTTCCCGACCTCCTTTTAAAAAAGGTATGTGACTCTTGACTCTTTATGCCAGACGTTTTACAAAGGAAACAGTTTTAATGCACTGGCCTACGCTGTTGTACTATGAATGTATCTACGTGTGTATTGTTTCCCTTGACATGGTTAAGCTGATTTTGACTTGGAGAAACACCTGCTATCAGAGGAGGCTAACTCTACGTCTCTTTATAGATATTTTCATCTTTGCACATTGCTGTCAGCCGCTGTTTTTTAACGTTATTGTTATGCAGCTAATTGTTTTTAATAACTTGTAAATTGCCATTGTTCTATTGTTGAGTGATACGTGGCTAACCAGCTGTGATCAGTAACAGAACCGGTTAATGTTGCTTCAGGTTCTTGTCGGGGGTTGGGGGGGGTGTCTATTCACCAGGCCATCCCTTGAACTTGGCATAAAACTAGGCCCATTGACTAGGACAGTACACTGGAACTCTAGATTTGCACTTATTGCTGTGCTTTGTGTGCGTGTGTATACAACTTCGCCCTGAGTTGGAAGACCCAAACTGTAGATAACCTTAACTTTTTACAGGGGAAACACACTGAGACCAAACCAATGACAAAACAACACATACAGAAATCAATACATCATACAACCACAATATTTCACCAGGGTCAGTGGAAGACCAAGGGTCAGTGAGAGGCAGGGAGCTTGTTTGTGAGCCCCACTGCTATGGGGAAGAAACTGTTCAGGTGGTGCGAGGTTTTGGTCTTGATAGACCAGAATGGAAGTCTATGGAAGAGGTGCTGACCAGGATGGGAAGGATCAGCAATGATCTTTCCTGCTCTTACTGGTCCTGGAGTGGAACAGGTCCAGGAGAGACGGCAGGTTGCAGCCGATGACCTTCTCGGCTGACCGAATGGTCCGCTGCAGTCTGCCATCCATTTACACCAATATCAAATGTATTACCATTCATATTTAATAAATGGTTAAACTGACGTGAGTGTCCTGACTGAATTGGAGGAAATGAGACAGGTATGAACATTTATTTCAAACCACTTGTTCATAAGAGGTTAGCTGTATTACCACAGTGTTCAGTTGCGTTACGGCTGTTAAGGTGATGATCCATGCATGAGGTGAAATGGAAATAACTTCATTTCCCTTTTTGCACATGGTTGCACATACCACAGCCCTGCGGGGTTGGCAGAATTCAAACCAGCTGTAAACACTGTTGACATTAGGATCGTCCTATCCCATTCCCTCTTATCATTAGGATAAGTTAACATATGGATTTTATGTTAGATACAGTACAACACTTAAATGGAATGATTGAACACAGACAAACATTCAATAAAACCAGTTTTTCATTGAACGCTTGTTTCTTTCTTATTTATTTCAACACATCTCTATCGTTAGAGAACTCTCAACAAAATAAAACATATTTACATCAGAAAGAGCCTGGACTCATGGAAAAGGAAAACTATATACAGTACAAGGGAGTCAGAAAAGTGGAGCAACAGAGTCAGTCAGTCAAGTTTCAGCTCAGCTTGCTACAGAGTGGCCGTCCTCCTTTGCCTTCCACTTCTCTAAGGATTTCTGGGGACAAAAAGACAAATGGAATGATAGTAATTCCTCATACAAAACATGCATAGCAGCACCACTGACCACCAATACAGGGAACATGATCACGTTTCCCACACTCTTGCAATGATGAAATATTGAGGATCTTGGTAAGGTGCTATACAGTACATAAGGATGCTGTTTGTTTTAAGGCTTAAACAGCAACAGGGAATGAAATTAACTCCAGCCAAGGTGAGAAACATCACCAGACACTCAGATTTTTTACCAGCAAAATTTTTTTAAACCAATATTAAGCAATGATAAAAATGTTGTTTCTTCTAGAGATTGAGTCCCTGGCTTGATCCAAAACTCAACCCTGCCTGTGTTTGAGGCTTACGTACTGTATCTCTCCATAAACAAATCACATCAGCCTCAGCACCAGCCATTCAGGTGGTGTATCTGTCAGCAAAAAAACAAAAACAAATGATCCTTCCTTCTTCTGGCATTGTGACTGCAAGGGCCCCTGGTCCGAGCATAGATTTGTTTTTCTCATGATAACTGACGTATAGATGATTCACTTACTTGAGACAAATGTACTTGTTGTAAGTCGCTTTGGATAAAGGCGTCTACTAAATGTAAATGTTAATGTAAATGTGTCTGGGATGCAAATGGACAAGAAATATTCTGAAACTCTAAACCTCTGAGTTGAAATCAATTTAATTTATTTGATTCGAGCTTCCTACAGAAGTACTGTAGGAGCGCTCCGTGAATCAAGGTTTGGTAAAGTCTTGTTTTTAGTTGTAAAACTCCAATCTGTAGTTCATCAAGTATTTGTACAAATATATTAAGAGACAAACTTGGGAAGAGTATAAAGGATAGAAAGTTTACCTTCATGAATGAAGGATTGGACACATTTGATTCATTTATTAATATCCACTGAGTAATTGCAAAGTAAAAGTAAACCATTGTATATGTTTATACAATGGTTAAGTGTGCAATATGTAACATTCAAGCTTTTTAATAGCTTCCTCATGGTTGTAATGACTCCCTTTTATATGTAGTGATCAGGGTATGAGATCCCCTGAAAGAAATATTTCATTAACAAACACTGGTTTTGTCTCGCGAAAGTGCTTTCTGAAATGAAGTGACCAACCCCACACTGGGTTGGTGTAAAAACATGTTGTTTCTGGTCATGGGTGTTCTTGGGAGAGCTGTCTGGTGGCTGCCTCTTTGAATCATGTGTGCATGCAGCAGCACAACAGCTAATGTCTGACACTGCAAGTTCTGGGTTTTGTAAATTAATTGTGCTTAAAATTGTCAATGGCTTTGGGGTTGCTGAGACTCAATAAAGATTGATACTATGAACTCTGAGTTTGTCTGTCTGTCATCTTTAGAATAATGTCTTTGTATGTAAATCCCTAAAATCAAGGGACAGTCTAAAATATTGTCAAAAATGTAATTGAATGGCAAAATACTTGCCCTGTACAGTAAATACCCTGACCACCATATTTCATAGCAGTGTTTCTCTACTCTCTCTCATTCTGTTAAAAGTACAGTGCTACCACACCTGATTCAACCAATCAGCGAGCTAATCAACAGGCCCTTTAATTAGTTAAATGAGGAGAGCTGGGCTGGAATGAAAATGTGCAACCCTGTGCAGTTGAGAACCCTGTTCATACTAATGGTCAATCCTGACATATCCAATGAGGTTACATTTGCATGTCAGGTGTAGTCCCACAAAGTGATGGGCAGTATCAACCTCATATGTTACACCGTGTGTGTGTGTGTGTGTGTGTGTGTGTGTGTGTGTGTGTGTGTGTGTGTGTGTGTGTGTGTGTGTGTGTGTGTGTGTGTGTGTGTGTGTGTGTGTGTGTGTGTGTGTGTGTGTGTGTGTGTGTGTGTGTGTGTGCAGGTGGCCTGGGTTGTAGCTGGGCTCTGAACTTCAATCTTTCTCAGTCTATTACTTTTACATTTCCTAAACGAATTCATGTTTGTTCATATATATTTTTATGAAAAGGGAATAATTGTGAAAATAACCAATTTCAATGATGAACCTGCTTACCACCAAACACGATATACAGTGCATTCGGAAAGTATTCAGACCCATTCACTTTTTCCATATTTTGTTATGTTACAGCCTTATTCTAAAATGGATTAAATAATTTTTTTCCCTCATCAATCTACACACAATACCCCATAATGACAAAGCCAAAACTGGTTTTTAAAAATGTTGGCTAATTCATTAAAAATAACAAACCTCTCTGCTAACCACCTCAAGCTCAATCTTGACAACACAAGCTAATTAGCTTATTAATTAACGCTAATCCCAACTATATCTACAATCAACTGTCCTATGCGGCAAACATCATAGTAATGTTATTTATACAGCAACAAACCAAACTGCCCAAGAGTGGGACACCTGAATCCCCTGTAGATCGCATGCTTGTTTTACAAATGGTTTAACAAGAACCAGAGTTCTTGTGAGCAATAATTCATGATTTGGTTCTTTTCAACAAAGTGCACTATGTCTTGTGCATAAAATCAGGCCCTGCCATTTATCATTTGCAATCGTGGTCATAACTTTGCATGTCCAGTGCCTCATCCTGAAGCATAACAAAGTGTGTGTTTCCAACAGGTGCACATACGCAGTATGGGTGTGGCTTTGCCTACCATGTCAACCTCCATTTAAAGTTGAATCTGAGAAGAGAGAAAACTCTTATTTTGTCATGTTGATTATTTAAAAAAAATTAGTTTACATAAAAGACACTTAAGGGAAATGAAGGTCATAACATAACTTTTTTTTTTAATATATATATATATATATATATATATATATATATATATATATATATATATATTTCCAGAAAAATTTAAAAATTTAAAATAAAATTGTATTTTCCTCATTCCTGTTCTGTTTCTCCCTCATTCCTTAATTTCAGTCCATCACCATCTCCACTCTGAAGAAATGAACACCAACAAAATGACCGTCTCCTCTTAAGATCTCTCCCATGCCTCAGACCTTCTCTGGAACACAAGCTTCCATACAACGTCACTTCACATAGTTTCTGACTTCACTGCAATGGCTCTTGCTTTACCCATGAGTTACATTCTGTGGCTGATTGCCAGAAGCAGTTTCGTCACCACAGAGATCTCCATTTTCAACATGGCCGTCACTGAGGTCCTATTCGGTCTGGCTACCCCGGCGATGGACACCATCTATTTCTTCATGAATTACCAAAGCTATTTCCGTGTCATCACCATCCCCGTCTCTTTGATGCTGGCCAGTCGTTCCATGTTCTGTGTGGAGAGCTACCTGGCGGTGGTCCATCCTTTGGTGTTCTTGAAGTACAAGCCCCTGAGGTACAGGGTGACGTGGGTTATTAGTGCCTGGGGGGTCGTGCTGGTGTTGCCTACTACGCTCCTCGGTTCCCTATGCATGAGTTAATCTGCTTCTTCCTGCTGCTTCTCGTGGTCGATCTGTTCTGCAGTCTCTCCATTCTCTGGGTTCTGAAGCGACCCGTTCTGGGGACGGGAGAGATGGAGAAAGCAGGAGAGAGGGAGAGGATGAACTTCATGAGGAGAGGAGCTTTCAGCATCGTCACGGTCATCTTGGTGATGATGCTGATGAACAACCTCTCTTTCATTATCATTTATTTACTTCATGCACTCTACAGTTCCTCCACAGCCCCAAGTTATTGGGATCTGTGATCGGAAGCACAAGTGTTTACACAATTGTTTTTTTATGTAAAACATGGAAGAACCATATTTCATCAAAATTATTCTGTTTCTTATTCAGTGGCCAAAACAGCGTAAGAGGAATATTACACAATTGGAATGAAATTTAAATCTTATTTGCATTTGTTGACCTCTTTGATTTCACTTTGATGTTTCATGTTTCTCAGCCATGTTGAGTGAATTGTCTGTGTTTGATTGATTATTACTATATACTGTGTATATATAATATATTTATTTTTCTTCCTGGATTGTTACAACTTTGAACTTCTCTCTGGGGGGGAGAAAGTTTCACAAATTAACAGGACTGGTTCGATTTGCGCAATGGACAACAATATTTGTTAAATAGTGATTAGGCATTATATATTAAATATTAGATATATAGGCATATATTACTAATTATAGGACAGTGTCATTATAATTTCTACCTCCCCATTGTCATACACCTGCATGTTGGCCCTGCCACACTCGTTTCCTCTTTGCATGTGGTGTGAGTTCACTGAGTACAGAACTGGAGAGGATGGTGGTGGGATACAGCATACAGGTATGCAGGCTAACCTGAGGGACTAGAGGATGGTGGTGGGATACAGCATACAGGTATGCAGGCTAACCTGAGGGACTAGAGGATGGTGGTGGGATACAGCATACAGGTATGCAGGCTAACCTGAGGGAATTGGGGTCGAAGAAAGCAAGGGTTCTAACAATTCAGTAGAGTTGCGTTCACAAAAGCAGGACAGACTTTCTTGTGTTACCATGCTAGCTCAGAGACTGTGCAAGTGCCCATGAGGAGAATGCCACACACACACACACACACACACACACACACACACACACACACACACACACATACATACATACATACATACATACATACATACACACACCTGTGTCATTAGGAAATGTATGCTGCCCATCACCTTATGGGACTACTAACCCCATTGTATATGACAGGACTGACCATTAGTATGAACAGGGTTTCTCAACTGCAGTCCTGAGGACCCACAGGGTTGAACACTTGCTCTCCTGATGGAATTTATTAAGGGGCTTGTGGATTAGCGAGATGATTAGCTCTGGGCTTTAACTGAATACGTTACTATAAAATATGGTGGTCAGGGTATACACTTTGAGGGGCAAGTATTCTGTCATTAGATTACATTTGACAATATTTAAGACTGTCTTTTGATTTGACTTGATAACACAATAACACATCTTTATTCTAAAGATGACAGACAGACATGCTCTGAGTTCAATGTATCTATTTATTGAGTCTCAGCAACACCAAAGCCATTGACAATGTTCAAGCACAATCAATATTTACAATATCCAAAAGAAGGAAAAACTAACAAAAAAACCCACACAAAGAGGCTGATTCAAGTGTGTTTCTACATTAACCAGCTGTAAAGTATCTGTCCCATCATACAAAGATGCACAATACATTACACCATGTTCATAAAAAATATGTTAATGACTACAGATTTAATTTGAAGTTACATTGCAAAATCTATGCTGAAGAAAAACTCATTCTACAAAAAACACAGAAGAAATATGACCAAACATCAATCCCTATCACTTCCATATCATGAATATACTAATTACAGGACAGATTAGTAATTCATATTGGTACAGCATGGGTTAATATGCTCCACTGACTATTTAGAGACCCCTGATGCAGGGCAGTTTCCCAACCCTGTGGAGGTAGAGGAGGGGATGGACAAACCCACAGACCACAACTATGCTAAAATCAATTGTTGAAGCTATAATGAACTGAAAGTCTGAAATGTGACTCCTTAAAGCTGCTATCACTATAAATGGTGAATAGGTCACCACAGTAGACACCAGGATAATCAATACGATCTTAAACGCCCTCATCTTCATGTTGTTTGTCCCCTCCCTCTCTCCATCCCCCGGCCCGGGACGTTTGAGAACTTTGAGAACGGACAGGCAGCAGAACAGCATCACCACAAAATAGACTCCGTATTCTCCCAGTATAAGGTTGGACATCATGGTTGAAAACTGTAGCAACAGAGAAGCACAGCAAGAGCCAAGCACCATAAGCCAGACAACAGCACAACACCCCACCCTGTACCTCAGGGGTTTGTACTTGAGAAAGACCACAGGGTGGACCACCGCCAGGTAGCGCTCTACACAGATGCAGCACTGGAACAGGGACCGACCTGTGTCAATGAACCCAAATGAAAAATAAGTAGCTGACAGTGATCCAGGCATGAGGTAGAATTCTATTATGGAGACGATGTTAAACAGGCAAAAGAGGATCTCAGACACGGTCAGGTTGAGAGAGAAGAAATCTGAGGCTATGGTCCCACCCGCTCCGGTCACTATCAGCCACAGGACGTAGCCGTTGGTGGCGAGGCCCAGGATGATGTTGGTGACATAGGGAGCAACAACCAGTTGTATGACATTTGTCTCATTCAGAGAGGTGGGAGGAGGGGTGAGAGTATCGTTGATTTTGGATACGTTCATCTCTCCAACGAACATTGTAATATGTGACCGTATGGAAAGATATCTGTGGAGAAAAGAGCCAGAGAGAGATGTGATTGGTTACTTGTACACAACAGCAAACTCCTTTGTATTCATGTCACACATTTGCACATTGAATCACTCTATAACCAACCCAACACAACAGGGTTAGATAACAATGGTGGAAGAGTAACATCAATCTCTTCTTTTGAAGGAGCAGGGTGTACGTCTGTTGGAAATCTGCCACTTCTGGCCACCGCGCCAACGTTTCAAACAACAATATCTTCCCTAATAACAATACATAACCCCTCAAATGGACTTGCAGTGTCAGACATTAGCTGTTGTGCTGCTGCATGCAGGCATGACTCAAAGAGGCAGAGTCCTCTCCCTAGAACACCACTTTGAAAGCACTTTCGTGGGACCAAAACAGTGTTCGTCAATGAAATATTTCTTTCAGGGGATCTAATTCCCTGATCGCTAAACATCATTACAGTCATTACAACCATGAGGAAGCTTTTAGAAAGCTTGAATGTTACATTTTGCACTCTTAACCATTTAATAGACCTGTTAACTTTGCAATTGCTCCACGGATACTTATAAAGCTTCTTCTCTCCTTTATACTGTAAGAATCCCCAGGTTTGTCTCTTAATATATTTGTACAAATACTGATGAACTACAGATTGGAATGTTACAGTACAACTAAAAGCAAGACTTTACCAAACCTTGATTGACGGAGCGCTCCTACAGTAGTTCTCCCCTGACGTGTTAAGTTGTTGTGTCTGTCTCTCTATCTGGGATGTAATTTACCTATCCAAATCTCTGCCCCGCCTGCACCTGTATGTGTGTGTTTGTTCTGTGTTTGTGTGGTAAAAGCCCAATTCATCCTGGAAAAAGGCCAATTCATCCCAAATTTTATCTGAAAAAGAAAATATTTAACTGTTCCCAAAGCCTCTATAAGAGCTGTCTGATATACAACAGAGTTTCTCAACTGCAGTCCTGAGGACCAACAGGGTTGCACATCTTTGTTCCAGCCCAGCTCTCCTGATTTAACTCATTAAAGGGCTTGTTGATTAGCTAGTTGATTTGGTCCTGCGGTTGAATGAAGTGTGTTATCCCTGGGCTTTAGAATATGATAAATGAGTAGAGAAACACTGCTTTGAAATACGGTGGTCTGGGTATTTACTGTACAGGGTAATTGTTTTGCCATTCAATTCAACTTTAGACAACATTTAAGACTGCAAACAGCAAACAGTAAACAGGATGATGTCATTCTAGTTGTCACACTTTCAATACGTAGTCTGTGCTCATGACACACATTTGCACATCGAATCACTCTACATCCAAACTATTTCTAGAGGGTTAGATAACAACCATGGAAAATTTACTTGAACCGATAGTTCATCTTTTCCATTCAACCTTTTATTAACCTATGAATTTGGCAATTGCTTCATGGATATGAATAAATTAATCAAATGTGTCCAATCCTTCATTTAAAAGCTACCTTTTCTCTCCCTTATACTCTGAGAATTCGCAGGATTGTCTCTTAATATATTTGTACAAATACTTGATGAACGACAGATAGGAGTTTAACAACTAAAAACAAGACTTTACCAAACCTTGATTGACGGAGCGCTCCTACAGTAGTTCTCCCCTGACGTGTTCAGTTGTTGTGTCTGTCTCTCAATCTGGGATGGAATTTACCTATCCAAATCTCTGCCCCGCCTGCACCTGTATGTGTTTGTGCTGCGTTCCTTTGGTACATTACACTTCAAGTGATGAAGTAAAACACCTGTATAAGGGGTGTCAAACATTGTTAGTCATCTTTTGGTTTCTAAACTGGTGGGCCCCTTACCCCAAGTTTACTGAAAGTGTAGCCATCACAAAACGGTGCTTAATAGACCCCTACTACTGATTCTGAGCTTAAGGCAGGATAGCCACAGCAAAAAAAACAGCTACCAACAGCACACTGACTTTAAACAAGATTAGACTTCACAGCAATTGACCCCAAACAGTTGGCTTCCAATATAAACTAGGTTTTTTCTATTGTATACAAAGACACAACTGTGTCATTAGGAAGTTTATGCTGCCGATCACCTTATGGGACGACACCTGACATGCAAATGTAACCCCATTGTATAGGCATTTAGGGGTTTGTGGATTAGCGAGATGATAAGCCCTGGGCTTTTACTGAATACGTTACTATAAAATATGGTGGTCAGGGTATACACTTTGAGGGGCAAGTATTCTGTCATGAGATTACATTTGACAATATTTAAGACTGTCTTTTGATTTGACTTGATAACACAATAACACATCTTTATTCTAAAGATGACAGACAGACATGCTCTGAGTTCAATGTATCTATTTATTGAGTCTCAGCAACACCAAAGCCATTGACAATGTTCAAGCACAATCAATATTTACAATATCCAAAAGAAGGAAAAACTAACAAAAAAACCCACACAAAGAGGCTGATTCAGGTGTGTTTCTACATTAACCAGCTGTAAAGTATCTGTCCCATCATACAAAGATGCACAATACATTACACCATGTTCATAAAAAATATGTTAATGACTACAGATTTAATTTAAAGTTACATTGCAAAATCTATACTGAAGAAAAACTCAGTCTACAAAAAACACAGAAGAAAATCCCTATCACTTCCATATCATGAATATACTAAATATAGGACAGATTAGTAAATCATGTTGGTACGGCATGGGTTAATATGCTCCACTGACTATTTAGAGACCTCTGATGCAGGGCAGTTTCCCAACCCTGTGGAGGTAGAGGAGGGGTTGGACAAACCCACAGACCACAAATATACAAAAATCAATTGCTGAAGCTAAAATGAACTGAAAGTCTGAAATGTGACTCCTTAAAGCTGCTATCACTACAAATGGTGAATAGGTCACCACAGTAGACACCAGGATAATCAATACGATCTTAAACGCCCTCATCTTCATGTTGTTTGTCCCCTCCCTCTCTCCATCCCCCGGCCCGGGACGTTTGAGAACTTTGAGAATGGACAGGCAGCAGAACAGCATCACCACCAAATAGACTATGAACTTGCCCAGTATAAAGTTGACCATCATGGTTGAAAAACTCATCAACAGAGAAGCACAGCAAGAGCCAAGTGCCATAAGCCAGACAACAACACAACACCCCACCCTGTACCTCAGGGGTTTGTACTTGAGAAAGACCACAGGGTGGACCACCGCCAGGTAGCGCTCTACACAGATGCAGCACTGGAATAGGGTCGACCTGCGTGAATGAACCCATGTGAAAAAAAAGTAGCTGACAGTGATCCAGGCATGAGGTTTAATTCTATTATGGAGACGATGTTAAACAGGCAAAAGAGGATCTCAGACACGGTCAGGTTGAGAGAGAAGAAATCTGAGGCTATGGTCCCACCCGCTCCGGTCACTATCAGCCACAGGACGTAGCCATTGGTGGGGAGGCCCAGGATGAGGTTGGTTGCATAGGGAGCAACAGCCAGTGGTACATTTGTCTCATTAAGAGAGGTGGGAGAAGGGGTCAGAGTATCATTGATTTTGGATACGTTCATCTCTCCAATGAATGTGTGACAGTATGGAATGATACAATCTGTGGAGAAAAGAGGCAGAGAGAGAGATGTGATTGGTTTCCTGTACACAACAGCAAACATGATGATGTCATAGTAATTGTCACGCTTTGTATTCATTTGCACATTGAATCACTCTACAACCAATCCAAAGCAACAGGGTTTGGTCACAATGGTGGAAGAGTAACATCAATCTCTTCTATTAGAGGATCAGGGTGTATGTCTGTTGGAAATCTGCCACATCTTGCCACCTTGGTGATGTTCCAAAGAACTATGATCGTATAGTGGTGAGCAGGATCATCACTGAAATGTTATATTTTCCTGCTAACAATAAATATAGATGCATACTGTGTGTACCTTAACTCACACATGCTTTTTAAATGCACAGGTTATTTTTGAAATATTCATACCATATATTAATAAAAAACCATGAACAAACCTGAGCGGACATCAGAGGTATCCTCTCGCTTGGGAAGTTTAAAAGTGTGCAATCCAGGAAAATTGCAGCACATGCGCACATGTGCACACTCACACACACACACACACACACACACACCTGTGTCATTAGGAAGTTGATACTGCCCATCAACTTGTGGGACTACACCTGACATGCAAATGTAACCCCATTGTAAATGACAGGAATAACCATTAGTATTGAGGAGGATGTATCAATGGTACAAAGCTTCTTAGACCAGATCTAGGGTGTTTTGATTTGGTTTGAAAAAGCCCAATTCATCCCAAATCTGATTGTAAAATGAAAACATTCAGCTGTTCCCAAAGCCTCTATAAGAGCTGTCTGATATACAACAGTTTCTCAACTGCAGTCCTGAGGACCAACAGTGTTGCACATTTTTGTTCCAGCCCAGCTCTCCTGATTTAACTCATTAAAGGCCTTGTTGATTAGCTAGTTGATTTGGTCCTGCGGTTGAATGAAGTTTGTTATCCCTGGGCTTTAGAATATGATAAATGAGTAGAGAAATACTGCTTTGAAATACGGTGATCTGGGTATTTACTGTACAGGGTAATTATTTTGCGATTCAATTAATCTTTTGAGAACATTTAAGACTGTCTATTGATTTTACGGATTGACGTGACAACTCATTATTCAAAAGATGACAGTTGAGAGTTCATAGTAGCTTTATTGAGTCTTAGCAACACCAAAGACACAAAGACATTTACAAAGTTCAAGGACTGTCATTATTTGCAATACCCCCCCCCCTCCACATACAAATGTTCACGCCACCTCTGGACTATTTTTATTTGGTCCTAAATGAGAGAGGAACCCTCAGCACTTCTAAGGGGGCAGAGAGAACAAGTTCTAGGGCCCTGGGTGGTCTTCATGGTGTCATAGAAGTTATGCATGTCGTATCTGTCCACATAGGATAGAATTTCATGTGCTCTGGAGACCCACCATTCATTTTCTATGCATCTCCATGACCAGATGCAGTCCGCGTAGATACATACACACACACAGACATTACATTCCAAAAGTTACATTCCAAAATCTACACTGAATAAAAACAAATTCTACTAAAAACACAGAAGAAATATGATCAACCATCGATCAATATCAGTTCCATATCATTAAAATGCTAATTATAGGATAGATTAGTAATTCATATTGGTATGGCATGGTTTAATATGCTCCCTTGATAATTTAGAGACCTCTGATGCAGGACAGTTTCCCAACCCTGTGGAGGTAGAGGAGGGGTTGGACAAACCCACAGACCACCAATATGCAAAAATCAATTGCTGCAGCTAAAATGAAATGAACTTCTGAAATGTGACTCTTTAAAGCTAATATCACAATAAGTGGTAGATGGGTCACCACAGTAGACACCAGGATAATCAATACGATCTTAAACGCCCTCATCTTCATGTTGTTTGTCCCCTCCCTCTCTCCATCCCCCGGCCCGGGACGTTTGAGAACTTTGAGAATGGACAGGCAGCAGAAAAGCATCACCACAAAATAGACCATCATCTGGCCCAGTGAAAGTTTGAACAACATGGTTGAAAACTGTAGCAACAGGGAAGCACAGCAAGAGCCAAACACCATAAGCCAGACAACAGCACAACACCCCGCCCTGTACCTCAGGGGTTTGTACTTGAGAAAGACCACAGGGTGGACCACCGCCAGGTAGCGCTCTACACAGATGCAGCACTGGAACAGGGACCGGCCTGTGTGAATGAACCCATATGAAAAACAAGTAGCTGACAGTGATCCAGGCATGAGGTAGAATTCTATTATGGAGACGATGTTAAACAGGCAAAAGAGGATCTCAGACACGGTCAGGTTGAGAGCGAAGAACTCTGAGGCTATGGTCCCACCCGCTCCGGTCACTATCAGCCACAGGACGTAGCCATTGGTGGGGAGGCCCAGGATGAGGTTGGTGACATAGGGAGCAACAAACAGTGGTACATTTGTCTCATTCAGAGAGGTGGGAGAAGGGGTGAGAGTATCATTGATTTTGGATACGTTCATCTCTCCAATGAATGTGTGACAGTATGGAATGATACAATCTGTGGAGAAAAGAGGCAGAGAGACATGTGATTGGTTTCCTGTACACAACAGCAAACATGATGATGTCATAGTAATTGTCACGCTTTGTATTCATTTGCACATTGAATCACTCTACAACCAATCCAAAGCAACAGGGTTTGGTCACAATGGTGGAAGAGTAACATCAATCTCTTCTATTAGAGGATCAGGGTGTACGTCTGTTGGAAATCTGCCACATCTTGCCACCTCGGTGATGTTCCAAAGAACTATGATCGTATAGTGGTGAGCAGGATCATCACTGAAATGTTATATTTTCCTGCTAACAATAAATATAGATGCATACTGTGTGTACCTTAACTCACACATGCTTTTTAAATGCACAGGTTATTTTTGAAATATTCATACCATATATTAATAAAAAACCATGAACAAACCTGAGCGGACATCAGAGGTATCCTCTCGTTTGGGAAGTTTAAAAGTGTGGCTGAAGTCAGCTGCAATCCAGGAAAACTGCAGCACATGCGCACATGTGCACACTCACTCACACACACATACACACACACACACACACACACACACACACACACCTGTGTCATTAGGAAGTTGATACTGTCCATCAACTTGTGGGACTCCACCTGACATGCAAATGTAACCCCATTGTAAATGACAGGAATAACCATTAGTATTGAGGAGGATGTATCAATGGTACAAAGCTTCTTAGACCAGATCTAGGGTGTTTTGGTTTGGTTTGAAAAAGCCCAATTCATCCCAAATCTGACCTTAAAATGAAAACATTCAGTTGTTCCCAAAGCCTCTATAAGAGCTGTCTGATATACAACAGTTTCTCAACTGCAGTCCTGAGGACCAACAGTGTTGCACATTTTTGTTCCAGCCCAGCTCTCCTGATTTAAGTCATTAAGGGGCTTGTTGATTAGCTAGTTGATTTGGTCCTGCGGTTGAATGAAGTGTGTTATCCCTGGGCTTTAGAATATGATAAATGAGTAGAGAAACACTGCTTTGGAATATGGTGATCTGGGTATTTCCTGTACAGGGTAATTATTTTGGCATTCAATTAAACTTTTGACAACATGTAAGACTGTCTATTGATTTTACGGATTGACGTGACAACACATTATTCTAAAGATGACAGACAGACTTCCTCAGAGTTAATAGTATCAATCTTTATTGAGTCTCACCAACCCCAAAACAATGTTTAAGCACAATAATTATTTACAATATTCACCCCCTCAAAAAAAAAAGAGCTCACACATAGAGGCTGATTCTCGTGTGTTTCTCCATGAGCCAGCTGTAAAATATCCGCCTCATCATACAAAGATGCACAATACATTACACCATATTAATAAAACATATGTTAATGATTACAGATTCCTTTTGACGTTACATTCCGAAATCTACACTGAATAAAAACTCAATCTACTAAAAACACAGAAGAAATATGACCAAACATCGATCCATATCACTTCCATATCATGAAGATAATAATAATAGGTTCCATCAGCAATTCATATTGGGCAGATTACTAATTATAGGACAGATTAGTAAATCATATTGGTACTGCATGGGTTAATATGCTCCAATGACTATTTAGAGACCCCTGATGCAGGGCAGTTTCCCAACCCTGTGGAGGTAGAGGAGGGGTTGGACAAACCCACAGACCACCAATATGCAAAAAACAATTGCTTCAGCTAAAATGAACTGAAAGTCTGAAATGTGACTCATTAAAGCTAATATCACTATAAATGGTAAATAGGTCAACACAGTAGACACCAGGATAATCAATACGATCTTAAACGCCCTCATCTTCATGTTGTTTGTCCCCTCCCTCTCTCCATCCCCCGGCCCGGGACGTTTGAGAACTTTGAGAACGGACAGGCAGCAGAACAGCATCACCACAAAATAGACTACGTATTCTCCCAGTATAAAGTTGACCATCATGGTTGAAAACTGTAGCAACAGAGAAGCACAGCAAGAGCCAAGCACCATAAGCCAGACAACAACACAACACCCCACCCTGTACCTCAGGGGTTTGTACTTGAGAAAGACCACAGGGTGGACCACCGCCAGGTAGCGCTCTACACAGATGCAGCACTGGAACAGGGACCGACCTGTGTCAATGAACCCATATGAAAAACAAGTAGCTGACAGTGATCCAGGCATGAGGTATAATTCTATTATGGAGACGATGTTAAACAGGCAAAAGAGGATCTCAGACACGGTCAGGTTGAGAGCGAAGAACTCTGAGGCTATGGTCCCACCCGCTCCGGTCACTATCAGCCACAGGACGTAGCCATTGGTGGGGAGGCCCAGGATGAGGTTGGTTGCATAGGGAGCAACAGACAGTGGCATGACATTTGTCTCATTCAGAGAGGTGGGAGAAGGGGTGAGAGTATCGTTGATTTTGGATACGTTCATCTCTCCAATGATCACTGTAATATGTGACAGTGTGGAATGATACTATCTGTGGAGAAAAGAGCCAGAGAGACATGTGATTGGTTACTTGTACACAACAGCAAACAGGATGATGTCATTGTAATTGTCACACTTTCAATACGTAGTCTGTGTTAATGACACACATTTGCACTCTACATCCAACCTAATTCTAGAGGGTTAAATAACAACGATGGAAAATTAACTTTAATCGATAGTTAATCTCTTCCATTCAACCTTTTATAAACCTATCAATTTGACAATTGTTCATTAGACATTAATAAATGAATCAAATGTGTCCATTACTTTATTTAAGCTACATTTTCTCTCCTTTATAATCTGAGAATTCCCAGGTGTGTCTGTTAATACATCTGTACAAATACTGATGAACTACAGATTAGAATATTAAAGTACAACTAAAAACAAGACTTTACCAAACCTTGATTGACGGAGCGCTCCTACAGTAGTTCTCCCCTGACGTGTTAAGTTGTTGTGTCTGTCTCTCAATCTGGTATGGAATTTACCTATGGAAATCTCTGCCCCGCCTGCACCTGTATGTATGTGTTTGTGCTGCGTTCGTTTGGTACATTACATTTAAAGTGACGCAGTAAATCACCAGTATAAGTGGTATCAAACATTGTTAGTCCTCTTTTGGTTTCTAAACTGGTGGCCCCCTCAACCAAATTGTACTGAAAATATATGCTTCACAAAACAGTGCTTACCCGAACCCTCCCCCTGATTATGTATTGTATATGGTATGGATGTTTGATATGGAGTACTGCATACTATAGGGTGCTGTTTGTAAAGTTCAACAATATTTACAGATCTGACTAGATTTATAAATCTGGTCATAATAAATATGTCCTCTTTTCAGTAGATTTTATTTTTGAGTCTCCAATTAACATATTTAAATGTTTATATCAAATCTAAAATCTGTCTTTTGAAATACATATTGCAAAAAATACATGTTTAAAATACATCTAAATATTTTATTTACAAATAAACATGAACCAAAACATACATATTCAGTGTATATATCACTTCGGTACTGAAAAATACATATTTAAATAGAAATTATATGTTTTATTCAAATCTTAAATCTGGATGACGTATTTAAATGCTTAGCTCAAACAAAATGATTTTGATTCAACCATTTGAAAACGACCAGGCCGTCCATCTCGCTTAGCAAGGTTGACATTGGTCAGAAAACAAACACAAATCCACACAAAAACAGATTCGTAAAAATGTTTCTTCCTGTGCTTAATGGAAAAAAAAACATGCATCCATCAGTCCTCAAATGATGAGATCAATAAATCATATACAGGAATTGTCTTGGGTATCTGTATGGAACCTCTTATGCAGGAAACCTTCCCTGGCCTTTTCAGAGCCATGAGGGATTCAGGTTCAGAAAACGTTCTTGTCTCTTTCTGTATTAATGACATTGCACATAACATATTACAAAACTCGGTATGAAAAACACAAAATCTAACATGCAGGTAAACAAATATAATAATTACATAATAAAGTACTTGATCAGCATCAGTGATAAAAGGGCAACATTGAGTCAGGTCGGGTCAAAAGTACAAAGCTATCAGTCAGGGCTTTAAATTGTTGAATGTGGACATGGCCCTGGGCATGAAGGCAGATTTGGCTCTGATGGTTTTCCCTGTACCGTTTAGTTTTTTTCAGATCTTTTCATTTTTGTACGTTTTCAATGTATTTTTTAACATCTTCACGTTTTCTCTGGCAATAATTATGGACGCTATCTTACGAATGGTTGATGAGATCACGTGGCGGGGAGGCCAGGATTCAGTTGGCATGTGGTGAATATCATGTCCACAGCGCTCCTGTTCCTCCTTAAGCCACACTGGTCTTCAGTCACGATGGTGGTGAGTCTGCGGAGCATGATTAGTGCCAGCAACTGAGAGGAGTGATATGTCCCTGCTGTTAACGCAAATGGATCTGGCCCCCTTGTTTTTATAAATGGTGACAATGTTTGCATTCCTCCATTGATGGGGGACGCTCTCTTGACACCATATCAGGGAGATTAACTGGTGGATCGCTCTGTGACAGAGATAGACCTCTGTTTCAGGATCTCAGCAGGGATGGAGTCAGGTCCCGGAGTCTTCTTGTTTTTTAGCAATCTTATGGCGGTGCAGACTTCGGAGAAGGCAGGTGGGAGGTCGATGCTCTGGATGGTGGGGAGAGTTGGAAGCTCCTCCAGGACTGAGAAGTCAACTGGGGTTGGCTCGTTTAAAAGGGCCTCAAAATGTTCACGCCACCTCTGGACTATTTTTATTTGGTCCTAAATGAGAGAGGAACCCTCAGCACTTCTAAGGGGGCAGAGAGAACAAGTTCTAGGGCCCTGGGTGGTCTTCATGGTGTCATAGAAGTTATGCATGTCGTATCTGTCCACATAGGATAGAATTTCATGTGCTCTGGAGACCCACCATTCATTTTCTATGCATCGCCATGACCAGATGCAGTCCGCGAAGATACATACACAAACATGCACACGCATGCACGGACACAAACACACGCACAGATGCACACACACACACACACACACACACACGCGCGCGCGCACACGCACACACACACACAAACATGCACACACATGCACGCACACACACACATACAGACATTACATTCCAAAAGTTACATTCCAAAATCTACACTGAATAAAAACAAATTCTACTAAAAACACAGAAGAAATATGACCAAACATCGATCGATATCAGTTCCATATCATTAATACGCTAATTATAGGACAGATTAGTAATTCATATTGGTACGGCATGGGTTAATATGCTCCCTTGATAATTTAGAGACCCTTGATGCAGGACAGTTTCCCAACCCTGTGGAGGTAGAGGAGGGGATGGACAAACCCACAGACCACAACTTTGCTAAAATCAATTTCGAAAGCTAACGAGAAATGACTGTCTGAAATGTGACTCATTAAAGCTAATATCACAATAAGTGGTAAATAGGTCACCACAGTAGACACCAGGATAATCAATACGATCTTAAACGCCCTCATCTTCATGTTGTTTGTCCCCTCCCTCTCTCCATCCCCCGGCCCTGGATGTTTGAGAACCTTGAGAACGGACAGGCAGCAGAACAGCATCACCACAAAATAGACTATGAACTGGCACTGTAAAAGGTTGACAATCACGGTTGAAAAATTCACCAACAGAGAAGCACAGCAAGAGCCAAACACCATAAGCCAGACCACAACACAACACCCCACCCTGTACCTCAGGGGTTTGTACTTGAGAAAGACCACAGGGTGGACCACCGCCAGGTAGCGCTCTACACAGATGCAGCACTGGAATAGGGGCCGACCTGTGTTTATGAACCCACATGAAAAAGAAGTAGCTGACAGTGATCCAGGCATGAGGTAGAATTCTATTATGGAGATGATGTTAAACAGGCAAAAGAGGATCTCAGACACGGTCAGGTTGAGAGCGAAGAACTCTGAGGCTATGGTCCCACCCGCTCCGGTCACTATCAGCCACAGGACGTAGCCATTGGTGGGGAGGCCCAGGATGAGGTTGGTTGCATAGGGAGCAACAGACAGTGGCATGACATTTGTCTCATTCAGAGAGGTGGGAGAAGGGGTGAGACTATCGTTGATTTTGGATACGTTCATCTCTCCAACGAACATTGTAATATGTGACCGTATGGAAAGATATCTGTGAAGAAAAGAGCCAGAGAGAGATGTGATTGGTTTCTTGTACACAAAACTCCTTTGTATTCATGTCACACATTTGCACATTGAATCACTCTATAACCAACTCAACACAACAGGGTTAGATAACAATGGTGGAAGAGTAACATCAATCTCTTCTTTTAAGGAGTAGGGTGTACATCTGTTGGAAATCTGCCACTTCTGGCCACCGCGCCAAAGTTTCAAACAACAACATCTTCCCTAATAACAATACATAGCCCCTCAAATGGACTTGCAGTGTCAGACATTAGCTGTTGTGCTGCTGCATGCAGGCATGACTCAAAGAGGCAGAGTCCTCTCCCTAGAACATCCCTTTGAAAGCACTTTCGTGGGACCAGAACAGTGTTCGTCAATGAAATATTTCTTTCAGGGGATCTAATTCCCTGATCGCTAAACATCATTACAGTCATTACAACCATGAGGAAGCTTTTAGAAAGCTTGAATGTTACATTTTGCACCCTTAACCATTTAATAGACCTGTTAACTTTGCAATTGCTCCACGGATACTTATAAAGCTACACCTTGTCTCCTTTATACTGTAAGAATCCCCAGGTTTGTCTATTTATATATTTGTACAAATACTGATGAACTACAGATTGGAATGTTACAGTACAACTAAAAGCAAGACTTTACCAAACCTTGATTGACGGAGTGCTCCTACAGTAGTTCTCCCCTGACGTGTTAAGTTGTTGTGTCTGTCTCTCAATCTGGGATGTGATTTACCTATGGAAATCTCTGCCCCGCCTGCACCTGTATGTGTGTGTTTGTTCTGTGTTTGTTTGGTAAAAGCCCAATTCATCCTGGAAAAAGCCCAATTCATCCCAAATTTAATCTGAAAAAGAAAATATTTAGCTGTTCCCAAAGCCTCTATAAGAGCTGTTTGATATACAACAGAGTTTCTCAACTGCAGTCTTGAGGACACACAGGGTTGCACATCTTTGTTCAGGCCCAGCTCTCCTGATTTAACTCATTAAAGGGCTTGTTGATTTGCTAGTTGATTTGGTCCTGCGGTTGAATGAAGTTTGTTATCCCTGGGCTTTAGAATATGATAAATGAGTAGAGAAACACTGCTTTGAAATACGGTGGTCTGGGTATTTACTGTACAGGGTAATTATTTTGCCATTCAATTCAACTTTTGACAACATTTAAGACTGCAAACAGCAAACAGTAAACAGGATGATGTCATTGTAATTGTCACACTTTCAATACGTAGTCTGTGCTCATGACACACATTTGCACATCGAATCACTCTACATCCAAACTATTTCTAGAGGGTTAGATAACAACCATGGAAAATGTACTTGAATCGATAGTTAATCTTTTCCATTCAACCTTTTATTAACCTATCAATTTGGCAATTGCTTCGTATATGAATAAATTAATCAAATGTGTCCAATCCTTCATTTAAAAGCTACCTTTTCTCTCCCTTATACTCTGAGAATTCGCAGGATTGTCTCTTAATATATTTGTTCAAATACTTGATGAACTACAGATAGGAGTTTAACAACTAAAAACAAAACTTTACCAAACCTTGATTGACGGAGCGCTCCTACAGTAGTTCTCCCCTGATGTGTGAAGTTGTTGTGTCTGTCTCTCAATCTGGGTGATGTAATTTACCTATCCAAATCTCTGCCCCGCCTGCACCTGGATGTGTGTGTTTGTGCATGCACATGCACACAGCATCGACAGAATACGACAGAGTAAAAAAACACTACTATGAAATATGGTGGTCAGGGTATTTACTGTACAGGGCAAGTATTCTGACATTCAACTACCCTCTTTCAGACGTAACAAATAAAACATTATTTTTCTTCAAATACTTTCCCTCCTTTTCAGTGACCCTTGTTGCAGGGCAGCGTGCAGGTCCGATGGAGAAAGAGGAATGGCTGTCCAAACCCACAGAGGAATTCAAATTCACAGACTTATGTAACACTCATTAGCGTCAGCTGTGTTTGTACATACTTCAGTTATTTCCATAAGCGTCGTGGCAGACGTGGTGTCAGTAAATACTTGTTGACCTCGGTCAAGGCATTGGGGTGGGAGTGGTCAGTCAAGTTCAGTTTCCTTTTCAAAGGTGGGGTTGATATAGAGATTATACTGAAAGGAAAGCTCACTCCACAACCAAGATTTGTCAGATGTATTCAAACCTTGAAGTGCATCTGTTATGCACTTTAGATCCAGCTATGTCTCCAAAATGAATTGAGACCATAAACACATTTCTTGATTTATTTTCATGATTATATTTTCTATTAAATAATTTGAAGTCTTTCTCTGTTTGAATCTAATGAATCTCTGTTTGTGTCTAATGCTGTTTTATAACTGTGACAGTATGTGTACAAATTCAAACAAAGGTAAGCGATTCATTCATTATGACATCTGGATTGTTTCAACAGACACTGTAAGACTGGAGATCATTCATCTGGCTTGCCTGCAGTGAAGAAATGAACACCTCAATAGGAAATCACACCTGTTCTCCTTCCTTCAACTGCTCAGATGAGTCTGCCAGGGAACCAGTCTATTCCCTCTTTGCTGCCTCGCATTTAGTGAACCTCATCCTGGGCCGCCCCATCAACGGCTTTGTCCTGTGGCTGATAGTGACCGGAGCGGGAGGGACATTGGCCTCAGAGTTTTTCACTCTCAACCTGACCGTGTCTGAGATCCTCTACTGCCTCTCTGCTGTCTTTGTGTTGCTCCCAGTTTGCGGCGTTAAAACAATCGTTTTCGATCTTTCAATCAAACTTTCTACTGGTTTAGTAGCCACAGGTCGGCCCCTGTTCCAGTGCTGCATCTGTGTAGAGCGCTACCTGGCGGTGGTCCACCCTGTGGTCTTTCTCAAGAGGTACAGGGTGGGGTGTTGTGTTGTTGTCTGGCTTATGGTGCTTGGCTCTTGTTTAGCCAATTTATTTGATTCCAATCGAACAATCCCAGTCTTTTACATGGGCCAAGACCTTGTTGTGTTTTCAGTGATGCTGTTCGGTTGCCTCTCAATTCTCTGGGCTCTGAAAAAGCCTGGGCCGGGGGACGGAGAGAGGGAGGGGACAAACAACATGAAGTTGAGGGCCTTCAGGATTATTTTGATTATCATGGTGTCTTTGTTACCCACATATCTCCCACTGTTTGTCACTGTATCTTTAAAGCATTATCTTTCTTCTGAAGCGTTTTTATCAGCTCTGCTAATGTCTTTCTGCCTGTCATTGGTCATTGGGTTTGTCCAGCCCCTCCTCTACCTCCACAGGGCTGGGAAGCTGCCCTGCATCGGGAGCCTCTGAGATACATGAAAATCAATGAGGGCAAATTCGTTCATTTATAATCTCAGAACCCAGAATCTCATCTCTCTTTTGAGATTCTGGGGGGGCGTAGGAAGTAAACACTGGGGACCAGGAGTTGTCACATAGCCTCTATCTGAGTTTTAGCTGTAGTTCCACCTGAGCAACATGTGCTGCCCCTCCCTGTCCACACTGCCCTCTGTTAACAACTCGACTTCATGAGACCAATTCATGAACAGTTCTGAGTTTTCCACAGCAAACCAAACCTCAAATATCACTTCAGTGCGTTACAAGACGAATATGGATATGAAGTGTGACAAAATATAGTTACAGCATTGCATCTGTCTGTAATGTATTGTTATATTAGAACTGGTGAAACAGTATCTAGATTGTTGTAATATGTCTACATCGATGTATTGTATTGTCAGCATTTTAATTACAAATAATTACAATTACTTAAGTACCATAAGAGTCTTATATCACATCATGTATATGTTTCTCTCTGTTTAAAAAACAACAACTCTGTGTGTGAAATGTATTTCCTGAAGGGCTGTTGACCATGGAGTGCACATCCTTTTAACCTTGCATTATTAGGAAGCTGTTCTCTGTTCCTTTATGCGCTTTGCACAGTTATTTTAGGCACCTGTGTTACTATTTAGCCATTAAATGTTACACAATATATTATGTCTTTTGTGCCCTTTGTATATGCTGCTTTCTTGGCCAGGGCTTACTTGAAACAGAGATACAAATCGATTGATTACTTTTTCTTATAATGACTGATGGATAGATGATTCACTCACTTAAACAAATGTATTTGTTGTAAGTCGCTTTGGATAAAGGCATCTGCTAAATGCCATAAATGTAAAATATAAATGTACAAATCTCAATGTGACTTCTCTGGTTAAATGTAGACAGATTAATAAAAGCAATAAAGGTGATATTCACATTCATTGCAGTGTCCTCAATTCATTTGAATTTTAACCATTATGTGTTTTTATGTTCGGGTGATTCCTATCACTTTGTAAATTCTTCCATGAATCAGAAGTAGAATTATCCTTGCACTGTTTTCATGTGTTTGTATGGCCTCAGCTGACCCTGACTGATGGTGTTTGAATTGAAAACACAATAAAACCACCACCAGGTGTGCAGCCTTTTGATCACTGGTCTATCCTAACATTGCTGTGCTATGATAACATATTCATATTTACATATTCATATTTCACCCAGAGAGAGACAGGCCAAACCCAAAGATCCATCAGCTCGGTATCCATCAGGATGAGGGTTGAACTATTGGCCTCGCACTTGGGACAATAAGTCCCTGTGCAGTTGGCATGGGGCCCCCCGTCGAATAGCTGGGCTATCTGAGACCTCCAGGGTTTCCTGGGCCAATCTAGGTGCTCTCACTCTGTTGATGTCCCTACGTGCTTGAGGGCTTGAAACACTGTGTAGAGCTCAAACAAAATGGCCACTCACAAAGCGTCGGTTGTGTAGCGACCCTTCTTCTGAAGTGATGTGTCAGTCGTCACAACCCTTCGCTCACTGACAAATACATTTGTTTAAGTAAGTGAATCCTCTAACCATCAGTCATCATAAGATAAAGTAATCAATGCTCAGACCAGGGGCCATTGGCAGTCACAATACTAGATTTTTTTTTATTTTTATTAACAGGAGAGAAACTTGTACAGGGGGGTAGTGGGGGTGAAGAGGTCTTTAGGAGGGACAGTTAAGATGTAGCCTGAAGAGATGTAGGTCTTCAATCTATGGCGGAAGATTGGTAGTGACTCTGCAGTCATGACAGCAGTGGGAAGCTCGTTCCACCAGCGGTGCGCCAGGACAGGGCGAAACAAGTAACAGGGAGCCCACGTGTTCTTGGAGCGGACCGGGGGGGGGGAGGAACAGGGGGGACCTGTAGTGTCGACTCCGCAACCGCAGCCTGTACCAGGTGTGATTGAATAGGGGTCTTCAGTGTCGGTACACAAGACTGTGTGTCCCATAGTGAGCGGTCGAACCGAGTCAACTGAAAGAGAACCTGTTGGACATCAGACAGCACTAATAGAGGCTTTGGAAACAGCTGAAGGTTTTTCTTTGAACATCAGATTTGGGTTGGTTTGGTCTTTTTCAAACCAACACCCGAGATCTGGTCTTAGAAAAGTGGCACCATTGATACATCCTCCTCAATCATACTAATGGTCAGTCCTGTCATTTACAATGGAGTTACATTTGCATGTCTGGTGTAGTCCCACAAGGTGATGGGCAGCATCAACTTCTTAATGTCATAAGGTGTGTGTCTGTGTATATGTGTGTGTGTGTGTGTGTGTGTGTGTGTGGGGGGGGGGGGGGTGTGTGTGTGTGTGTGTGCGCGTGCGTGTGCGTGTGTGTGTGTGCGTGTGTGTGTGAATGTCAGAATACTTAAAACAGTAAATACCCTGACCCCCATATTTCATAGCAGTGTTTCTCGACTCTATTCTGTCAAAGCTCAGCACTCATCAGCGAGCTAATCAACACTAACCCTAACCCTAACCCTAGCCCTTTAATTAGTTAAATCAGGAGCTAATCAACAGGCCCTTTAATTAATTAAATCAGGAGCTAATCAACAGGCCCTTTAATTAGTTAAATCAGGAGAGCTGGGCTGGAATAAAAATGTGCAACCCTGTGGGTCCGGAGGACTGCAGTTGAGAAACCCAGTGTGTGTGTGTGTGTGTGTGTGTGTGTGTGTGTGTGTGTGTGTGCGCGCGCGCTGCAGCTGTACTTTCCCTAACAGGTTATCTCCCAGACTTGTTAATAGTCTCTCACATGGACAACATCACCTTAATGTCACCAGGTAACGACACAATCAATGATTGTGTCCCATGTATAGATTCACCTATTGTCAGACAATTGTGGCCAATGGGTGGGCCCTGTGGCTGATCTGTCTGGTCCTGGTTCATTGACAAAGAAGACTGGGGGGTTTGATATCAGCCTGGGTGTGAATAAGCTTCTGTACACCCTGGTGTCACCTGCTTTCATGACTGGCGTACAGGTCTTCAGGGATATCTTAAGAAATATAGTAATTCTCTCTCTCCCTCCCCCATCTCTCTCTCTTCCTCTCTCCCTCTTCATGGGCCGTCTCCAGTGCTGTATGTGTGTGGAGCACAACCTAGTGGTGGTCCACCCTGTGATCTTCTGAAGTACAAACCCCTGAGGTACAGGGTGGCGTGTTCTGGGTAGGCCTGGCTTATTTCTTCATTGCCAGTGGGTTTGCGTGTGTTAAGATGTCACCTGAATAATATACGTATATATATAATAATATATGTATGTGTGTGTATATATATATATATATATATATGGTCATTGGAAGAGAATGAATAGAGCCGGCACGCTGAAATACTCCATCACCTACCGCTATGAAACAAACAACGTTTCCATCCGACAAGGATCTTCGTCAGGTCACCATGACCATTGGCTATATACTGTTGTTATACTGTGTTTTATTAGGACAGTTTGGGTTCGGGGTTTTGGTGTGCGCCTATGCAGCCTCTGTGTTGTCTTGTCAGGCTATGTACTTCCTCCTCCTCTATCTCCACAGGGCCTAGAAATGACCTCGCATACGACACTGATGCCGTTTTGGTCGCAGAGAAACATCTTAGAGGCGTCTGGACCTTGTAGAGTTAATAGACCAGCAGACAGCAGGTAACTATGGTAAAGTAGGTACTAAAGTAATAATAGTTGAAGGGCAAGCTATTTGTTTCTATGCACAAACATGTTGAGCTGTTTTACGATGTATTGACTTTTGAGTGAACATGAGGTTTTTCACATTTACATGAATGGCATTTAGCAGACGCCTCTATCCAAAGCGACTTACAACAAATACATTTGTCTCAGTAAGTGAATTATCTATCCATCAGTCATCATAAGATAAAGTAATCAATGCTCAGACCAGGTGCCGTAGGCAGTCACAATGCTAGAAGAAGGATTATTATTTTATTTTTTTAACATGTCTTAGAGTTTTGTCATTGCTTTAGCATTTCACCCATTTTACAATATATTTTGCTATTTTTTACACATAATATTTTGCTTATATATTGTTTTTCATGTCCCATGCACCAACCTCACCAAGTCAATTTCCTCTATGTGCAAATATACCATTGACTTAATAGTTCCTGCTTTGTTACCATATCAAGCACTTGGGCTGCTGCTATGAATTATGCTTTACTTCATTGTGTTTTCATCCAAGAGGAAAGAATACGTCTTTGAACATTATTGTGCCTATCCTTTCAGTTGTCTCCTACATGAACTTCATCATAAATGTATCTCCGTCTCCTCAATAAAAAATTTCCAGGCCCAGTATAGGCCTAATCCTCCCCTATTTTCTTTCACACCTGTCTGTAATAATGTAGCAACAGATATTTTTCCCTCATGAAAATAATGTGAATAAAGGTCAGCTCCCTGTCCCCCCAGAATAAAGGTCGGCTCCCTGTCCACCCAGAATAAAGGTCGGCTCCCTGTCCCCCCAGAATAAAGGTCGGCTCCCTGTCCCCCCAGAATAAAGGTCGGCTCCCTGTCCACCCAGAATAAAGGTCGGCTCCCTGTCCCCCCAGAATAAAGGTCGGCTCCCTGTCCCCCCAGAGTCGCTGTCACTAATAAGGGTTTCTGATGACGCCAGAGAGATAAAGGAGGGGGGGGCAGGGGGAGGGGGCCCGAAACGGAAGTCCACAGAGCGTCTTCATGTAATGTTGTAGCAAGCTGGCTAGCTAGCTGAATAGCAAAAGTAGCTGAAAAAGTCGTCGAATTACCCCATAAAACATTGTGGATATATATCGGGTTGTGTGAAAACAAAGTTTCAACCATGCCAGGTGCGTTTTTGAAATTCCAATCGTTGCGCTCCTCGCCAGCCACTGTTGTCCAGCTCAAATGTGACCTGATTCGTGTAGCGAATGTTATGTTTAGCTAGGTGGAGTTAGCCTGCTATGGGTAACATTTCCTGCTAAGCTAAGTGGTAATGAAGCCTGTCGCTAACTAACCTGTTAATTAGCTAACGTTAAATTACACTTATATGATAATACCTGGCTAATGTAGTTGGCGAGCTAAGCTTGTGTGCGATGCTTTTGTTACAAGGGGAGAGAGACAGCTCAACGTATGTATTACATAATCAGACGTTAGCGAGCTAAATGGAGTGACTTGAGCAAGAACTGCAAGTTTTGTTAGCATGCTAGCTACGTTCTTAGCTTGTTAGCCAGCTAAGTTACCCCCTACTTAGTTCATGGCGAACGAGCGAGTTAGCTTGCCGGCAGCAACACTGATCCCAATGAGCTAGCTAGCTACAGCGGGTGGCTGTCTAGTGTTAATGAAACCCAGCATGTCGTAGGCTATTTTTCCACCCTACTTAGCAAGTTGTCTAATCGTGTTTCATGTCGTGAACATACGCTGCCCCAGCAGCTGTCCTCAAGTCTCATGAAGCTAATGCTACGATCGGACGGTTTCGAACGCAAATAGAAAGCTGGCTTTCCGAAGCCACCTCCAATTAGCCGTGTATGTACACGTCTACTTGGCGTGGCCAGCAAACCAACCATCAGATGCATGTGGCCTCTGGCATCTCCTGTAATGTAAGCGGTTCGACTTCAGTCGTTGGTTGGCTACATAGCCTAGCTAGCTGTCCCGTTAGATGGTTAGCGCAGTGGTTAGCTAGCTCATGTTGGCTTATTGCAGCTGGGACACGCAGGTAGGCCTCGACGTCCATGTGGGGTTTGTCATCATTATTTTCATGCCCGCTCCTCAATGCTGACGATCTACACAGAGGTCGGGTGTTATTGAGTAATAATGTGCAGTCCACGGAGACCTGCCACTGACGGTACTGTCACATCAAATAGTACAAACGCAAGTCAGAGTAATTGACACATCCACTCAAAACGGTCAACTAACCAAAGTAGTTGGGAGATGAGGTATCATTACCCGTTGTAAATGTGTGTGTACGTGTTGGTAGCGGAAGCAAATATTTCCATGCTGCTCTGTGTGGATTAGTTGTAGCTATGTTTCTTTTTTTCTTTTTCTTAATGTCTTTCTAGAATGTATCCTGACTTGAAGTTGTATGGCATAACCTTACAATCCTCGGCTATACTTGTGTTTTAAAGTAGTTTGTATTTATCATTATTATTTTCAGTACATTTTTACAATTTCCACTGTGTGTGTGTGTGTGTAAACCCTACAGAGCCTGCAGAGATGAGTAGTCCTGAGTTGATGAAGACAGCCGGGGGGAGCAGCGGCTCAGGGAAGGAGGAGAATGTGGCCAATGGACACAAGGAGGGCGAGGCGAACCCCTTCGCTGAGTACATGTGGATGGAGAACGAGGAGGAGTACAACAGACAGGTCAGTGACGGGTCTCCCCGCCTCCACCATCAGGCCTCTGCAGCTCATCCAGAACACTGCCGCCCATCTGGTGTCCAATCTCCCCAAATTCTCCCATGTCACTCCCCTCCTCCGCACCCTTCACTGGCTCCTTCACTCCAGCTCGCGTCAGATTCAAGACCCTGGTGCTCGCCTACCGGGTGGCAAAGGGAACAGCCCCCAAACCCGCTCACTCCGCTCTTCCACCTCGACTGGCCGCCTGGCACCGCCGCCTCTACGTGGATGCAGCAGTCGTACTACTCAGTCACGGCTTTTCACGATCCTGGTGCCCCGCTGGTGGAACGAGCTTCCCACTGCTGTCATGACTGCAGAGTCACTACCAATCTTCCGCCGTAGATTGAAGACCCATCTCTTCAGGCTACATCTTAACCGTCCCTCCTAAAGACCTCTTCACCCCCACTGCCCCCCTGTACCAGTTTCTCTCCTGTTAAAAGAAAACGCATTGTGACTGCCTATGGCCCCTGGTCCGAGCATTGATTACTTTTCTTATGATGACTGTTGGATAGATGATTCACTTACTTAAACAAATGTATTTGTTGTAAGTCGCTTTGGATAAAGATAGGCTAAATGTAAAATGAAGAGACAGGTCAGTGGATGGAGAAAGAGGAGTACAACAACAAACTGATCAGTGATTACACCAGACAGGTCAGTGATTACACCAGACAGGTCAGTGGTTTAAGAACAAGGAAGAGTACACCAGACAGGTCAGTGATTACACCAGACAGGTCAGTGGTTTAGGCCCACTCATTATCCCTATGATCAGGAGGTCCCTTTCACAAATCCTGAATTAAGTTACGCTGTCCCAAATTCTGAGGGCTCATGTAGTCATCCACAAGGCTTCAGTGTGACTCAACCCTTCTCCCCAAAGTGTGCACCTTTTCACTCATGATGTAGGTAGAAGCATCCGGAAAAACAAAAAGCATGCAGCCTGTTCCAACCAGATGGGTCGCAGGTAAACCTGTAAATCGTAAAAGCCACTGCAAAACTGGTGCGATCGGCAATTGTGGTTACCGTTGATTCAACATTTGGGACGACAAATTTCAACTTGAGCAACTTAAATTCCACCGTGTCAGAAAACATGCAGGGGAAAATATTTTGTGCTATTTTGACAAGGCCTACTACAGGAAGTTCATTCTGTGTAGGGAGTTATTTTCAATGCGTCACAAGTCCTGCTAATGTGATCTTTGCTTTCTTGTTGGTTTAAAAAAAAAAAATGTGGCTGGTGAATCTTCGCATCCATCAGAGCAAAAAGTAAATTTTATGCCCTGAGTCAATTGTATGGAAAACCCATATGGTCGTAATCAGAACTCGCATGCTTTCACCTATATTGTATGATCTGCTATGTTGTTTGAGAAGATACTTTGCGGTTCTACGTGGGCAAAACTTTCTGTTGCATGAGCAGATTAGGCTGCTTCATTCAACGTTTTCTTTATATGCTGGAGAGGTAAGAGAGAGGTAAGCCTCTGGTAAGATTAGGCTTGAGGCCGCTTTCAGTGGAGACTTCACAGAGTGAGTGAGTGAATATCTGTTTATGATTTTAATGAGAACCCTCTCAATCCTTTTTCCCTTTGTTGCTGTCCAAGGTGGAGGAGGAGCTTCTGGAGCAGGAGTTCTTGGAGCGCTGTTTCCAAGAAATGCTGGAAGAGGAGGATCAGGATTGGTTCATTCCTGCCAGAGACCTTGCCCCGGGCGTGGGGCAGCTTCAGCAACAGCTCAACGGGCTATCGGTCAGCGACGGAACCGCAGACGACATTGCGGTGAGTTCAGTCAGGGTGATTCTCTGGTGAGTTCAGGCAGGGTGATTCTCTGGTGAGTTCAGTCAGGGTGATTCTCTGGTGAGTTCAGGCAGGGTGATTCTCTGGTCAGTTCAGGCAGGGTGATTCTCTGGTGAGTTCAGGCAGGGTGGTTCTCTGGTGAGTTCAGGCAGGGTGGTTCTCTGGTGAGTTCAGTCAGGGTGATTCTCTGGTGAGTTCAGGCAGGGTGATTCTCTGGTGAGTTCAGGCAGGGTGATTCTCTGCAGCATTGTCTAGTTTGAGCACACAACCGACTCCCCCCCCCCCCCAACCTACTCCCCCCCACAACCTACTCCCCCCCCAAACTCTCGATACTATAGTATCTCTCCAGAAGTGCCTCTAAATAAGCCCTTCTGGACTACTATTGAGAGTTAAGGAAAATATATATTTTCTTAAAATATATTTCTTAAAAATATATCTTAAAAATAAAATGTTTATTTTCATGTTTATTCTTTACTTTTGTCCAGACAGGTTTGGGGGTCCTGTTTGTTTACATTCGTATTAATTTCACGTATCTTCTCTTCTCCCTTGCAGCGCAAAAGCAGCTTGAACCCTGAGGCGAAGGAGTTTGTGCCGGGGATGAAATACTAGGGCCCCACCACCAGGGGGAACCCTCATAGAGACTCTGTGACTGCTGGCTGCCCAGCGGTCACCCCTACACCTGTCTGCTTTTGGGCCGTGTGGGATCGATGGGGTGGGGCAGGGAGTGGGTGGGCGGGGGTGTATACTCTTCAATAAGCTTTTTATTTCCGTTATGTACCCATGTGGAAAACTGGGCCAGGGCAGTATGGGAGCAAGGGGTTGGGTGGGGGCCATCAGTGTAAAGAGTTCCTATTGGACAAGACAGCAGCAGAACAGAAGTCAGGGTTGTGTAGAAAGTTGTATGTTCATTCCCCACCCCACCCCACCCCACCCGCCCCTGATCATTGTTGCTGTTTCTTCTCTTTTTGTTTGCTGTTTTTTTATTTTCCTCTGAGAGGCTGGTTTTAGGGAGGGCGGTGTCAGGCGTGTGTGAGGGAAGGGGATGTGGGCGGGGCGAAGGGTGACAGACAGACAGACAGACAGACGGACGGCAGCGGAAGGACGGACGGACGAACCTGGCGTGAGTGGAGCTGACGGCAGCTTGGAACCTGTGAGGGATTTCCTTGGAAAAAGATTTTGTTTTTTTTTTGTTTTTTTTTGTTTTTTTTTAAAACATGAGTTGAAATCCTGTCACAGTGTGCGACTTGCATTAACAAAATGAGGACAAAACAAGTATGGTGAAATAAAGATCAGGTTCCCTCTCGGGCATTTTGTTTGTGATCATTGTCCATAAGTGTCATTGCCATATTAGTTATGTATTTTATAATATTAGTTGATATTGTTATTTTATGCTCAACTACTGCTATTTCAGGGAAATGTGTTTGTGTGTAGTCATTTGGTTGTGTTGTAACTACACATTTAATTCCTTCAAAGACAGTACATATTTATTGATAAAAAGGAAATGTTGGCTCAAACAATACTTTTGAATTCAGTTCATATACTCTGATATTTCTGTATTTAAAATAGTCAGGCTGAAAGTTGTTTCCAAGGTGAGTGACAGGGTTGGTCCTGGACGGGGTTGGTCCGTCTCTGTTGTGTGGTGTTAACGCCAGCCCCGCCATGATAGCCCTGCAACCAAACCACCCTGTCAACATTCACAACATCACTCTTCTCCTGTCCTCACCATCTTCACCCTTTCCACTCTGGTGTAGTTCCCTGTTCTCTCCCTCTACTAACCCACATGGATTCAATAGCGTAATATAATAATATACGCCATTTAGCTGACGCTTTTATCCAAAACTGCGACTTACATTGCAATTTTGGAACACAGCCCCAGATATGGCAAGACAGTGTACTAGTCACTCATGTGGCTAATGTGCCCCACCTCACCTCTCTAGTTCCTCTCCTCCATCCCCACCTGTGTGGCCCTTACCCCTGTGGTGTATTGCCTCTGGTACTCTGAGCGGGGGTGCTTGTGGGTCTGGGGGCCGGTGAGTCCGCTGGGCTGGGATGGAGAGGGCTCCAGGTGGCCCTTCTCCAGGCCGCTTGGGGGCTTCCTCTTCCCTGGGACGTAGCGCTCTGGCCCCTGGTACCGCTCTGAGTACTCTGACAGCCAGGGCCTCCTGGGGGTGGATGACAGAGGACCATAGATCATACGGGAATGTTCTAGACATCTGTTGTCATATTGGTGGCGTGGCGTGACATACTGTACTCTACCAGTTGGGAGTAGCTTCAGGCAGGATGTGGTGGGGGCCTCTGAAGGTGGAGGTGTTGTTTTGGTGGGTGTAGCTCTGGCTGTATGTGGTGACACCATCAAAGGGCAGTCCTACACACATCAGTCACAACAACGAGTACAACACCAGTGTAGATGTATCTGTTACAAATATAGGACTACCTACACACACATCACAAGCTGCCACCAACATACCCCAGTAACACAAACATACCCTAGTAACACCAACATACCCCAGTAACACAAACATACCCCAGGAACACTAACATACCTCAGGAACACCAACATACCCCAGTAACACTAACATACCCAAGTAACACCAACATACCCCAGTAACACAAACATACCCCAGGAACACTAACATACCTCAGGAACACCAACATACCCCAGTAACACAAACATACCCCAGTAACACCAACATACCCCAGTAACACCAACATACCCCAGGAACACTAACATACCCCAGGAACACTAACATAATAGTAAGAACCTGACTGCTGTTGCTGTTCTTTTTGCACTGTTTAAATTATTTTTATTGAATGTTTTACTTTTAGTATGTCTTGTCTTATCTGTTGTGCCTGGGCACTTTATCTGTCTCACCGTGGGAGAATGAGGAACGTCCTCTCGATTCCTTTGTATGTCTTGACATGTGAAGAATTGACATTAAAGCCACTTTGACTTTGACTTTAAATAGGCCGTATCAGGTCATGTCGGCTCAAAGTGATGGATTGAAATAGGACAATCTGGTATGTCAACCACTAACACCAACCGCAGCCATAAACCTACATGTACGTTCAACAGTCCTCTCATAGTTCCCCACATGTCCATCTGGCCACGCCCACCGAGCCACGACTCCGTGGAGGAGGCTGGCAGGGTGTTGTGTCTCCCCCTAGTGGTGGGCCTACCTGAGTGCATGAGGGCAGACTGGGTGGCGATGCGCTGGTTGATCTGGCCCTCGAGCCTGGCCGAGTGAGTCATGTCACGACGGAACTGCTCTGCCATAAATTCCTCCACCTGCAGTGGTGTCTGCGCATCACCATCTGTGACAACAGGTTAGGGCATTAACACACACGCGCACACACACGCACACACACACACACGCACACGCACACACACACACACACACACACACACACAGACCCCAAGGTAGTATAGACAGCTTAATGACATTTTGCCAATGTTATTTCAAAAATAAAAATAGGTATGGCTCCTACGGTTGCCTCTCACCTTCTTCACTGCCAATGTGAGGCAGGCGGCCCGCTGATCTCTCTGACTCCACTCCAGGCGTTGACCCCAGCGCTGGGTCTCCCGTGGCCTGGGTCCATGCCTCTTTCCGGGCTGGACCAGGGCGAGCAGGGCCAGAGTTGTGCATGGAGGTCCGGGAGAGAGACAGGGAGACCTGTTTGTGTCCAGAGGCAGTGGAGGAGGGGGCAGAGGGGGAGGACACTGCTGGCCTTCCCTCCTCACCATTGGAGCGATGGGGAGTTATCTGACCCGGGCCCTTCTGACCCGGGCCCATCTTCTCCACCTGGGTCTTTGCCATCCTCTCCCTCTCACTCTCCAACATGGCAGCCATCACTGTCCTCCCCTTCTACAGACCAAATCAAATCAATTTGGATTTGGTCACGTACATCGCATGGCCCCTGGTCCGAGCATAGATTACTTTTTCTCATGATGACTGACGGATAGATGATTCACTCACTTAAACAAATGTATTTGTTGTAAGTCACTTTGGATAAAGGCGTCTGCTAAGTGCCATAAATGTAAATGAAATGCTTTGGGATCTTGCTCCTCAATCAACAGCAGTCAATAACAATCCACGAATCAACAATACAATGTCATATAGTAATAAAACAGTGACAATAGTAGTGCATGAGGGTGTAGTGTAAGTAGCAGCAGTAATGATTGTAATATTCACAATAGGAAGACGATGTCCAGACAGTACAGAAGAGGAGAGTAAAATAGAGAGAGGGAGGTACGGTGTGAAGGAGAGAGGGTGGATGAGATTGATAAGAAGCTCTATGATAAGATAACATCTATGCATCCTCCATCTAACGCCCATAAGACATGCCAGCCAAAGGACAGGCATGATCAATCTTGCGGGGAGACAGAGAGACTCACCTGAGTGAAGGTGTGGGAGACAGAGAGACTCACCTGAGTGACGGTGTGGGAGGACAGAGAGACTCACCTGAGTGACGGTGTGGGGAGACAGAGAGACTCACCTGAGTGACGGTGTGGGAGGACAGAGAGACTCACCTGAGCAAAGGCGGAGGCGGGGTTCCGTGGTCTGTTGGTAGCGGTCTGGAAGCAATGCTTGTGATACTGAGCCCACATATCAGCCATCTGAAACACACACACACACACACACACACACACACACACACACACACACGCAAACACACACACACACACACACACACACACACACACACACACACACACACACACACACACACACACACACACACACTCAGTACAAAATAACTAGAGGAGGAGAGTGAAGTGTGTGTGTGTGTGTGTGTGTGTGTGTGTGTGTGTGTGTGTGTGTGTGTGTGTGTGTGTGTGTGTGTGTGTGTGTGTTTCAGATGGCCTACTTTTACCACCTGCCTGCCTTTTAGAGAGAGAGAGAGAGAGAGAGAGAGAGAGAGAGAGAATAGGAAGGAAAGACAGACATACAAGTTGTACCGTACCTTCTGGTGTGTGGTAAGAGAGGGCCCGGGCTGGAGACTGAACAGTCTGAGGGGGCGATCACTTGTGGGATGGTATTGGTCCCTGTATGTGCTCTGCTGCCCTCCTCTGGCCTGGGGGCCCTGGGGCTGGAGGAGAGGAGAGGATGCATCGTCTTCAAGGTCATCACGAATCCATATTTACAGAGTAGCTGCTTATCTTTATTCCCAGCGGTTGTTCAACTATTTGGCATGAGAAGAACGGTGTGTTTCCAACAAACGTATTATATTAGATTGAATAGATTAAATAGCTTACCTGAAATTGTCTAAAAGACTGCATTTGATCGCTGTTGTTTCCCTGAGGTAGTTAAACTGGTCATCAATACAAGATAACTCAGGGTCAAAGCGAATAAA
>NC_139675.1:1331593-1346593 GCF_951799395.1 Argentina silus
GTATTATTCTGAATATCAGTATTGCATGGCAACGTAACAGCACGACTTTTGGGAGGTGTCTCCATGCTCGGTGGCTTCTAATGTAAATATGACAAATGCTGTACAAACATTGAACATTGAACTTTTCCCTGCAACAGAATACATGGGTCATAGATGACTGTATCACCGCTCACACCCTTTAAGTAATTCCCTCTCGATGCCAACACTATCTGATCAGACTTGAATAAAGCAGCGACGTCGTGTGGTCCTCCTTATTAGCCCCATCCGCGGCTAGGATTATATCCCCAGATTGAGCATTTGGCGGGATTAACATCTTAAGTGTCTGGGAAAGTGGTTATATTCATATTTACATTTGGAGGTTGTGTGAATAACATAATTGTAGGCACAGGTGGGGCTAAAGACCTGTATAAATGCATCATTTAGTGGTCTCAGGCACATTATGTATAGGCTGAATAGGCCGACACTATCCTATCCTTTCTAGCATTGTGACTGCCTATGAACCTCTTCACCCTGTACTAACCCTAACCCTAACCCTAGAGGCCTCTTCACCTCCACTACCCCCCTGTACTAACCCTAACCCTAGAGACCTCTTCACCCCCACTACCCCCCTGTACTAACCCTAACCCTAGAGGCCTCTTCACCCCCACTACCCCCCCTGTACTAACCCTAACCCTAGAGGCCTCTTCACCTCCACTACCCCCCTGTACTAACCCTAACCCTAGAGGCCTCTTCACCTCCACTACCCCCCCTGTACTAACCCTAACCCTAGAGGCCTCTTCACCCCCACTACCCCTCTGTACTAACCCTAACCCTAGAGACCTCTTCACCCCCACTACCCCCCTGTACTAACCCTAACCCTAGAGGCCTCTTCACCTCCACTACCCCCCCTGTACTAACCCTAACCCTAGAGACCTCTTCACCTCCACTACCCCCCCTGTACTAACCCTAACCCTAGAGGCCTCTTCACCTCCACTACCCTCCCTGTACTAACCCTAACCCTAGAGACCTCTTCACCCCCACTACCCCCCCTGTACTAACCCTAACCCTAACCCTAGAGACCTCTTCACCCCCACTACCCCCCCTGTACTAACCCTAACCCTAGAGGCCTCTTCACCTCCACTACCCCCCTGTACTAACCCTAACCCTAACCCTAGAGACCTCTTCACCTCCACTACCCCCCTGTACAGAAAAAAGGAAATGTTCCTTCTTCTAGCATTGTGACTGCCAATAGCCCCTGGTCTGAGCATAGATTACTTTATCTTATGATGACTGATGGATAGATGATTCACTTACTTAAACAAATGTATTTGTTGTAAGTCGCTTTGGATAAAGGCGTCTGCTAAATGCCATAAATGTAAAATGGAAATGTTATCTGACACCCAGTGTATTTTCTCATCGTATGCTTTATTGCTTCTGCAAAGACACTCGTTGCTGTACACTACTGAAGCCTCCAGCAAAACAGCTCTCCTCCTCCCTCCCGTGTTGGTTTAAACAGGTACTTCAGGTATTCCAACACGACAACTTTGCGTGTGATAACTGTGACCGGTGGCGTGCGCTTTGCAGGAACTGTGAGCAGAGACACGCGGTGTGCCCTCACCATCACCTCGAACGCGCTCGCGTAATGACGCGCAGCTGCTTCGATGTTGTCGGTCCTCCACGGCCCGCTGCCTTCCTTATTGACTAACCTCGACCTCCAAACATGAAGACAACTGGCAGCTATCTTGCCGCTGCTGTTCTTTGGCTCTCAACTGCTTACATTCGTGGTCAGGTATCCACTTCTCATGGAGGTAAGCAAAGTCGGGACCAAAAAAAACGTTCATGGCATTTGAATTTAAACGAACTCTTTGGAGTGCGGTGGCGTGGGTGCAACAGATAGGCTGAACCCCAGTGCTAGCTAATGTTGTGGACCTGATGGTTTTTTAAAAAAAAACACACACACACACATGTTTTATTGAATCTAGGGTGTCTACCTGTTGTTGCTTTGATGGATAAGATGGATAAGAGACCCATTGAAATGCGGATTGAAATAAGAACATGTTGACTTTCCATGTGGTCTTTCACTTTTCTCATGATTATCACCGCGGAATGCAGAAGAGTCAGTCAACCAAGACTGGTTTTGTTTTAAGTTTCTCTGCGTTCATCTATTATGTCAATGAATTTCATATGTCATATGGGGTTTTGGTGGGGGGAAAGGGTGTACTGAAATATTATTGTGGGTGTACTGACACACACACACACACTCTATTTTTTTCATATTACAATCAGAAAATGCATGAGGGGAAAACCCCGTGTGTGTGTGTGTGTGTGTGTGTGTGTGTGTGTGTGTCAGTACACCCACAATAATATTTCAGTACACTCACATTAGTATGTTGTGTGTATGGGTGTGTACTGTGTCTGTGCTGTTTCAGCGTGTGCAAGTGTGTGTGCTGTTTCACCACCAACAGCTTTTGTATTGCGATTGAGCATTTAGGAAAGTGTTCCTCTACTAGTAGAAAGAAATTGTGTCAAAATGGTGGTGTATCCGAGTAAAAATGCATTTTAAATAGAATCTGGTTCTGAGAAATTGTTTTTTTTTTTTATTTCTTGATAGAAAAATACAGTTTTAGTTTTGAATATTTGAAATATATTTCTGATATATATTTTGGAATGTATAAAATATATATTTTAAAAATATATAAAAGTGGCCAATTTCGAATATTTCAAATGTATTTGAAAAATGCATTTCAAAATATATTTGAAATGTATTTATTTTCTGGATGGGTTGAGATGGTAATACTCACTCCTCAAGTTCAAATACCCCCACCTACCCACACTGTCCAATAGCTAGCTTTTCGATAGCGTAGCTGGTTAACATCGGGTATTTGAGGAGATGGTCACGTGTGTTGGCAGGTCAGAGGTCGCAAGGTCTAGGCTCGGTCGGAGCAAGTCGAATTGCGGGGTGACTGTTTGCACCAACTTGACGTCTGTTTCAGTGGCACCCCTTTTTGATCTCCCATTGATGATCTTTGATTGGTCCCCAGGGTGGGAGGCGGTGCTGGGTGTGTCCAATGGCAGCGTCCTCCTCCTGGACCCCTCGTCTGAGACTCTCTACCTTGGGGCTCGAGGCTCCATCCTGGCCCTGCACTCTACCAACCTCACCAGGAAACACCCGCCGGTGAGGGGGGAGGGGGGGGGGAGAGAGAGAGAAAGGGGGGGGGGGGGAGAGAAGAGACAGAAAGGGGGGGGAGAAGAGAGGGGGAGGGGGGGAGAGAAGAGAGAGACAGAAAGGGGGGGAAAGAGAGATAGAGGGGGGTTCTCTGTGTTTATCTTTTTAGCTGTGTGTGTGTGTGTGTGTGCGTGTGCGTGCGTGTGCGTGCGTGTGCGTGTGTGTGCGCCTATTATCACCTTGTGTATGTACCTCTGCATGCTCTCCTTTGCATGTATCTCAGACTACCTTTGTTTGCCCCTGCAGATTGAGTGGGAGACCCCAGGGGAGAAGAGGGTGACCTGCTCTAGTAAAGGACAGACAGAGGTGAACTCATGGACTGTGTTTCATCTGTGGAAAAAGATGAGGGCCTATGTGTGAATGTGTCAGAAGCAATACTGTAGAACTGAAAAGCTGTGAGTTGAACAGAGAAGATGTGGTTTGTGTGTGTGTGTGTGTGTGTGTGTGTGTGTGTTTGTGCATGCGTGCATGTGTGTGCACATGCGTGTGCGTGTGTGCGCGTACGTGCGTGCGTGCGCGTGTGTGGCCTGAATTGTACCGTTGCCATAACGATGGCTCAACTGACCTCCCACTTCCACCCCACTTGCAGGAACCAGACACCTTTTCTATACTGAGATAACACACACACACACACACACACACACACACACACACACACACACACACACACACACACAAACCACATCCTCTCTGTTCAACTCACAGTTTCCATTACATGCTGTATTTCACCCAGGGACAGTGTCAGTTAGGCAGGCATTAGTACTGAATGACAGAGGAATACATACGTGTGTTTTAACAATATGGAAACACAATCTATCTTAAGTTAATTGACATTATTCAGAACATTTGAATTTGAATTACATTAAACGGGTTAAATGGCAAACAGTACCCTGTGTCTCCAGGAACAGAGTTGAGAGACCCTGCGTTTCACTCCCAGCGCCATGCATGATTCTTACATCCTGGACCTTTCAGTCGTGACTGTTGTTGCCCTCTCCTGCTCAGATCTCTGTCTCCCTCTGCAGGATGACTGCAGTAACTACATCTGTCTGCTCGAGGCTCTGAAGGATGGCAGTATCTATGTCTGTGGTTCCTACGCCTATGACCCCAAGTGTGCTTTTATCGTGAGTTTCATACTCCCCCCCCCCCCCCTCTCTCTCTCCTCTTTCTCTCTCTCTCTCTTTTCTCTCTCTTTCTCTCTTCTCTCTCTCTCTCTCTCTCTGTCTTTCTCTCTCTCTCTCTCTGTCTTTCTCTCTCTCTCTCTTTCTTTCTCTCTCTCTTTTTCTCTCTTCTTTCTCTTTTTCTCTCTCTCTTCTCTCTCTCTCTCTCTCTCTCTCTCTCTTTCCTTCGTTCTTTCTAAGATTCCTAGAAGGTCAAAGTTAGCCTTTTAACCAATAAAGAGTCCTAAACCCTGAGTGAAGTTTCAGTTGTTTAATCCCAAGATGCATCAGTTAAGTACACCCAGAATGAGAGCTGCAGCTTCTCCTAACGTCCTCCCTTCACACCACACCGCCCCAAGAGATGAGAATGAGAGCTGCAGCTTCTCCTAATGTCCTCCCTTCACACCACACCGCCCCCAGAGAAGAGACTTGTAGAAGGAAAGGTCCAGTAGAGTGAACAGAACACAGTTTCTTTCTTAGATGCAGGCGTCCACCAGTGAAGCTGTGCTCCCCAAATAAATGTTGTCTCGTGGGAGAGAGTTCTGCAGAGCCTCGAGAAAACTTGAGCTTCAATAAGACATCACACTTGAAACTAGGCCGATGGCCGCTCAATACATACAGTTACACAGTTCACATACAGTTACACAGTTCACATACAGTTTCTATGCAATCTATCACTTTCTCTCTCTCTCTCTCTCTCTCTCTCTTTTCTCTCGCTATCCACAGTGACCTTTGTCTCTGTTTCAGGAGCCAGTGACCTTTGCCTCTGTTTCAGGACCCAGTGACCTTTGCCCTTGTGAAGGAAGGTGATGCAGTGAAGATGGAGAGTGGTAAAGGGAAGTGCCCATATGACCCCAGGCTACACCACACTGCTGTTACTGCAGGTTAGAGGATGAGGATGAGGAGGATGATGAGTAATCTTAGTTTGTGGTCCATATGTCTGGGTGTTGCTACCCCTCTACCCCTGCTACGCCATTTGTTATGCAAGTTGATATGTCATCTGAACTATATGTCATCTTGATATGTTGATATGTCATCGTGTTACAGTCCAACTCCAAACCCAGTGGTGTTGACACACTCCACCAAACTCGTGTGTGTGTGTGTGTGTGTGTGTGTGTGTGTGTGTAGATGGAGTCCTGTATGCTGCCTCCCCAACAACATTCCGGGGCACAGAGTTTGACATCTCGAGGACCGTGGCGCCCGAGGTGCGCATGGAGAACTCCGTCAACTGGCTCATGGGTGAGGTCACCCACCTGTCAATCACTCAGCCCTAGTGCATGATGGGATAGCGTGTGGACGAGTGCTTTGAAAAAACGCTTTTCACTTGTTGACTCTAAAAACACCCCATGTGCTGTACAAAAAAAACTAAAAAAAATGCCTGACTGAACTTTGACCTTGACTTGAATTTGACCTTGTTGTGCTTTAGTAGTGTGTCTGAGCTGTGGGTGTGTGTCTGCTCCTTGGCGATGATGTCATTGACATTGTATTACAATTGTTATTATTACATTACTGTATATTACATTATTATTACAGTCATTACTGCTGCTACTGACACGACACCACTACTGCTGCTACTGACACTACACCACTACTGCTGCTCCTGACACGACACCACTACTGCTGCTACTGACGCTACACCACTACTGCTGCTACTGACACTACACCACTACTGCTGCTACTGACACGACACCACTACTGCTGCTACTGACACTACACCACTACTGCTGCTACTGACACGACACCACTACTGCTGCTACTGACACTACACCACTACTGCTGCTACTGACACGACACCACTACTGCTGCTACTGACACGACACCACTACTGCTGCTACTGACACTACACCACTACTGCTGCTACTGACACGACACCACTACTGCTGCTACTGACACTACACCACTACTGCTGCTACTGACACGACACCACTACTGCTGCTACTGACACTACACCACTACTGCTGCTACTGACACTACACCACTACTGCTGCTACTGACACTACACCACTACTGCTGCTACTGACACGACACCACTACTGCTGCTACTGACACGACACCACTACTGCTGCTACTGACACGACACCACTACTGCTGCTACTGACACGACACCACTACTGCTGCTACTGACACGACACCACTACTGCTGCTACTGACACGACACCACTACTGCTGCTACTGACACTACACCACTACTGCTGCTACTGACACTACACCACTACTGCTGCTACTGACACGACACCACTACTGCTGCTACTGACACTACACCACTACTGCTGCTACTGACACTACACCACTACTGCTGCTACTGACACTACACCACTACTGCTGCTACTGACACTACACCACTACTGCTGCTACTGACACGACACCACTACTGCTGCTACTGACACTACACCACTACTGCTGCTACTGACACGACACCACTACTGCTGCTACTGACACGACACCACTACTGCTGCTACTGACACTACACCACTACTGCTGCTACTGACACGACACCACTACTGCTGCTACTGACACTACACCACTACTGCTGCCACTGTTCTATTATTACTAGATTATATTGTATTGTTGATTTGTTGACTGATGTTGATCGAGGAGGAAGATTCCAAAGCATTTCAATTACGGCTGTATTGCTTTATTTACGTGGCGCCTTTCATACAAAATTGCAATACAAGGTGCTTAACAGTAAAATATATGAGTACAGAACATACAAGCATACATACAGTACCAGTCAAAAGTAGATTAATATTGAAGACATCAAAACTATGAAGGAACACATATGGAATTATGTAGTGAACAAAAAAGTGTTAAACAAACCAGATATATATATCTGGATAGATAGATAGGTATATAGATACCAGTTTTATATTTTAGATTCTTCAAAGTAGCCACCTTTTGCTTTGATGACAGCTTTGCACACTCTTGGCAAGGTGTGTCCAAACTTTTGACTGGTACTGTACGTGACAAATAACATTTGATTTGATTTGAACAGATCCAGAGTTTGTGAGTTCGGCCCTGATCAGAGAGAGCCCTGACGACCCCAAAGGCGACGATGACAAGATCTATTTCTTCTTCACAGAGACGGCCGTGGAGTACAAGCTCTTCACCAAGGTCAGGGTCACCAGGGTGGCCCGCGTCTGCAAGGTGAGATCCTCTGTTTCTTAATCGATGTCTGTCTGTTTCTGTCTCTCTCTTTCCCCCTCCCTCTCTTCTCTCTCTCTCTCTCTCTCTTTCTCTAACTTGTTCCTCTCTGCTGTTTCTGTGGTCTTTTTCTCTCTCTCTCTCTCTTTCTCTCTCTCTCTTCTTCTCTTCTCTCTTTCTCTCTCTCTGTCTCTGTCTTTCCAAAAAAAAATGCAATATTATATCATGGATTATAGCACAACACAGTTAGGTGGTTCGAGACAGAAAAACTGAACTTGGACCGTCCACAAAGTATCCTCTTAGTGTTGTCTCTCTCTCTCTCTCTCTCTCTCTCTCTCTCTCTCTTATGGTACATTTAAAGACACTCTCTCTCTCTCTCTCTCTCTCTCTGTCTCTGTCTCTCTTTCTCTCTCTCTCTCTCTCTCTCTCTGTCTCTGTCTCTCTCTCTCTCTCTCCAGTCAGGTTGTTGAGTCAGGTTGTTGAGTCAGGTTGTAAGTGATAAATGATTAAAATCCTCCTCAGAATATTTGTTGGCTCTGCTATCTGCTAAAACATACAGTAACTGGCTAACACCAGTAACTGTACTGTAACTCATGCTGCCTTCACGCGCTCTTGAAATTATGGTAGATTCAACATGTAAACTTGTAATTACGATGCGTTCACATGCTTCCACAAGTCTCAAATGACTGCAACAATGGAGGCTGTCAGAAAGCTTCTGATGCTTACTTCTGGTGTGTGTGTGTGTGTGTGTGTGTGTGCGTGCGTGTGTTGGTAAACACTCTCTGAAGCCCCATTGCCTCCTTTTATGTACTATTCTGCTCTGTATAAGTGAACTGCAGTTTGTTTGTGTTTTCGTTTGTTGCTTTTCTTCTTCCTGTATATCTTTGATCTGTTCTGTGTCCGCCTCAGAACAGTCGTGTCTCCAACTTGTAGGCGAGTCTGCAAATGAAATGGCTTATTAGTCCTTGGTTAGATAATTACTAACTTTTCCCACTAGGTGTCCTTGTTTTTGATAGAATAGGAAGTAGGAATCTCAGGTCTGAATTTATGTTTATTAATGTTTTTATTTATAATTATTTTCAGAGCTAACACTGTTTAATTTGACTTTAATGGACAACAAAGAAAAACATAAATAAATCTGTATTCTGATTTCTGCTTCAAAAAGTGAAGACTATTTTTTTTTTCACATGTTCTTTGCACAATTGTGGTATTTGTTCAGCTCTTCAATGGTAATTTGATATGATGACATATACCATTGATTCCAGAAGAATATGACCTTTAAAGGCCCACAATACAATATAATTTGTAAACAAACAATGTTTAGCTTTGAAATATGTTTATAACTTTCATAAAAATATCATGGAATTCACTGTCAGTCCTTGCATCATCCAGAGCTCTGTCTATGAAATTGACAGTGTTCACACTTCCTCAGCCCTGCTAACCATGAATGTACAAAGACAGGCTGCCAATCCTGGTGTTAATCATGGCTAAACACTTTCTCACAGACCCAGTGATCAGAAGCAGCACAAGGCAGGTTAGTAACTGGTATTCTCCCACCTGACACTGGGAGTCTTTTGGGAGTGTTGTAGAGCTCTATACTGTTGCTTGGCAGTTACAGTAAGGAGGATTGGCAGGGAAATGTAGCTCCATATTGTCAATAACAAAGCATATTTTAATATTAATAATCTGACTGCATTTCACTTAATTAACACGTATGCAAATAATTGTTGAGTTTGGGTTGGCTTGAGCAAGAATAGTCAGGTGAGAATAAATCAAATGAGGCTTTAATAACATTGTACACATCTGTTACAAGGCAAATACATCATAAAGAAATGTTACATCTTAGAGAGAGAGACAGAGAGAGAGAGAGACAGAGAGAGAGAGAGAGAGACAGACAGAGAGAGAGAGGGATAGAGAGAGAGAGAGAGAGAGAGTCATGTGTATGTTAACGTATGTTGCTACTGATTAATCCCTCTCTCACAAATCCAATTGTTAACTCTGTCACATGGAAAGTCATTCCATTTATTTAAAGTGTCACCGTACTGGATGTATATTTCAGCACAGTTCTCTTCTCCTTCAGCTCCACCATTGTCAGGCTGTGACTCATACCAGTACCTACAGGGTTAACAACACAGAGAACCACCCAGTCAGACACGGTGGGAACAACATGCTCCAAATGATACCTGGAAGTTTCATGTTTTTAGAGATTAGAGACAAATTATTATTACAAATTATAATTATAATTACTTTGTGGTCAGTGGTGTTTCATCCACCCATTTCCAGGTCCCTTCTTCAACACTCTCAGTCAGACCAATCCAGACACGTTTTTTGAATATTAAGAGAAATTCCTGTTATTAGGAAACATGTTTTGATGAGAATAGAGTACAGGTATTTATTTTACCTGATTCATTTTATGCATCAGTGTGCATTCCCCCTCTTCCCAATCCAAACACACTTCTTCAAATGAGTAAGAAATTCCTTGGAAAAGAAGATAAGGTGGTTAATTTTCTCTCTGTGTCTTTCTCTGTCTCTCACCTGTTCCTCTCTGCTGTTGATGATTACCAGGTCTGCACCCCTGTCTCTGCAGTCCTGTCTGCTCTCCTCCCAGCGTTTCTTCTCAGTGGAGAGGAAGTAGCAGCTGGACTGAAACTTTGTGCATCTTTCACAACAGGTTCTCTCTGTTTGACAAAAAAGTACATTTACAGTAATGTGTTGATACATTTTTGACTCTTAGTTGATTAACTTACCGATTAATCTGATGTGGAAATGTGAAACACGTCTGTGGTTGTTGTGTCAGAGGTCTCGGGTTTGAGCCCAGCTGGTGGTTACACTTACAAACGTTACACTGCACTACAGCCCTGGCAAAGCAGTTGCTGCTGTACTCAAAACAATCGCCAGAGGGCAAATCTAACTGCCCCGTCAGGGCGTATCAAAGTATTTCAAGGTGCAGATTCTTGTAAGAGGATTGCCAATGTTCCTGGTGCTTAATGTGACAGGACACTGCAACGACAGACATTCATTGAGATGGAAACTGAAATGGAATTCATGTGTTAGAAAGCAGAAGTTGAGGAAAGGAAGGTCACTGACCAAGCTTCCTCTTCAGCCTGTCTCTCTCTTCGGTCAGATTCTTGTTGCTGGTTTGTAACCTGTCTCTCTCTTCGGTCAGATTCTTGTTGCTGGTTTGTAACCTGTCTCTCTCTTCGGTCAGATTCTTGTTGCTGATTTGTAACCTGTCTCTCTCTTCGGTCAGATTCTCTCTCCTCTCTCCTCTCCAGTCGTGTTGTTCTTCCATGACTGGATAAATGACATGAATAATAAGTAATGGGCAACTATAATAATAATATTATATATTCCATTTAGCTGACGCTTTTATCCAAAGCGACTTACATTGCAGTGAGTGCATACATTTCAGTATATATGATCCCAGCAGGAATCAAACCCACAACCTAAGTGTTGTTAGGGCCAGTGCCATGCTCTACCAACTGAGACACAGAGGACCACTAAACCAGTCTAAACCACTGTGACAGAAATCACAGATGATGAACAAGAGATCCTCACAGTGGACCAACAGGCCTATGATCCCAGCCAGTAGCAGAACAGCCAGCAGGCCCAGACACACTGCAGCAGCTCTGTAGGGTCTCCTCTCTGATCTCTCAGTACCTAAAACAGAGAAGAAGTTTCTGGAACTGTGTGGAATTGATCGGCGTGTGTGTGTGCATGCATGTGTGTGCTACCGTGGAGCTAGGAGGGACAGATATGAGTAATAAGTAAGTAACAGTCAGGTCATGTATGGGAGGGATGATCTGGTCTCTGATATTTAACATTTTCTTCACAAAGAATTGCAAGAAGTTTTCACATTCTTTGGGAGAACGGTTGGTAACCTCGTTTGATGGGGCATTTACAATTCTGTCGATCGTACTAAACAGCATTCTTGGATTATGAGACTTCTTGGAGATCAGATTACAGAAATGCTTTTCTCTCGCTTTCTTTACAGAAGCATTAAATTCCTTCATCAGATCTTTCAAACAACTGTGGAAAACGCTGAATCAGGCCTTCCGTGTTCTTTTGGCCATTCTACACCCCCTTCCGTTAAGCCAGGGAGTGGCTCTGTCCTCACCCTAGCATCTAGGGTTACCTGACACACACGATTAAAACTAACAGATTAACAGTCTGATATACTTCTTGCACATTATATCGTGTGTGTGTGTGTGTGTGTGTGTGTTACCTGAGTTTTTAGCTCCTGGTCTGCTCGCTGTGATGAGGTCTGTGTTCTTATTTCTTGAGTCATGAGAATTGATGATGTTTACATTGGCATAGACATCCTCAGCCCTACCTGCCCTATTAAACCTGCCCCCTGAAACACTGTTCACATTGCAATGCTCAGACATCACCATCGTCTACCACTGTCTCAAGTGTTGTGTACCGTCTCTGATCCTGCAGGTGCAGTGTGCTGTGTATCTGAGACTGACTACATAGGGTTAACCAATGGACAGGAAACTCATAGCAGGAAAAGGAAGACTGGGTTATGGTGGTCACAGACACAAATGGTGCAGAAATCTGTTTCTATTTTTACGTACTGACTTCAGAATGAGAGAGAGAGAGAGAGAGAGAGAGACACACATTCCTCTCTGTCCTGTCATCCTCTGTGTCAGTGACCAATCTCTGATGCCTTCGCCCTCCTCTCTTTAAGTCAAAGTGATGATTTGGTTATTATTTATCGATGATTCCAAGTGCTTCAGGATGAGTCAAATTGCTGCTGTTGGTCTTTTTCACAATGTGTGTTATTTCAATTGACATTATTATTAATGACATTATCTTTTGTTAGTGAAGGTTGACAGATGGAGGCTCTGGTTTGAGACGTGTTCTTACCATGATAAAAACAAATGTTGTTTTTGTAATGGCTGTTGTACTTAGGCAGAGGACTCAATTGCACGACTCAGAGACTCAAACCTAAATCCAAAAGAATAGTCTTTACTTTCAAAAAAGGTTCGGTCCACGGGTACGCAGTCAATGGGTAAAAGAGATAATCCAGTAGGGGTTGGCAAAGCAGGGTTCGATACACAGGTAATCAATCAGAATGCAGGCATATAACCAGGGAGGGAGATGTCAGGGAGATGGCAACAGGGAACGTCAGGAAAACAAGCGAAGATCAAAAACCGGGAAAACAAAAACACTCATAAAGATTGCTGGTAAGCTTGACACAAGGGACCAAGGCGAACTGGCACAGAGACAGGGGAACACACAGACTAAATACACAGGGAAGGATGATGAGGAACAGGTGAAGCCGATCACACAGGCGGGAAACACACAAGGGCATCGGAGGGGATTGGGGTGGACTTATTTCCAGCATTGGGACATATGGGACCTCTGCATCTTGTCCCACTTCCCCCCTGGTGTTCCGGGGAGAAGGAGCTCATGGTGCCCTGTCTGACTACAGCCAGATGGACGAGATGTGCTGGTGATGGAAGTGTGGGGCTGTATGGGTGGTTGTATTGACTGCTGGGTCTGGGTTCAGAGCAGGGCTGGGTTCAGAGCAGGGTTTGGGGTGAGTGAAGGCCAATGGGCTTTGGAGAGATAGCAGTGATTTAGGTGGTTCCACACGGAGCGACCCTCGACTTTACAGGCGGCGGGGGTGACTAAGATGACACGGAATGGTCCCTCTCGCCTGGGCTGGTCCCACTTGCGCTTGTGGACCTTTACGTATATGAAGTGTCCTGGTCCTGCGTCTCTGGGCCTCAGCTGGGTTGGGTCTTGGGCAGTGGTGGTCTCTTGGCCTCAGCTGGGTTGGGTCTCGGGCAGTGGTGGTCTCTGGGCCTCAGCAGGGGTGGGTCTCGGGCAGTGGTGGTCTCTTGGCCTCAGCTGGGTTGGGTCTCGGGCAGTGGTGGTCTCCTGCACCTGGGTAAACAAAGCTCGGTGTATGTCAGTCATATGTTTCACATATTGATGTATTTCTGCCTCTAATTGTTGTAGTGGTGGTCCCTCATAGGGGCGATTAACTTCCCGATTAAACTGGTGTGGAAATGTGAAACATTTATTGTTTTACCTTGCAATTTAAATGGTCAGCAATTATTATTTTTATTTTTTTAACCAAACTGGGGCCTAAACAATGAGCAAGTTAACATTGAAATGATGGCCTCCACATCAAAGGTTGCCATTCATAGATTAAGACAAAAGCTGTCTTATTGTGTATATTGCTTATTGCGTATTCTCTATATAGTGTGTGTGTGTGTGTGTGTTTGAGCTTTTAGCTCCTGGTCTGCTCTTTGGGATGAGGTCTGTGTTCTCACTTCTTGAGTCATGAGCATCGATGATGTCTGCATTGGCATAGATATCCACCACCAGTCCTGCAGTCACTCCTCCACGTTGGCAGACATTTTGTTCAGACTTCTCAGTCCCCACCACTGGTTCAATGTTCTATGTAATCTAATGTGAGCAGAGAGAGAGTCTTTTCCAGTACGTATCCCTCCTGTTTTTCGGTTTCACCTGCACTGACAGACGTGGCCATGTCTGTTAACTGTATCTACAGTATACTTGGCTAGTAAAGTCTAGGGGCTGTAGAGGAGTCGCAGCAAAAGGGAGTACACCAAACTTATTGCAGTAATTGAACAACAACAGGACAAAATCTAACTAATATTCAGGTATTTATTTGCTCAGGGCAAACACAAACACAAGACACACACCTAGGAGAAAAGGGAACTATGAGCGGTGCCAAAGCAAAGAAATCATAAACAAAAGTGATGTCCTAAACTAGTGCAATACTAGTCTATACTAGTACTAGTCTATACTAGTACTAGTCTATACTATCAGGGCTATGCTAAAATGCAAGCGAGGCTTGTCGCACACCTGTTGCACGCCTCGTTCCCGCACCCTGGCCACGGTCCTGTAGCACCCTCTACAGGCCGAACGCTGCATGTCCCCCCACAAGTCCAAACTAAAGACAGGAAGCAGTCCAAACCAAACACACCAAGCCATGTTCTATTTGCCATTGAATCATCAATCAATCACTGTTTGGAATGTGTCTGTGTGTGTGTGTGTCTGTGTGTGTCTGTGTTTCAATTAATTTCTGTTGAATTCAGTAAGCTTTATCGGCATGAAATACACAGTCAAAGATTGCATGAGGTTACATGTATTGTCTTCTCTCTCTCTCTCTCTCCCTCTCTCTCCATCTCTCTCCCTCTCTCTCTCCTTCCTAGGGGGATATTGGGGGCTCTAAGATCCTGCAGAAGCGTTGGACCACCTTCCTGAAGGCCCAGTTGGTGTGTAAGGAGGGCCGTGTGGGTGGGCAGCGCTATGACATCCTCACCCACCTCTACCCCCTGCAACACCGGCCAGGAGACCCCGCCAGCACCCACTTCTACGGCCTCTTCACCTCCCAGTGGTGAGGGAGAGTTGGGGAGGGGGAGGGAATGGCTGAGTGGGGGGTGGGGGGCGAGAGAGAGGAAGAGACGGAGAGATAGAGGGGAGGAGATGAGAGACATTAACCGGGTGTGTCTGTCT
>NC_139675.1:1354093-1371593 GCF_951799395.1 Argentina silus
ATATGGTCCCAGTGGGAATCAAACCCACAACCTAAGCGTTGTTAACGCCACGCTCTACCGACTGAGCCACAGAGGACCACAAAATACTATGATAAAGAATAAACAGTTCTTAAATAACACCACAATAAGACTTTGAATAAATATTAATTAATCAATAATTAATTAATTAAATATTTATCCATACACATTTTGTAATTTGCCATGATAATTAAGCATTGATATTAAATTCAATGTTGTATGTGATATCTGATTAAGTTATAACATGAGATTCACTTTACATTTCTCTCTTTCTGGGCTGTTTCTCTCTTTCTGGGCACAAACATTAACATAGTGCCCTAATGCAGTTTGCCCCAAACTGGTATGTTTTCTGACAAAAGATTTTTGATGACAAGTACATTGGTTTGGTTTATCGTGTGGGTTGTAGGAAAGATTTACTGAAGGAGTCACAGACACAAAGGAGACCAACACTCTATAGAAAGCTCAAGCAGGCTGTGGTGTCTCACCATCAGGAAAAGAGAACCTCGAGCTGTTAATTATGCTTAAACAGCCTACAATTCAGATTGCTCACGGGCCCAATACTCTTCAGTGTGTAGACAACTTTGCAGTCCAGTTCAGTGCTTTCTTTTTTGTTTGGTCTTATTTTGAACGTCTCATAAGGGGGAATTAGCACCTCTTTCTCCCTATCACCCATTGTTGGGTAGGACTTTAGGTAAGCGCCGAAACATGTCCGGATCACAAAGCAGGTCTTTCTTCCAAAAGTCTGTTCATTCATATTTCTGTTAAAGGAGCTTGACGCGAAGAAGCCGAATCTGATTTTGTCGTTGACTTTACCCTCGAACTCCATTTTGGTTCTACGATAAGTGGTTAAACATTTCTCCTTTTGCTTTAGTTTAAGGAGGTGTATGGCGTCGGTCAGCAGGAAATGCAGAGCGTTGAACTTAAAGGACACCCCCTTGCTGGTTCGGACCTTTTCATTGAACAATGGGTATATTGCATCCTTTTCTCCTGTGTATGCACAGATAGCCCTGACGTGATCCTGGGTTAGACCGTCGTCGTTGTTTAAATGTTTTTTGGCACAACGTTTTGCGCCATTCCAGGCCTTTTTGAACACCCCCTGGTTTTCTTCCTGAAGATATTTGTTCTTCACTTCGCAGAGCATTCGTTCAGTGCAGCCAGAGTACCTGTCATCAACAGAGTTCGGGACCATGTTCAGCTCTATGGTTTCGCTGGAGTTGAGGCAAAGCCGACGGAGGGGTTGGACCTTCAGACAGTTGGGAAAATGTGTCACAGAAGGGGAATAGTTTAGACTAAAGTAAAAACCAGTAAGGAATGCAAACAAATACATGTACGCAAACACACACACACACACACACACACACACGCACACACACTCACACACAATCACCTAAACTGTCACACTCAGTTGTATAAATAGTACATCCTACCATCTTCGAATCCACAGTCAGCGTCCAAGCACCCAGCAGGTACAACACAGCCAAGGTCAGCATTTCACCTCTCGCCATGACGATCCCCACCACCTGTATATACAGGCTTCTACCAACACCACCAAGGAGAAACCAACACCACCAAGGAGAAAAATGGCTTTCGCATTTTACAATCATGACCAAGAGTCAATGACAATGTCATCTTACAATCAGGCTGCTGGGGTTGTTCTAAAGTATGGACAGTCACATTGAATTCAGTCATCCCCTTAAAAGACCAACTAAAAATGAATCAAATAAATGTTTACCTGTATTTGAAGTTTACCGTCAAGATGTCAGTGTTGAACTGTTAGGTGGGCCGTAATATGCCTGCACTTAAGTGCCTATTTTCACACCTCCTCCACTCTTTCTGAGAAGTGTTGTGTAGGACCGCCCCCAACCCACACACATGCATGTGTGTGTGTGAGTGCATGTGCGTGTGTGTGCATGTGTGAGTGCAAGTGCGTGTGTGTGTGTGTGTGTGTGTGTGTGTGAGAGAGTGCAAATGTGCAATTGGAGAATTTATTTCTATGATTATGAATTTAGTCTAAACTTCATCTGTCAATCAGTGCTTGAGCTGTATTGCATGGATGGTTGTAATGCATTGTGATGCATGGAAGAGTATCAAACACACTAAAAACCATTGCTCATTCCATTCCATGAGTCCTCCAATTTCTACCTCCACCAGCCTCCACTGGTGTACACAATACTGTACATGGAAATTGAATTCATTTTTGTATGTGATTATGGCTGGAAGCCCTGCCATAGCTTTTTGTCCCTCCTAGGCTCCTTTAGGCTCTTCAGCTGAATGCGCTGTTTGACTGATGTCCAACTAAAAACCAGACCCAAGCTAAACTGCTTCTAACATTAGAAATATCATGATCAGATGGAAAATCAGGATGCCATTTGATAGGTAACAACTTGAAGTTGTGTGTGGATATGCTCAGATCATAGTTCAGAATAACATACTACACGTGACAAGGAAATAAAGTAAACAATAATCAAATAAATAATCAAATTAAAGCAGGATTTGGGACCAACTAACCTTCTCCTTCTCACTCTGCTCGCCCTTTGACCTCCAGTTCATTTCCAAGCCGTTGACTGTCAGCGCCACTTCTTTGAAAAGCTTTATGCAGATGCGTAACTGTGACGTGAAGTTGAGGCCTGGACTTGAATCCCCCTTCTCTACTGTTAAATGTTTCTTCCCCATGAAGGCTTTTGCTGATGAAATGACATTCTGCCCTCCGGTGGCGGTTTTGGGCACTACACAGCACAGCTGAATGGGTTGTTACCTTGATAAGAGCCTCTGTCAATCTCATCCCTACATGTCTTTTGCTCGTTCAAAACCAATTAAAGTTGTAGCAGACTTCCTGGGAGCCAGTGAGATGGTATGTACGCTACTCTCCATAGAATTCAAAGTCCTTACACAAGACCTCCATTTAAGTGCACAAAGAAGACAGGAGACTTGAGAATCTTTAACTCAATGTTTTATGATACAGAAGTTGGGAAGTGGGGACTACATATGCTGAAAAATGTATGTACTCACTGCAATGTAAGTCGCTTTGGATAAAAGCGTCAACTAAATGGCATATATTACATTACATTACAAGTGCATCGGCTTTGATGATATTCCAGCTCTTTGTTGTTTGTAGTTTCTAGCGTTGTTAGTAGACTGTTGACCGCTGGCCTCTGAGCCAACAAAATGGCCGCTTGAAGCTGGTGAAAACAGAGAGGTCCTGCCTCCACCCTCTCTCACCTCCACCCTCTCTCACCTCCAACCACTCTCACCTCCACCCTCTCTCACCTCCACCCTCTCTCACCTCCACCCTCTCTCTCTCACCTCCACCCTCTCTCCACCTCCACCCTCTCTCTCTCACCTCCACCCTCTCTCTCACCTCCACCCTCTCTCCACCTCCACCCTCTCTCACCTCCAACCTCTCTCACCTCCACCCTCTCTCACCTCCAACCTCTCTCACCTCCACCCTCTCTCACCTCCACCCTCTCTCTCTCACCTCCACCCTCTCTCTCTCACCTCCACCCTCTCTCACCTCCACCCTCTCTCACCTCCACCCTCTCTCACCTCCACCCTCTCTCACCTCCAACCACTCTCACCTCCACCCACTCTCACCTCCACCCTCTCTCACCTCCAACCTCTCTCTCTCACCTCCACCCTCTCTCACCTCCACCCTCTCTCACCTCCAACCTCTCTCACCTCCACCCTCTCTCTCTCACCTCCACCCTCTCTCTCTCACCTCCACCCTCTCTCACCTCCACCCTCTCTCTCTCACCTCCACCCTCTCTCTCTCACCTCCACCCTCTCTCACCTCCAACCTCTCTCACCTCCACCCTCTCTCCACCTCCAACCTCTCTCACCTCCACCCTCTCTCACCTCCACCCTCTCTCTCTCACCTCCACCCTCTCTCTCTCACCTCCAACCTCTCTCACCTCCACCCTCTCTCTCTCACCTCCAACCTCTCTCACCTCCACCCTCTCTCACCTCCACCCACTCTCACCTCCACCCTCTCTCTCTCACCTCCAACCTCTCTCACCTCCACCCTCTCTCACCTCCACCCTCTCTCACCTCCAACCTCTCTCACCTCCACCCTCTCTCTCTCACCTCCACCCTCTCTCTCTCACCTCCAACCTCTCTCACCTCCACCCTCTCTCACCTCCACCCTCTCTCTCACCTCCAACCTCTCTCACCTCCACCCTCTCTCACCTCCAACCTCTCTCACCTCCACCCTCTCTCTCTCACCTCCACCCTCTCTCACCTCCACCCTCTCTCACCTCCAACCACTCTCACCTCCACCCTCTCTCACCTCCACCCTCTCTCTCTCACCTCCAACCTCTCTCACCTCCAACCTCTCTCACCTCCACCCTCTCTCACCTCCACCCTCTCTCTCTCACCTCCAACCTCTCTCACCTCCAACCTCTCTCACCTCCACCCTCTCACCTCCACCCTCTCTCTCTCACCTCCAACCTCTCTCACCTCCAACCACTCTCACCTCCACCCTCTCTCTCTCACCTCCACCCTCTCTCACCTCCAACCACTCTCACCTCCACCCTCTCTCACCTCCACCCTCTCTCTCTCACCTCCACCCTCTCTCTCTCACCTCCACCCTCTCTCCACCTCCACCCTCTCTCTCTCACCTCCACCCTCTCTCTCACCTCCACCCTCTCTCACCTCCAACCTCTCTCACCTCCAACCTCTCTCACCTCCAACCTCTCTCACCTCCAACCTCTCTCACCTCCACCCTCTCTCTCTCACCTCCACCCTCTCTCTCTCACCTCCACCCTCTCTCTCTCACCTCCAACCTCTCTCACCTCCACCCTCTCTCACCTCCACCCTCTCTCACCTCCACCCTCTCTCACCTCCAACCACTCTCACCTCCACCCTCTCTCACCTCCAACCTCTCTCTCTCACCTCCACCCTCTCTCACCTCCACCCTCTCTCTCTCACCTCCACCCTCTCTCTCTCACCTCCACCCTCTCTCCACCTCCACCCTCTCTCTCTCACCTCCACCCTCTCTCTCACCTCCACCCTCTCTCACCTCCAACCTCTCTCACCTCCAACCTCTCTCACCTCCAACCTCTCTCACCTCCACCCCTCTCTCTCACCTCCACCCTCTCTCTCTCACCTCCACCCTCTCTCTCTCACCTCCAACCTCTCTCACCTCCACCCTCTCTCACCTCCACCCTCTCTCACCTCCACCCTCTCTCACCTCCACCCTCTCTCACCTCCACCCTCTCTCACCTCCAACCACTCTCACCTCCAACCTCTCTCTCTCACCTCCACCCTCTCTCACCTCCACCCTCTCTCACCTCCAACCTCTCTCACCTCCACCCTCTCTCTCTCACCTCCACCCTCTCTCTCTCACCTCCACCCTCTCTCTCTCACCTCCACCCTCTCTCTCTCACCTCCAACCTCTCTCACCTCCACCCTCTCTCACCTCCACCCTCTCTCACCTCCACCCTCTCTCACCTCCAACCACTCTCACCTCCACCCTCTCTCTCTCACCTCCACCCTCTCTCACCTCCACCCTCTCTCACCTCCAACCTCTCTCACCTCCACCCTCTCTCTCTCACCTCCACCCTCTCTCTCACCTCCACCCTCTCTCACCTCCACCCTCTCTCTCTCACCTCCACCCTCTCTCACCTCCAACCTCTCTCACCTCCACCCTCTCTCCACCTCCAACCTCTCTCACCTCCACCCTCTCTCACCTCCACCCTCTCTCTCTCACCTCCACCCTCTCTCTCTCACCTCCAACCTCTCTCACCTCCACCCTCTCTCTCTCACCTCCAACCTCTCTCACCTCCACCCTCTCTCACCTCCAACCACTCTCACCTCCACCCTCTCTCTCTCACCTCCAACCTCTCTCACCTCCACCCTCTCTCACCTCCACCCTCTCTCACCTCCAACCTCTCTCACCTCCACCCTCTCTCTCTCACCTCCACCCTCTCTCTCTCACCTCCAACCTCTCTCACCTCCACCCTCTCTCACCTCCAACCTCTCTCACCTCCACCCTCTCTCACCTCCACCCTCTCTCTCACCTCCACCCTCTCTCACCTCCACCCTCTCTCACCTCCAACCACTCTCACCTCCAACCTCTCTCACCTCCACCCTCTCTCTCTCACCTCCAACCTCTCTCACCTCCAACCTCTCTCACCTCCACCCTCTCTCACCTCCACCCTCTCTCTCTCACCTCCAACCTCTCTCACCTCCACCCTCTCTCACCTCCACCCTCTCTCTCTCACCTCCAACCTCTCTCACCTCCAACCACTCTCACCTCCACCCTCTCTCTCTCACCTCCACCCTCTCTCACCTCCAACCACTCTCACCTCCACCGTCTCTCACCTCCACCCTCTCTCACCTCCACCCTCTCTCTCTCACCTCCACCCTCTCTCTCTCACCTCCACCCTCTCTCTCTCACCTCCACCCTCTCTCACCTCCACCCTCTCTCACCTCCACCCTCTCTCACCTCCAACCTCTCTCTCTCACCTCCACCCTCTCTCACCTCCACCCTCTCTCACCTCCAACCTCTCTCACCTCCACCCTCTCTCTCTCACCTCCAACCTCTCTCTCTCACCTCCACCCTCTCTCACCTCCACCCTCTCTCACCTCCAACCTCTCTCACCTCCACCCTCTCTCTCTCACCTCCACCCTCTCTCTCTCACCTCCACCCTCTCTCCACCTCCAACCTCTCTCACCTCCACCCTCTCTCACCTCCACCCTCTCTCCACCTCCACCCTCTCTCACCTCCAACCTCTCTCACCTCCACCCTCTCTCACCTCCAACCTCTCTCACCTCCACCCTCTCTCTCTCACCTCCACCCTCTCTCACCTCCACCCTCTCTCACCTCCAACCACTCTCACCTCCACCCTCTCTCACCTCCAACCTCTCTCTCTCACCTCCACCCTCTCTCACCTCCACCCTCTCTCACCTCCAACCTCTCTCTCTCACCTCCACCCTCTCTCACCTCCAACCTCTCTCACCTCCACCCTCTCTCTCTCACCTCCACCCTCTCTCCACCTCCAACCTCTCTCACCTCCACCCTCTCTCACCTCCACCCTCTCTCTCTCACCTCCAACCTCTCTCACCTCCACCCTCTCTCACCTCCAACCACTCTCACCTCCACCCTCTCTCTCTCACCTCCAACCTCTCTCACCTCCACCCTCTCTCACCTCCACCCTCTCTCACCTCCAACCTCTCTCACCTCCACCCTCTCTCTCTCACCTCCACCCTCTCTCTCTCACCTCCAACCTCTCTCACCTCCACCCTCTCTCTCTCACCTCCACCCTCTCTCTCACCTCCAACCTCTCTCACCTCCACCCTCTCTCACCTCCACCCTCTCTCTCTCACCTCCACCCTCTCTCTCTCACCTCCACCCTCTCTCTCACCTCCACCCTCTCTCACCTCCACCCTCTCTCACCTCCAACCTCTCTCACCTCCAACCTCTCTCACCTCCACCCTCTCTCACCTCCACCCTCTCTCTCTCACCTCCAACCTCTCTCACCTCCACCCTCTCTCACCTCCACCCTCTCTCTCTCACCTCCACCCTCTCTCTCTCACCTCCACCCTCTCTCTCTCACCTCCACCCTCTCTCACCTCCACCCTCTCTCACCTCCACCCTCTCTCACCTCCAACCTCTCTCTCTCACCTCCACCCTCTCTCACCTCCACCCTCTCTCACCTCCACCCTCTCTCTCTCACCTCCAACCTCTCTCTCTCACCTCCACCCTCTCTCACCTCCACCCTCTCTCACCTCCAACCTCTCTCACCTCCACCCTCTCTCTCTCACCTCCACCCTCTCTCTCTCACCTCCACCCTCTCTCTCTCACCTCCACCCTCTCTCCACCTCCAACCTCTCTCACCTCCACCCTCTCTCACCTCCACCCTCTCTCCACCTCCACCCTCTCTCACCTCCACCCTCTCTCACCTCCAACCTCTCTCACCTCCACCCTCTCTCACCTCCACCCTCTCTCTCTCACCTCCACCCTCTCTCACCTCCACCCTCTCTCACCTCCACCCTCTCTCACCTCCAACCACTCTCACCTCCACCCTCTCTCACCTCCACCCTCTCTCACCTCCAACCTCTCTCTCTCACCTCCAACCTCTCTCACCTCCACCCTCTCTCTCTCACCTCCACCCTCTCTCCACCTCCAACCTCTCTCACCTCCACCCTCTCTCACCTCCACCCTCTCTCTCTCACCTCCAACCTCTCTCACCTCCAACCTCTCTCACCTCCACCCTCTCTCACCTCCAACCACTCTCACCTCCACCCTCTCTCTCTCACCTCCAACCTCTCTCACCTCCACCCTCTCTCACCTCCACCCTCTCTCACCTCCAACCTCTCTCACCTCCACCCTCTCTCTCTCACCTCCACCCTCTCTCTCTCACCTCCAACCTCTCTCACCTCCACCCTCTCTCTCTCACCTCCACCCTCTCTCTCACCTCCAACCTCTCTCACCTCCACCCTCTCTCTCTCACCTCCACCCTCTCTCACCTCCACCCTCTCTCACCTCCACCCTCTCTCACCTCCAACCTCTCTCACCTCCACCCTCTCTCTCTCACCTCCAACCTCTCTCACCTCCAACCTCTCTCACCTCCACCCTCTCTCACCTCCACCCTCTCTCTCTCACCTCCAACCTCTCTCACCTCCAACCTCTCTCACCTCCACCCTCTCTCACCTCCACCCTCTCTCTCTCACCTCCAACCTCTCTCACCTCCAACCACTCTCACCTCCACCCTCTCTCTCTCACCTCCACCCTCTCTCACCTCCAACCACTCTCACCTCCACCCTCTCTCACCTCCACCCTCTCTCACCTCCACCCTCTCTCTCTCACCTCCACCCTCTCTCTCTCACCTCCAACCTCTCTCACCTCCAACCTCTCTCACCTCCAACCTCTCTCACCTCCACCCTCTCTCACCTCCACCCTCTCTCTCTCACCTCCACCCACTCTCACCTCCACCCTCTCTCACCTCCAACCACTCTCACCTCCACCCTCTCTCACCTCCACCCTCTCTCACCTCCAACCACTCTCACCTCCAACCTCTCTCACCTCCACCCTCTCTTGTGATGGCCTCTCCCCTGTTGTGTTGTCAATAGATTCAGCAGTGCAGAGCTCCTGCCTTACCTCAGAGGAAACACTAACCCTGCTCACACTGCACCAACACACACACACACACACACACAACCACAAACTATCATACACACATTTGAAAACACGCTTCTGAGAGTGAGAAACCACTAACGCTGCTCACACTCCCACCCATCTCTCTCTGCGACTCAGACTTACTACCTTCTCCTCCTCACTCTGGCTGCCCTTTGACCTCCACTTCATTTCCAAGCCATTTGCTGTAAGCAACACTTCTTTGAAAATCTCTCTGCGGAGAAAGACTGTGAAGAGTAACTGACATTAGCCACAGTCCTACTCTTTGAATCGGAATCGGAATGAGAATCAGAGTCAGAGTTCTTTTATTTGGCCATGTATATTTGCACATACAGGAAATTGACTTGGTGAGGTTGGTGCGTGGGACATAAAACACAATAGCAAATGTTCACAAAAAAATTACAAAATAGCAAAATATTAACAAAATAGCAATAACAGATTTACAAATTTACAAAAAAAAAGAACAGCAGAACACATTTGAATTGAATGATTTGTTGTCGTGTTGTGGCGGGACTGAAGCTGAATATCTTCCAGCCCGTTCGTAGAACAGGAACAAGATGCGTTGCTTCGATGAGTGATAGGAATGTTCTCTCCTGAAGAATGGACAGTGGATACAGCTCAGTTGGTAGAGTGTGGTGCTAACAATGCTTAGGTTGGGGGTTTGATTCCCGCTGGGACCATATGTACTGAAATGTATGCACTCACTGTAATGGAAGTCGCTTTGGATAAAGGAGTTTGACTCTTTTCGTGTTTGCAACATTTCAAACATTTCAACAGTATCCCTTTGTATTTCTTCTCCCTATGCTAAGAGAATGTCCTTGCAGCTAAGAATATTAGGCAAATCACCCAACCCACAAGAGACATAAGCAAACGCGCACAAACACACGCACACGCACACACACACACACAGAGGCAGGCTTTTGATAAGAGATGTACCTCACACATATTAAAAGTGGTCAGGAAACATCCGTGGTTTAGTCAAGTTGTTTATTCACATGAATCCCCCCCTTTCTACTGTTAGGCTTTAGCTGATTACATGACATACTGCCCTCTTGTGGCAGTTTTGCAGAGGGCACGACACAACACAGCTGTGAATGGTGGATTACATTGATAAACACCGTTAATCTCAGTCTTACATGTGTTTTTCAGAACAAACAGAGTGCCATTTAGCTGACGCTTTTATCCAAAGCGACTTACATTGCAGTGAGTGCATACATTTCAGTATATATGGTCCCAGCGGGAATCAAAACCACAACCTAAGCGTTGTTAGCACCATTCAAGATTCAAGATTCAAGATTACTATGTGTGTGCATATGTGTTAAGATGACAGTGCAGGATGACATGCTCTACCAACTGAGACACAGCGGACCACAGAGGGTTCAAAGTGCATAGGTTCAGAGGGTTCAAAGTGCATAGGTTCAGAGGGTTCAAAGTGCATAACTTCAGAGGGTACCTTTGTAGGCCTCCTGTGCAGCTGTCATGTTTGTAAGAAGGATTGATTAAAAATCCCCATGATTCTTCGATTACCAGTTTTGTATTAGATATTGACTGCGTAAAGTTTATGTAGAGTTGAGTCAATGTGTGTGTGTGTGTGTGTGTGTGTGTGTGTGTGTGTGTGTGTGTGTGTGTGTGTGTGTGTGTGTGTGTGTGTGTGTGTGCAGCACCTAATCCAACAACCACCTATGTAACACACACATAATAAATAAACATGCATAACTCTCTGCCTGGACACAACTGATAGGAATAAACAGAGAGGGATCAGCTGTCCCAGCATGCACGTTATACCACCTGTGAGGTCAGTTTCACAGCCCAACCCATGAGATACAAGCAACACACACACGCACACACACACACACATGCACACACGTGCGTGAGTTCAGTGTTCTTCAGTGGCCTTCCTGGATCTGAATCTAATAGAACACCTTTGGAATGTGGTAGAACAGGGGATTCACAGCTTGAAAGTGCACCTGAAGAATCTGCAGGAATTGCGTGATGCAATCATATCATCACGGACCAGAATCTCCAAGGAATGTTTCCTTCATCTTGTGGAATCAATGCCACAAAGAATTTAGGCTGTTTTGAGAGCAAAGGGAGGCCCTACCCAGTATTAGTATAGTGTTCCTAATAAAGTGTTCAGTGAGTGTATATCAGAGTGGGACTGCCCCACTAAAAAATCTCTCTCTCTCTACATATATATATATATATCTTGCTTATGTAGATGCATAATACTGTGTTGTTGTTTAACTACAGTGAAATCAAAATGGAAAAAGTTGCAGGTGAAATTTACTCATCAGGGGAGGAGACACCTGCTCCTCTCTCTCTTTGCCCTCCCCCCCCCCCCCCCTCCACGTCCCTTCCAATGAGACGATCAAACAACAATCTGGAGGTGGATTGAATAAACTTGTTATAGTTTCACTTGGCCTGTGAAAATCTCTCTCTCTCTCTCCCTCTCTCCCTCCCTCCCTCCCTCCCCCCCTCACTCTGTGGTTAGTCATGGTATCGTTCCCTGTGATTGCTGCTATGCCTTCCTGGCATTCACGCCACCCTCCTATCCGTCACCAACCATCCCACACTTTTTACTTCTTTTCTGCCATCCCCGACGTCTGCCTTTCCCTACTTCTCCTCTTCTAAGACTCTCATTTCATTTTCCTCCTTCATTTTGCTCTTTATCCATCTGTCTCTCCCCACTTCTTTCCTCCTCAGCCATCTCTTCTCTTGGTCTTGCTGTTTTTTGTCCTCTGTGAGGTTCTAGAATCTCCTCTGACATTGGCAGGTACAGGGCATTGGAGTGGATCATGGCATCAGGAAGTAATCTGACTTGTTGTTTGTGTGGTAGCCGGGAATGGCAATGATTACTCACCCAAAAAACACTTACCCACTCAGCCACATACTGTGCATACATGCACACATGCCCACACACACACACCACACACACACACACACACACACACACACACACACATACAAATAAGCATACACACACACACACACACACACACACACACATACATACATACATACATACATACATACATACATACATACATACATACATACAAACAAGCATGCACACATACACACACACACACGACCACACACCCACACACTCCAAGTGGGGTCACAGAGTGTTTTTCAGAGCCATTCCTGTCACAGACACCTGACGTCCCCATGTCACTCCAGCTAGGTGTGACTGTGTATAAAGGAGAGGGAGGAGGGCATACACACACACCTGAACACACACCTGTCTGCGCTTGGACGTTTGGATATGACCTCTACTCACAGGTAAAAAAAATGTGATGTGTCAAATCAATCCTTTTTGTCGTCATCAGCCCCTGCTGTTGCTCCAACTTTTCAATGTCAATATTGATACCTGAAGTACAGGAATTTGTGTTTGCAAGACGTATTTTCAAACTGTTTTTGGTTTATGCGTTAGGGTTAGGGTTATGGTTAGGGTTATGGTTAGGGTTAGGGTTAGGTTATGGTTTACTGAATTACTGGATGAGATCAATCAAAGATAATTTTTTGTGCGGTCTGTCATCTATTCTTCTCATCTCTTTTATGCCCCCCTTCTCTCTCTCTCTCTATCCCTCTCTCTCTCTATCCCTCTCTCTCTCTATCCCTCTCTCTCTCTCTCTCTCTCTATCCCTCTCTCTCTCTCTCTCTCTCTATCCCTCTCTCTCTCTATCCCTCTCTCTCTCTATCTCTCTCTCTCTCTATCCCTCTCTCTCTATCCCTCTCTCTCTCTCTCTCTCTCTATCCCTCTCTCTCTCTATCCCTCTCTCTCTCTATCTCTCTCTCTCTCTATCCCTCTCTCTCTATCCCTCTCTCTCTCTCTCTCTCTCTATCCCTCTCTCTCTATCTCTCTCTCTCTATCCCTCTCTCTCTCTCTCTCTCTCTATCCCTCTCTCTTTCTCTACCCCTCTCTCTCTCTCTACCCCTCTCTCTCTCTACCCCTCTCTCTCTCTCTACCTCTCTCTCTCTCTCTCTCTCTCTAACCCAGGTGTCTCCACTTGACCTTGTTGCCTTGTTAACGCTGAGTGAACACTCTCTTGTTGCCTCCAACAGAGTCACAGAACCAGAAAGACCCACACCTTGATACTCGACTCTCATAATCCCACACACAAAGCACATTAGAGAGAGAGAATAAGAGAGAGAGGGAGAGGGAGCAAGAACATTGAACACACACACACACACACACACACAGTTTTCCATGAGAGAGGTTTTGAAATAAACTAGTAGAACACACAGACATCCAGCGCCTTGTCTTTTGCGTCAGTGGTAGTGGTCTCTTGTGGTAGTTCTAGAAGACCCTTCCTTCTCCTTGTGGACCTTCATGGCTGTGTACGTTGCAATGCACACCTCTCTCCTCCTGGTGGCGCTGTTCCTCTCCCTGCCAGAGGTCACCCAGGCCTTCAAACCCCTCATCTCAACAAACAACTCCGTCACCCACCGTGACATCACAGAGAGGGCCGTTCTCCTCAAAACAGCTGAGGTGTGCCGTGCCCTGGCCGCCGCTGAGGGGCGGGATTTCAGCCTGGCGGTAAGTGGACTATTGGTGTAGTGAGAGAGCTGCGGGTGACGGACAGGGGAGCTGACCAATCAAGGCTGACTCAAGGCCGACTCAACCATTATGGTTTATCAAGTGGTTTCTTTTAAAAAACAAATCACGAAAAACTACAGTATATGAAAATGCTTTGCTAGATTGATTTCATACCTTGATGATAAATTGGAAAGCATTTGCTCATGGTTTATCGATGGTTCAATCCAATGGAATCTCCTAACCCTAGCTCCAGCCCTAACCTTGACCCTAACCCTAGCTCCAGCTCCAGCTCCAGCATTAAGACTAGTGTCTTTAACCAAAGCCTTTCCCTCTCCCAGGTTGATGAGAGCCTGCCCTAACCCTAACCCTATCTCCAGCCCTAACCCTAACCCTAGCTCCAGCCCTAACCCTAACCCTATCTCCAGCCCTAACCCTAACTCCAGCCCTAACCCTAGCTCCAGCCCTAACCCTAACCCTAGCCCTAGCTCCAGCCCTAACCCTAACCCTAACTTTAGCTCCAGCCCTAACCCTAATCCTAGCTCCAGCCCTAACCCTAACCCTATCTCCAGCCCTAACCCTAACTCCAGCCCTAACCCTAGCTCCAGCCCTAACCCTAATCCTAGCTCCAGCCCTAACCCTAGCCCTAGCTCCAGCCCTAACCCTAACCCTAATCCTAGCTCCAGCTCTAACCCTAGCTCCAGCCCTAACCCTAATCCTCGCTCCAGCCCTAACCCTAACCCTAGCTCCAGCTAGACTAGTGTCTTTAACCAAAGCCTTTCCCTCCCCCAGGTTGATGACAGCCTGTCCGTGTACAAGCTCCAGATGGCGTGCACGGCCGACAGCTCCTCCCTCCTCTCCACGGTCAGGTTCCAGACCGCCATCATCAGCATGTACCTGAGCAACGCCCTGGTGGACGTGGTGTTCGCCCTGAGCGAGGAGCACCACTTTGACGCAGAGGCGTTCAAGGGGGGCCGTGACATCATCACTGCAGGTACACTAGTTAGTACACTAGATCATTACCACAGGTACAGTAGACTAGTTAGTACACTAGTTAGTACACTAGATCATTACCACAGGTACAGTACACTAGTTAGTACACTAGTTAGTACACTAGTTAGTACACTAGTACCACAGTACAGTACACTAGTTAGTACACTAGATCATTACCACAGTACAGTACACTAGTTAGTACACTAGTACCACAGTACAGTACACTAGTTAGTAAACTAGTTAGTACACTAGTTAGTACACTAGTTAGTACACTAGATCATTACCACAGGTACAGTACACTAGTTAGTACACTAGATCATTACCACAGGTACAGTACACTAGTTAGTACACTAGATCATTACCACAGGTACAGTACACTAGTTAGTACACTAGATCATTACCACAGGTACAGTACACTAGTTAGTACACTAGATCATTACCACAGTACAGTACGTTCGACTCACAAGAGTCACAAGAGGTGGGCCTTTGTGTCTTAGACAGACAGACTATTGTATTGTATTGTATTGTATTGTATTGTATTGTATTGTATTGTATGATATTCTATTGTATTCTATTGTATTCTATTGTATTCTATTAGGAGTGTCAGCAGTCAAGGCCAGCGTCAAGCTGGAGAACTTCAACTCCGGGCGGCTAACACTGGGAGGTGTCTGTCACACTCTACAGGTGGGCAGGGAGGAAGATGACGAGGATGATGATGACGAGGATGATGATGACGATGATGATGATGATGATGATGACGAGGATGATGATGGCGATGACTGTTATTGTTTTCTAGGATTTCTACAGTCACAGTAACTGGATTGAGCTGGGGAAAAGAGTGCCCTACTCTCCTCTGATCCAACCAGACCTCCAACTGGAAAACCTGGCAGGTACTTGTGTGTGTGTGTGTGTTTGTGTGTCTGTGTGTGTCTGTGTGTGTCTGTGTGTGTCTGTGTGTGTCTGTGTCTCTGTGTCTCTGTGAGTCTGAGTGTCTGTGTCTCTGTGTGTGAGAATACTGAGATTAAGGAGTAAATTAACACAGTAAGTAACACATTAAATTAACACAGTAAGTAACACATTAAATTAACACAGTAAGTAACACATTAAATTAACACAGTAAGTAACACATTAAGTTAACACAGTAAGTAACACATTAAATTAACACAGTAAGTAACACATTAAGTTAACACAGTAAGTAACACATTAAATTAACACAGTAAGTAACACATTAAGTTAACACAGTAAGTAACACATTAAATTAACACAGTAAGTAACACATTAAGTTAACACAGTAAGTAACACATTAAATTAACACAGTAAGTAACACATTAAGTTAACACAGTAAGTAACACATTAAATTAACACAGTAAGTAACACATTAAGTTAACACAGTAAGTAACACATTAAGTTAACACAGTAAGTAACACATTAAGTTAACACAGTAAGTAACACATTAAATTAACACAGTAAGTAACACATTAAGTTAACACAGTAAGTAACACATTAAATTAACACAGTAAGTAACACATTAAATTAACACAGTAAGTAACACATTAAGTTAACACAGTAAGTAACACATTAAGTTAACACAGTAAGTAACACATTAAGTTAACACAGTAAGTAACACATTAAATTAACACAGTAAGTGCAGAGAAACTGTCACAGCTTTACTATGATCACCTCCAGACACAGTAATTCCATCTCACAGGACATGCAACACACACACACACATGCAACACACACACACACATGCAACACACACACATGCAACACACACACACATGCAACACACACACACACATGCAACACACACACACATGCAACACACACACACATGCAACACACACACACATGCAACACACACACATGCAACACACACACACACATGCAACACACACACACATGCAACACACACACACATGCAACACACACACACATGCAACACACACATCCAACTGCATCTAGAAGCATTGATCCATAGAAGATGGATGCTCTGTTATGGTTTGATGAGGAAGTATTTCGGTAATGACACCGCCCACTCACTCTTATCTTTCGACAAATCAGTCAGGAGATCTGTGCATGTGTGTGTCTGTGTCTGTGTCTGTGTCTCTGTGTGTGTGTCTGTGTGTGTCTATGTGCATCTAGAAGTATTTACCCATAGAAGATGGATGCTCTGTTGTGGTTTGATGAGGAAGTATTTGAGGGGTGTGTCTCTGTCAAGGCTGAACGACGCTTCCCTCTCTTATCTTTCGACCAATCAGTCTGGAGATCAGTCTTTATCAAATGAGACGTGTCATCACCTCCATCCACACTGGTCATCTGCCATCATACACGCCCTAATGCTTCCGCATGTTCACTCACACACACACACACACACACACAGAGACGCACGCACGCACGCACGCACGCACGCACGCACGCACGCACGCACGCATGCATGCACGCACACACACACACACACACAGACGCAAGCACGCACGCACGCAAGCACGCACGCACGCAAGCACACACACGCACGCAAGCACACACACACACACACACGCACGCATGCACACACGCGCACACACACACACACACGCACACACACACACCTACCTCAATATGTTAATCTGACCTGCTCTGTCTCCAGACTCCAACACTCCAACATGTAGGAACTGCAGAGGAGGAAACTGCACTGACAACATCCTGCCAGGCGTCCTGGAGCAAGGTCTACTCACCTCAGGGTACTTCAATGTGTTCTCCTCAGCTAAACCTCCAGGTAAACACACACACACACACACACACACACACACACGACACGGACTGGCATAGGGACACAC
>NC_139675.1:1379093-1399093 GCF_951799395.1 Argentina silus
TCTCTCTCCCTCCCTCTCCTTCCCTCTCTCTCCCTCCCCCTCCCTCACTCTCTTTCTTTCTCCAGATCACAGACTTCACCCGCCCCCAGTGCCAGGTGGCCAGTGTAACGGCTGACTGCCCAGCTGACTGCAGCCTGGCCAGCTGGGGGCTCTCTGCCAACGTGACGGACGGAAACGGGACGGGCATCGAGAGCGTCACCCTTCGTCAGGGTAATGGCACCCTGAACACCACCTCCGCCGTGGGGCCCGGGGGAGAGAACGTGACCCTGGCGATCTACAGCGCCTCCTGCTGTTCACAGGTGGTAGAGCTGGTGGCTGTGGACAAGGCGGGGAACGTGGCCACGTGTGGAGGGTCGGTGAGGGGCGCGGCAGTCGCCAGCTCCACAGCTCCACAGGCCACGGTTTTGAATCCCACAGCGCTGCCTGTAGCTGCTACTACATCCACCGGGGGGCGCACTTTGACCCTGTCCCTGTTTCTATGGACAACTGCGACTCTGGTCTCCCTCCTCGTATAGAAGCACAACACAACGCAAGTAGAAGAAAAGCACACAGGAACAACAAAAGTCTCCCGTCCTGCATGGCTGAGGCCCGAGGTTGCTGTCACTCCAATCGGTTTAGGAGTTGAATTTCACTCTTCCGGAGAAGTTCCATCGGAGTTCCACGTCCACCTCAACAGACGGGAAGTACACTGGAACTGATCCTAACTCCGCTGAGACGGGACTCGCCTAACAAGGATGAGAAAGGACGTCCCCTCATGTTTGTTTGTTTGTTTGTTTGTTTGTCCTAATCCTATCAAGTTCCAATTCTGACGGTGACCCATTGGAGAATGTTGTGATTAACCAGAACAGGCCTGCATTAAAGTCTTAACTATATATATATATATATATTTTTTTTTTTACAATATTATAACAAAGCAAAGTATTTGACCAATCAATCAACCATATATTTAGTGTTTAGTACTTCACGACAAGAAAGTGTTTTGTGTGGACGTATTGTATAATACTCATGTTTAAATCTAGTCACTTTGTTAATGTTTATCATGCCACTATTGAACTGTGAACTGGGGAAAAGCACTGGTCTGTGATTAAGAATAAAGTCATTTGAGGATATTTGCGTTGTTTTGGTTTTGAATATGTTTCCTCAAACCTTCAAGTCAAGTAGAAGAAACGAATTACAAAAAAATGCAAAGGAGTCGTGGCTCAGCGGTTAATACCACGCCCCAAGATCAGGGGGTTGGAGGTTTGAGACCTGGTCATGGCTCTGGAACTAGGTTTGGTTTTGAATATGTTTGCTCAACCCTTCAAGTCAAGTATAAGAAACGAATTGCAAAAAATGTAAAAGGAGGCGTGGCTCAGCGGTTAATACCACGCCCCAAGATCAGGGGGTTGTAGGTTCGAGACCCGGTCATGGCTCTGGAACTAGGTTCGGTTTTGAATATGTTTGCTCAAACCTTCAAGTCAAGTATAAGAAACGAATTGCAAAAAATGTAAAAGGAGGCGTGGCTCAGCAGTTAATACCACGCCCCAAGATCAGGGGGTTGTAGGTTCGAGACCCGGTCATGGCTCTGGAACTAGGTTTGGTTTTGAATATGTTTGCTCAAACCTTCAAGTCAAGTATAAGAAACGAATTGCAAAAAACGTAAAAGGAGGCGTGGCTCAGCGGTTAATACCACGACCCAAGATCAGGGGGTTGTAGGTTCGAGACCCGGTCATGGCTCTGGAACTAGGTTTGGTTTTGAATATGTTTGCTCAAACCTTCAAGTCAAGTATAAGAAACGAATTGTAAAAGGAGTCGTGGCTCAGTGGTTAATACCTTGCCCCAAGATCAGGGGGTTGTAGGTTCAAGACCCGGTCATGGCTCTGGAAAGGTTCTTTTCTAAGAAAAGAATTGCAAAAAATGCAAAGGAGCCTCTAACCCAATCAATTCATCCGATATTGCCTTTAGCCAATGGGCTTCAGGGGCGGGGCTGGGACACATGTATAAAAGGACTGGGACACACCTCCACCAAGTCCTTTGCTGATGGACTCCTTGCTGCAAGCTTTTTAACTCTAGCAATGGCTGTTTTTGAGGTGTTTTCTGTGCATCCGGTAAGTGCTTTTAGGTCTGCAAATTGTGATTTCCAATGTTTTCTTTGAGTTTTGGCTTCACCAGATCAAATTAGATTCACCCAAACATGAGGTTTTTGTCATTTTCCAGTAGTCTTTCTGTACAAATGTAGCCCTGCTACGCTCCCTCAAACGCTCAGTTTTTGATGGGTTAAGAGGTTGTGTTAGTCACCGGCTAATGTTATACTCCAATAGGATGCATGCTCAAGGTAGTAAAACTCATTCAAATAAACTAATCATTTGTTAACATTTTACATTCTTCCCATTTTAGCCAGCACTAGCAGTGCACACATGGTCAGTTCCTGGCAGGTACAGATAACAGCTGAAACATGATGAAACTGGCCATTTAGAATACTGGGGTAAAATGCAGCAAGACTAAATACAAAGGTAAGCAAATGTAGCTAAAGTTCTCTTGTTGTGTGAGCTAGCATAGCACTGTTGTATTTTGCAAGATAGAAAAATAACCTGTTTGCTAACTTATCGAATAGTTGCTGACAATTTTACAAAATCAGCTACAAAGCAACTCTACAAATGTAAAGGCATCCAACTACAAACAGAAATGCTGCATAAATTAACTGTAGGCAACAAATTGGTCAACATTATAGTCAGCTAAAAAAACCTAGGAACGAACTACAGTTCTTGCTGCTTTTTGAGCAATTTAATTATAAACAAGTAAAGTATATAACCTGACATTTACCCAGAAATGATTTGATATGGAAATCACTCACTTTAGCCATGATTTTCCTCTTTTGGCAGGCAAGTAAAACAATTTTGCGTCCCAAATCTGTACCTTTTTTCCTGAAGTGTGCTCTTCTGCTCTCCTCAGAATGGATCCTCGAGGCTTGAAGAAGAAGAAGAAGAAGACTTAAAAAAGGCTTAATCCTTTGTAATGGTTTTACATCCATGGATGGCAGTACACAGAAATAGGAGTGCAGAATTATGACAGACCATGCATATGCCATGAGGCTAAACCAAGATGGCCGCCTTAGCCTTTACAAAATGGTCGCTGCATGCTCATGGTGCCATCTTGAAACCTTCATGGCTTTTGTATTTTTTTCTCTGTGATATTCAGAGTTTAATATCCTTGGTAAGACATCATTTTACTGGCCTGCACTTTGCTGACACACATTAACCCTTTGAGATATTCCAGAGCTTGTTTGACTCATGTTTGCTCACTATTTTAGCAGTATACTTTGACATATTGTAAAGTTACTTCAAACTTTTAGGTCGGTTGGTATTTGTACCATAATTGCAGAGAAGAAAAGATCTGCACCAAGTGACAAGGACTTGTGTCACAGGTGTCAAATTCATTCCATGGAGGGCAGAGTGTCAGCAGGTTTTTGTTTTTTCCTTTCAATTAAGACCATACCATTCCATACTAGTGAGCAAACATGAGTCAAACAAGCTCTTGAATATCTCAAAGGGTTAATGTGTCAGCAAAGTGCAGGCCAGTAAAATGATGTCTTACCAAGGATATTAAACTCTGAATATCGGAGAGAAATAAAATACAAAAGCCATGAAGGTTTCAAGATGGCACCATGAGCATGCAGGGACCATTTTGTAAAGGCTAAGGCGGCCATCTTGGTTTAGCCTCATGGCATATGCATGGTCTTTGTCATAATTCTGCACTCCTATTTCTGTGTACTGCCATCCATGGATGTGCACCACACATGCTCTCGAGAAACATTTTTTCACTACTATTGACATTTTCCAGAAATGTGAATTGAAATAAAGACAAAGCAGTGTTACATGAACAGAAGCACCAGCAACATGAAATAGCTGTGACTATTCAGGAAGATCTTTGACTTCTAAGAAGGTTGAGCATTCAAACCTGTTCTGGAGTGTGAGTCAATTGTGATGCAAGCGAATTGTGGTGGTGGCTCTGTGCAAAGAACTTTGCCTCACCTGTAAGAAATCACCAATGTGGTTTGGGACTTCCCTTTGAATATGTTTCCTCAAACATTCAAGTCAAATATATAAAAAGAAGCATGACAAACCTAGAAGCAGTGGTGGCTCTGTGCACACAAACTCTGCCTCATCTATAAGAGATTACTGGTTCAAGGCTTGGTTTGGAACTTGCTTTTGAATAGGTTTTGTCAAACCTTCAAGTCAAACATTCAAAACGAAGTCTGTAAAGTGTGAAGGAGTTGTGGCTCTGCGGTTAGTACCTCGCCCCATCATAATGGGGTTGGAGGTTCAAGACCTGGTGGTGGCTCTGGACCACATTTTTGGAACTTGCTTTTGAATATGTTTCCTCAAACTTTCAAGTCAAATATAAGAAACGAAGTGTGTCAAGTGTGAAGAAGTCATGGCTCAGCGGTTAATACTGCTCCTCCAAGATCAGGGGGTTGGAGGTTCAAGACCTGGTCATGGCTCTAGGTTTAGAACATGCTTTTGAATATGTTTCCTCAAACCTTCAAGTCAAATATAAGAAACGAAGTGTGTAAAGTGTGAAGGCGCTGTGGCTCAGCGGTTAATACCGCTCCTCCAAGATCAGGAGGTTACAGGTTCAAGACCTGCTCACAGCTCTGGAACACATGCAAGACCCTGTGGCTGCTATCGCAAGGTAGAGGAGCCGTGCTCACCGGACGTCGGTGCAGGGTCAGAAGGTGCGGACAAGGCTCGGACCAGCGCTGTGTCAGAAACGGACAAGGCTCGGACAAAAGTGGGGGGGGATTTAAGGGGTTACCCCCCCCGCCCTTCCAGAACAATGTACAGCAGCGGTTATGAAGAGGAGACGAGAAAAATTTTACAGCACTTAAAGGGATTTAAGGAGAAAATTTAATAAAACTACCTATCACATGAAGGTTGTTTTTTTTTAGAGTTAACAATCTCTACTCCCTTTCATCTTCCTCGCTGCACTTTCCTCCCACGGCCTCAACTGCACTCACTGTGCAGCTCTCATGGCCTCAGCTGGGTTTGAACCAGCAACCTTCTACTTAGAGAGCAAGTGCTTTACCATTGCACCACTGGGCTGCTCACAACAAACATACATCTCTTCGTAATTTTGACATTTACATCAGTAGACGGGTTCAAAAAAAAAAAAGAAAAAAAAAAAAGTCAAATAAAAGAAACGAAGTATGTAAAGCGTGAAGGAGTCGTGGCTGTGCGGTTAGTACCTTGCCCCATCATAACGGGGTTAGAGGTTCGAGACCCGGTCGTGGCTCTGGAACATGTGCGAGACCCTGTGGCTGCTATCGCAAGATAGAGGAGCCGTGCTGCCTCCGGTGGCTTACTGGAACATCGGTGCAGGGTCTGACCAGCGGTATGTCACCACGGTTGGTGACTTGAAGGTGCGGACAAGCCTCGGACAAAAAAAAAAGGGAAGTGGGGGGCATGTGAGGGAGTGTCCCCCGCAAGCTGCGGACAAGGCTCGGACAAAAGGAAAGTGGGGGGGATGTGAGGGAGTGTCCCCCCCCCGCCCTTCCAGAACAATGTCCAGCAGCGGTTATTGAGAAGAAAGCTGTTTTTAAAATTGTTAAATGAATAACCCCCCCCCAATTTTGTTTTAGATCTCTCTCCCCATCCATCCTTTGGAAGGTTTAGGCGGTGGCTAATTCTTGGTAAAAATGCTTCTTAAGAAGAAGAATATTATATATATATATATATATATAAAATTCTTCTTCTAAGAAGCATCTTTACCAATAATTAGCCACCGCCTAAACCTTCCAAAGGAAGGTCACTTGGAAACTGCTCAACTTACCTCATGGCCTCAGCTGGGCTTGCGGGACCTGTCCTTTACCATTACACCACTGGGACGCAAAGACAGCAGATACCTGCAAAAAAAAAAAAAAAGAAGTGCAACAACATCATTAGCATGAACATTTCAAATAGCCACATTCTGCTCATGGGGCATGTTCCATACCAAGCTGCTGACAACAAATGCACATTTCCAGTGCCACCGACTCTGCAACTAAGGAACATGCAATACTTAACTTCGCAGACACAAGACAGGAAGTTGCAGTTTTGCTCAAGTTCTTCAACTATTTGGATGAAACTGAAAGTCACATACGCACAGCAATAACATACATGAGCACAAGTTTTTCAGCTTTCACAAAAGTTACAGTATATAAGACACACAAATCTATTGAGTAAGTGTTGACAACAAAATGGAATTATTTCCTTGACAGCATATAGCTATTTCTCCCATTATAGTTCATCTTACTCCATGTTAACTCTCATTGCTCAACAGTTCAACTAACAATCAGCCTGTACTCACAAATGAAATAGGTCATCAGTAATACAACATGTGGCCTGGCATACAGGAGAGAATAGATGACTGTAAATGTTTTTTTGGGCCATTTTTGTTGTTGTAACTACCTGCATGACTCTGAATATTTGAGATGAACTTGATTTATATTTATAGTAAGCAATCATATTCTCTGTAACAGGCGCAGTACTACCATAAACTATATAGTACAATGTTTTTCTGCTGTGTGAAATAACTGTTCTAACTGTTTTCAAATTAAAGTTGTCCAACCTGCAATGAGTATTTATGTTTATAGTTACTATTTAGTGTGTCATTATGAAATTAAGGGGTATGTGTTAACTGTTTAAGTTGAATACTGTTTCAAGAAATGTGCTTAAGCGATCGAGAAAAACTGTAACCGTGGTGCAGTTACACCTGTTCTTAAAACATTTGACAATGAACAATCTTGGAGAGAGTGGGCCTGACATTTGCGATAAAGTATTGCATTAGCTTCCTTACATTCAAAGGCACAGACTATATCACTCAACAGAACATCACAGCCACTCTTCACAACCTTCTAGACAAGGCAGAAATCTAACTCCAGAGAAACTGACTTTTGGTATATGGAGTTGAATCCTAGACTGTGAGTGAAGGTTGTATGAACCGTGACTACCAACCACTGCTAGAGAGCAGAAGCATCACAACTGTGTAAAACTCCACATACAACTACACTGTGTAAAAGCACATTTGAGTGGAACAGCATGGAAGTAGGGTCAGAGGCAGGTAGCAGTAAATGGTTTTGATGTAACTCCCAGGCCAAATCACTGTAGCCAAAAAGACAGGTAAAAAGGGAGGCAACTCATGTAAACTCAAATCTAAAACACAATCAAACAAAACCAAAACAATTCTTTCTTACTGTAATTTGTTTGGTGAAGGCAACAACTTCTTCCAAGGCCATTGTAGGGGCTGATTGATTCTTCAACTATTAGTATGAAACTGAAGGTCACACACGCACAGCAATAACATACGAGCACAAAGGAATATTTTCAGCTAAACGATGTTGCCTTCACACTAAACGCAAAAGATCGCCAACTGCAGTATATAAGACAAACATCTATTGAGTAAGTGAAAAAACTGAGTTATTTCCTTTACAGTATATAGCTATTTCTCCCATTATAGTTAATCTCTACTCCATACGTATAAACTCTCATTGCTCAACAGTTCAACTAACAATCAGTCTGTAATCACAAATGAAATAGGTCATCGGAAATATAACATGTGGCCTGGCATACAGGAGAGAAGAGATTACTGTAAATGATATTTTTGGGGCACTTTTTGTGTAAGTAATGCCATTTTTGCTGTTGCAACTACCTGCTTGATTCTGAATATTTGAGATGAACATGATTTATATTTATAGTACTGTTAGAAATTATTTTTATAAAAACAGTTCATTATTGCTATAATAAAAATACATTACTGCAGTGTGCTAAATTTACTAATGGGATGGCCTGTTGATAAATGAGATGAATCAAGCATTAGTCCCATAGTACGTTGGATTAATACATGGAGAATTTAAGCCAGGTCATCAGGAAAGATGTCGCAACACACGCTTACACAAAGAGCTATAGTGGAAAAGTACCAGGCTAGGGAGGACATACCAGAGTAGGTATCTTATCTCTAACAGGGTGCTGACTCCGCAGATGGGACAATGGTGTGACCAGCCCGTGAACAACAAGGGATGCCAAGTCTAAACCACGGTTCCTCCCCAACCATATAGCCAATCACAATCATTTTGTTTACTGTAAATGCTTTGTTTGACTGTTTGAATGCATCCATTTTTGGAGGGTTGGTTACAGATTAACAGCTTGCTGACTGTGATTTTCTTCTCCAAAAGTGGTCCTTGTACAAGCCTAGAATTTTGACATACAAATAAATAGCTAAAAGTAAGAAGTAGTTTGTCTTCTCCTTCAAATAAAGAACACGTTTTCACAGTACGCAATAATATTCTCTGTAACAGGTGCAGTGCTAACAAACTATAAAGTACAATGTTTTTCTGCTGAGTGAAATTCTTACAGCTTTTCAGATTTGTTTTCAAATCAAAGTTGTCCAACCTGCAATGAATATTGATGGTTATAGTTACTGTTTAGTGTGTCATTATGAAATGAGTAGTGGATTGAACTTTTCATTAGATGACAAAGTAGAAGGTCTGCAGGATCTTGGGCCCCTGAGGAAGGTTGGCATGGGGCCCAAGATCCTGCGGACCTTCTACAGGGGCACTACTGAGAGCGTCCTGACGGGATGCATCACTGCCTGGCACGGCAACTGCACCGCCCTCAACCGCAAGGCGCTGCAGAAGGTGGTGTGGACAGCTGAGCGCATCAGTGGATGTGAGTTTCCCTCCATCCAGGACATATACAACAAGCGATGTGTCAGCAAAGCCCGGAGGATCATCAGAGACCCCAGCCACCCCAATCACAGCCTGTTTGAACTGTTGCCGTCCAAAAGACGGATGAAAAAAAAAAAAAAAAAAAAGAAGTGCCACAAAATCAATAGTTTTCAACCAGCTACCTTCTGCTCAAAGGCCCTTTACCATTACGCCACCAAGCTGCTCACAACAAATGCACATTTCCAGTGCCACCAACTCTGCTACTCAGGAACATGCAAGACAGGAAACTTGTGTGAAACTGAAGGTCACATATACGTTCCACTTACAGGGCATGTCCTTTACCATTGCACCACCAGGCCGCTCACAATAAAGACACATCTCTTCGTAATTTTGACATTTACATCAGCAGACAGGTTAAAAAAAAGAAGAAGTGCAACAAGATCAGTCACATGGAGATTTGAATCAGGAACCTTCTGCTCATGGGGCATGTTCCATACCATGTCAAGTCTACAAGGTCCCTGGTTGAAATCCAACCAAATCCACCGGTGTTGGAGCAATGATCAGTACATGGTGAAACAAAGTCTATAAGAATTAGAAGTAGACAGTTATAACACTGCTTTGTCTTTATTTCAGTTCACATTTCTGGAAAATTCTGATAGTAGGGAAAAGCACATGTTCCATACCATTGCACCAAGCTGCTCACAATAAATGCACGTTTCCAATCCCACCAACTCTGCTACTCAGGAATATGCAATACTTAACCTTGCAGAAGCAAGACAGGAAGTTACAGTTTTTATCCATTTATTCAACTATTTGTATGAAATTGAAGGTCACATATGCACAGCAATAACATACATGAGCACAAAAGTGACATTTTCAGCTAAAAGTTAGTCATTTCTCATTGCTTTCACACAAAATGCTAAAGTTAGCCACCTACAGTAAATAAGACACAACAATCTATTGAGTAAGTGTTGACAAACAAAACTGAATCATTTCCTTTACAGCATATAGCTATTTCTCCCATTATAGTTAATCGCCATACATGTAGACTCTCATTGCTCAACAGTTCAACTAAGAATCAGTCTGTAATCTCAAATGAAATAGGTCAGGTCAGGTTGTGTTCTACAGTAATGCTATTTTTGTTGTTGTAACTACCTGCTTGATTCTGAATATTTGAGATGATGACTCGACTTTTATTTATAGTAAGGAATCATATTCTCTGTAACAGGCACAGTACCACCATAAACTATATCATACAAAGTTTTTCTGCTGAGTGAAATTCTTACTGTTTTTAACTTGTTTTCAAATGAAAGTTGTCCAACCTGCAATGAATATTGATGATTATAGTTACTATTTAGTGTGAAATGAATGGTGGATTGAATTTTTCATTAGATGACATAGGATACTGTTTTGATGCACTCATTAGCTTTTGTGTTCTAAGTTGTGAGAGTTTTGCAAAATAAGAGTTAAAGGTTTTGGTAAACATGTTACTATTAAGGGGTACGTGTCAACTGTTTTTAAAAGTTCAATACTATTTCAAGAAATGTGCTCAAGCGATCGAGAAAAACTGTAACTGTGGATCAGCTGTACTTGTTCTCAAAACAGTTGACAATTAACAACGGTGCTGATCTGAGAGAGAGTGGGCCTGACATTTGGGATAAAGTATTGCATTAGCTACAAAGTTTTCAGAAAACTGACCCCAGGACCGTTCAGATTCAAACGCACGATCCTTACATTCAGAGGCACAGACTGTCATTTAACAGCACATAAATGTCACTCAACAGCACATGACAGCCACTCTTCACAACCTTCTAGACAAGGCAGGAATCTAACCAGAGCAACCTACTACTGCACATGTAGCTACACCTGTTTTCTTTAGCGGACATTGTGAGTGGTGGAGAATCAAAAACCTTTACTACCAAGTTATGTCCTGACTTTTGGTATATGGAGTTGAATCCTAGACTGTGAGTGAAGGTTGTATGAACCATGACTAGCAACCACTGCTAGAGAGCAGAGGCAATGCATCACAACTGTGTAAAACTCCACATACAACTACACTGTGTAAAATGATATCTCACAACACATTTGAGTGGAACAAATCCCAATCCCAAATCCAAATCCCTGTAGCCAAAAATACAGGTAAAAAGGGAGACAACTCAAATCTAAAACACAATCAAACAAAACAAAAATAATTCTTTCTTACTGTAACTTGTTTGAAGAAGGCAACAACTTCTTCCAAGGCCGTTGGGGCTGACTGATTGATTGGCAATCTGAGATTCAGCTGGGCTCCAACCAGGGCTGGCTGGCTGGAGGGGCGTGGCAGTGGGGGCGGGGTTGGGGGGGTGTCATAATTCAAGGGGAGGGGGGGTGTCATAATTCAAGGGTTATGACAGTGAGTTCATGTTCTCACATTTTTGGGAAGATGTCTGACACCTCAGTGGTCGTGTGGTTAAAACCTGTCTGTGAAATCCACAAGGTCCCTGGTTGAAACTAACTTTAACTAAAATATTACATTTTCTATTTACTCACAATCTTTTGTGGAATAATTGAACTGCTGTGGGACAATTAAACACCATTAAAACACTGCATTGTCTTTATTTCAATTCACATTTCTCACTTTACATGCCTTGTTTTGTATATTTCACATCAAGGTTTGCTGAAACATGTTAAAAAGCAAGTTCCAACCTGAGCCTTGAAAGATGCGGCATTGGAAGTGAACAAACACATGTACTCTCACACATACACAAGCCCATACTCATGGACACGCACGTACACACAAAGAAGAGCTTTATATTTAACAGCCTTGATGCCAGAACTTGCCTCCGCCATCGCACCTATAATTAGATTGACATCCCTCTAACCCAATCAATGCATCCAATCAGGCCTTCAACCAATGGGCTTCACCGGCAGGGCCAGTATAAAAAGACTGGGACACACCCCCAGCAAGTCCTTTGCTGAAAGCATGTGCATTTTTAGCTCTAGCAATAGTTGTATTTGGGGTGTTTTTGTTCCCTTGTGAATCCAGTAAGTGCTTTTTGTTCTGTAGTTGAGTTTTTAGCCATATTTTATATCTTACCACACTTTGTAGTCTTCTAACCCTTTGAGCACATGTTAAACATGCCATTCATTTATTCAGCTTTGATGTATTTTAAAGCCATGGTTGTCCAGTTTTGGCATGCAAGCGAAACAATTTTGCATCCCAAATCTGTACCCTTTTCCTGAAGTGTGCACTTCTGCTCTCCGTAACATGGATCGTCAAGGCTAGTGATTGTGTTAGCATAGTTAGCATGGTTTCTGGCACCAAACCTGTGGCTTTACGTCGATCAATGGCAGTGCTTCAGAAATAGAAGTGGAGGCTTGTGACAGACAATGCACATCCCATGATGCTAAAACAAGATGGCCGCATTCCCTTAACTTTGAACCCACGGTCCCTGTAAAATGTTCCTAATCCCATCTACAAGCCTTTTTTTCCTTTATACTTTATAAAGGTATTTTCTACATCAATTTCATATATTTAAGATGTGAGTTGCATGTTTTAAACCGTTGTGCTTTACTAGGCATGGTCATAATTCACTCTTATGCATTCTGTGTTTGTTGATTTTAATTCTGTTAATTTCAGACACCATGTGGAGTATAACCAAGCAGCAAGCCCATCCTGGTTCAATAAAGCCCCTTCAAACTGGTATAGCTGCCTCGTGCCCCTGTTGCTGATGTGGCGTGTCAATCAGGACAAGACTCCAATGAGCTTTAGATAAGAACAAGGTGGATCGACTTCCTCTGCTTCAAGACAAAAACAACAGAACCCCACACCATTCTTTACTAACAAAGCCTTTGTTTCAAGGACCCTTGACTTAATGTTAACTTTTAGATTTTTTTGTGACTGATGCCACAGCTTTTGCAAGAGTTTAACAATGCATCGTTGATGTCAAAATGCATCCAACCCCTTTTCCAGGGAGTAAATATAAGCTTGATATGAGGTTTTAATGCACAAAATAATGATAATTTCGGACCATACTGGGTTTGAGCCAAACGCAGCTGTTAAAATACAGTCCGAGGACAAGCTCATCTATGTGAAAGGAACTGCCTTAATAATGCATTTGTTTTGTAGCGCTTCTCAGTAGTCAGCAGCATTCCATGGATAGAGGATAAAAAGTAAAACAAAAGCCCAGTCAGTAAAAACAATTTAAAAAAAAAAATAGTCAAAGATTAAAAGCAGAGTTATGAAGTTGCGTTTTGAGGGATGGAGTGTGCAGTGGCAGGCGACTGGTCGGAATTACGGTCCTCAACAAAATGTCACCATCTTTGAATTCACACGTCACAACCGTGACCGTCTGAAAACTTTGTACAGGAATAAAATGTCTTTTATATATTTACAGAGTACTGCATTAAGCAATATTTACAGTGTGTGCACGCACAAGACAATTTCACTTCATTCACCCACTTCAAATCATGATGAACCACTCTAACCCCAATATACAAACAACATGGAAGTGTTTACAAAGTACATTTAGAACAATTGTTAGGAACTCAATTCACTTCATTTGAGGAGAATATCTATGGGGAGGAACCGAGATCATCTCCCCCAAAGCGTTTTAAGTATAAAGCAAGGAGGAGAGGACACAAGGAAGCGAACAGAGGAGAGGACACGAGGAAGCGAACGGAGGACAGAGGAGAGGACACGAGGAAGCGAACGGAGGACAGAGGAGAGGACGCAAGGAAGCAAGTGGAGGACAGAGGAGAGGACACGAGGAAGCAAGTGGGGGACAGAGGAGAGGACACAAGGAAGCGAACGGAGGACAGAGGAGAGCACGCAAGGAAGCAAGTGGAGGACAGAGGAGAGGACACGAGGAAGCAAGTGGAGGACAGAGGAGAGGACACGAGGAAGCGAACAGAGGACAGAGGAAAGGACACAAGGAAGTGACTTTCTGACAACTGAGAAAGGGCCCTCGTCTGGCAGTGATGAGAAACACAAGGACAGGAACCGGCTCAGTGTTAAAGCAGCTGCCTTGAAAGTGTGAACTAGACAAACAATTCATGATAAATCATTGTGGTATAAAAACAAAAGAAAGACACAGTGCAGTATTCAGAATGACAATCAGTCCATTGGCAGCAGAGCAGCAGAGCAGGACACACTAAGATTTGTGCACTTAGGGTTTAACCCACGCTTAAGAACGAGCTTCAGCTACTTTTCTTGTTTTGTTTATGTCTGTCATTTCATTGTATCTTGTATTGTTCGTCTCAGTTGTTGTTATAAATTAAAATACGAACATTTTGTCACACAAAAAGTTTAAACTACAGGGATGCTTTCCTGACGACCTACAGAGAGGGTTCTGTCTGCTGAGTCTGCGCTGCCAAGGACACATCACAAGTATTTGTTAGCCAGAGAATATATATAATAAATATATGTAATATATATAATATTAATAATAGAGCCATTTTGCTTGAGAAAAAGTATCATGTAAAAAATGTAAAAAGCACATTGCTTTTCATTACAACAGTGCTGTGTGTAATGCTAACCTACTTACAGGCTGTGTGTAATGCTAACCTACTTACAGGCTGTGTGTAATGCTAACCTACTTACAGGCTGTGTGTAATGCTAACCTACTTACAGGCTGTGTGTAATGATAACCTACTTACAGGCTGTGTGTAATGATAACCTACTTACAGGCTGTGTGTAATGTTAACTACCTACTTACAGGCTGTGTGTAATGATAACTACCTATTTACAGGGCTGACACAGGTCTATTTTCAATTCTGCAATCTCTGTGTAACAAAGCTTATATTTACAATTGTTATATTCACTTCTCTCCCCTGTGCGTGTGTCAGGTGTGTGCGTGCTTGTGTCAGGTGTGTGTGTGTGTGTGTGTCAGGTGTGTGCGTGCTTGTGTCAGGTGTGCGCCCCCCTCCTCCTCCTCTCCGGCTCAGCTAGTATGTCTTCTCTCCCCTGAGCGTGCTCCGCCCGACTCTCTGGGCCGTCTCCTGAGCGTGCTCCGCCCGACTCTCTGGGTCGTCTCCTGAGCGTGCTCCACCCGACTCTCTGGGCCGTCTCCTGAGCTTGCTCCACCCGACTCTCTGGGCCGTCTCCTGAGCTTGCTCCACCCGACTCTCTGGGTCGTCTCCTGAGAGTGCTCCACCCGACTCTCTGGGCCGTCTCGTGAGCGTGCTCCACCCGACTCTCTGGGCCGTCTCCTGAGCGTGCTCCACCCGACTCTCTGGGCCGTCTCCTGAGCGTGCTCCACCCGACTCTCTGGGCCGTCTCCTGAGCGTGCTCCACCCGACTCTCTGGGCCGTCTCCTGAGCGTGCTCCACCCGACTCTCTGGACCGTCTCCTGAGCGTGCTCCACCCGACTCTCTGGGCCGTCTCCTGAGCGTGCTCCACCCGACTCTCTGGGCCGTCTCCGTGGCACCGATGTCGATGTGACCGTCCCTGGTGGAGCCGCCTCCTGATTGGACAAGACAGACAAACAGAATATGATCAGGCCATGACAAACTTCCATACCGGTTGCTACACCACTGAGACAGACAGACACACACACACACACACACACACACACACACACACACACACACACACACACACACACACACACACACACACACACACACACACACACGACAAGGCGTGCCAGGGTGGAGTGGCCTGGATGTCTCTCTGTATGGGGAGCTGCAGCACAGCATCCAAATCCTTTCGAGTCACTGGACAAAAAAACCTGTGCTGCTCCTTCGATAGATCTTTCGAAGGCCTGCTCAACATTGGCTTTTCAGAGCAGGCCGTCAGCTGGTTTGAAAATGATCTTTCAGGCAGGACACTTCAGTACTTCCTCCAGTGTAATGCGTGTTGTCACAGGGGTCCCCCGAGGTTCTGTTTTAGGACCACTTTTGTTTACTATTTACGTTAATAATCTGGGTCTTAATGTTCCGAATGCACAGTTTCATTTTTATGCCGACGATACTGTTATTTACTGCTGTGGTGCCACCCTTCAATCACTGGTGGTGCCACCCTTCAATCACTGGTGGTGCCACCCTTGTTCAATCACTTGAGTTTCTGCAGTCTGCTTTTGGTATTGTTGAATCTCGGTTGTTTAAAGTCGGTGTTGAATGCCTCAAAAACTAAATTGATGCTGTTCTCAAAAGCCAAGAAAACACCCACTTCTCTTCCCAACATTACAACCTTGCAGGGCAGTCAGATTGAATTAGTGTTAGAATACAAGTATCTAGGTATTTTAATTGATGATCGTTTAACTTCTAAACTTCACATAGAAAACCTAGTAAAGAAACTCAAGCTCAAACTAGGTTTTTATTTCAGAAATAAAACCTGTTTTTCTTACTCCGCCAGGAAAAGATTGGTTGAGGCCACATTCCTACCTTTGCTTGATTACGGTGATCTGCTGAACATGCACACCTCTGCCCAATGCTTGCAACGCCTGGACACCGTGTACCACAGTGCTCTGAGGTTTGTTACGGGCTGCAAAACTCTCACTCACCATTGCACCCTTTATGCCAGAGTTCAGTGGCCTTCATTGGCCCTTCGCAGGCAGGCTAACTCACTGGTACATCTTTATATACAAGTCTATCCTTGGTCTGCTCCCCTCTTATCTTGGTGGGTATATCTCACTCAAAACTAGTAATTACTGTTTGCGTTCGAGCGACACACTTTTACTTAACTCTTAAGGTTCGCACTGAACTTGGGAAGCAGGCCTTTCTGTTCGCCGCCCCTGTAGCTTGGAACCACTTACAGACAGACTGTTTGAAAGCACTTGGCTGAGACAAAAACCTGGACCCACTGCAGCTCTCTAGAACCTGGACCCACTGCAGCTCTCTAGAACCTGGACCCACTGCAGCTCTCCAGGACCAGGACCCACTGCAGCTCTCCAGGACCAGGACCCACTGCAGCTCTCTAGAACCTGGACCCACTGCAGCTCTCCAGGACCAGGACCCACTGCAGCTCTCCAGGACCAGGACCCACTGCAGCTCTCCAGGACCAGGACCCACTGCAGCTCTCCAGGACCTGGACCCACTGCAGCTCTCCAGGACCAGGACCCACTGCAGCTCTCCAGGACCAGGACCCACTGCAGCTCTCCAGGACCAGGACCCACTGCAGCTCTCCAGGACCAGGACCCACTGCAGCTCTCTAGAACCTGGACCCACTGCAGCTCTCTAGAACCTGGACCCACTGCAGCTCTCCAGGACCTGGACCCACTGCAGCTCTCTAGAACCTGGACCCACTGCAGCTCTCCAGGACCAGGACCCACTGCAGCTCTCCAGGACCTGGACCCACTGCAGCTCTCCAGGACCAGGACCCACTGCAGCTCTCCAGGACCAGGACCCACTGCAGCTCTCCAGAACCTGGACCCACTGCAGCTCTCCAGGACCTGGACCCACTGCAGCTCTCCAGGACCTGGACCCACTGCAGCTCTCCAGGACCAGGACCCACTGCAGCTCTCCAGGACCAGGACCCACTGCAGCTCTCCAGGACCAGGACCCACTGCAGCTCTCCAGGACCAGGACCCACTGCAGCTCTCCAGGACCAGGAGTGAGGATCACAGATGTAGAGTCTAATTATAGATATTACACAATGTCAAATAATGCTCTATTTATTCACTAAGCTGCTGTGTTTCTATTGCCTTATTGACCCTTTCATGCATGGTGTTGCATACAGGCAGCAATGTCTTTAAACACCTGGTAAAACGTTTGAACATAATAAATCCACAAAAGGATCCTAATAAACACTTTTAGCACCATTTGGTGGCCGATTGTTGTAATTACAATGTCAAAAGTTTTTTTGCCAGAAACAGTCTGTAAATACGGAAATTCTGCTTCTCTGAAAGAGTCTGGTATGTAGTCAAAAAGGTTTCTGAAAGTCAATGAATGAAAAATACTCAGCTGTCCAAAAATACCTGAGTACATTTTTTGGGAAAAATATTACATTTTTGGCTAAGGTATAGTCACTTGAAACACTAATGTTGTGCTAATGTTGTGTAAATACAACATTGGGCGTTAAGTACTGTAATCACACATTCATGCTTTGTATTGGCAATCTTGTAAAATATTAGAAAGGCATTGCTCATTTCATTACTGACATGATTAGTCCATAACATTAGCTTAGGGAAATACTATTGCACCTACATATGCATATAAGAGAAAAGTCGTTTTAGACAATTTAGCAACAGCCAAAGCAGACAAACAAAGTAGGCCTCAGCCAAACCAACCAGCACAGAGCAGAGTCAAAAAACCGTTTTGAGGCAACATGAAGCGGAAAAGCCAAAATGGAAGCGAGTAGAGGGAATCATTGAGCCACAATGGCCGTCTAAAGATTGTTCTTACTGGGTCTGCGCAGTGACAAAGAGTCACCTCTCACTGCAGTGGTGGGGCTGGAAACTGCAGCTGCACTGGGCTCCAGCAAGTCCAGCTCCATGGAGAGGAGCTCTCTGCTAGCCTTAGCCGCGAGGCGAGCGGGGATGTTGATGGAGTTCACACTGTCGTTGAGGTGTCTGTCCATTGACAGGGAGGCATCATGGGGGAAGGTGAAGAAAAGCAAAAGAAACACTCATGTCAGTCATGCAAACACAAAGGTGCTTTATCCTACAGGACCGACAGGACCCGAACCATACTGGGCTGGATCAGATAAGTTGTTTTCACATTATCCTTTCCAGCATTGTAAAAGCAACAGGTGGGTTTGTGGGTTCAGAGGTGTGAGCGGGCTGGTTGTTTGCTGTTCTCTCCTGAGATGGAGGTCTGAGACTCTCTGTGGTCGCCAAGGTAACCTGACATGGGCTAGTAGGGAGGGCTGGCCAATGGAGTGTGTTCTCCCCTTCCCTCCCTCCCTCCCTCCCTCCTTTTCCTGATTTAAAGTCTCACTTGGTCAGACTCTTTTTAAATGGAGAATCTGACGGCACACCCAATGTAATCTGGGAATGACAAGCGGTTGCATCTGGTGAATCTGGGCAACTGTCAATACAAGCAATTTGAAGCTGTATTACTCATGCGACTCTCCCTTTCTCTCTCTCTGCCTCTCTCTCTAGATCACATACTTCAGTGCCAGTGTAACAGTTATTGTAACGGTAACAGTGTAACGGTCAGTGTAACAGCCGATGCAACCTGGCCAGCCGGGGGGGTCTCTGCCAACCTGACGGACGGAAATGGGACGGACATCAAGGCGATTGACCTCCGCGTCGGCAGCGGAACCCTCACCCCCCTGAGCAGCCCCGTGGTCCAGGCCACCTACAACACCTCCTGCTGCTCCCAGGCGGTGGAGCTGGTGGCCCGGGACAGAGTCTGGAACGTGGGCACCTGTTACTATTCCATCACCCGCTTTCTAGGCCCCCCCCGAGCCTGTCCCTCTCGCTGTGGGCGTGTCTGCTCATCTCCGTCCTTTTGCAAAAGAGACGTTGGGTCTCAACGGGCTTTTCCTGGTTAAATACGCATTTTTAAAAAATGAGTTTCCACCCACCAACCAGAACCTCGTTGAGACCAGCCTGTGTTTTTCCATCAGGTTTTCCTTTCCATTCAAGAAGATAATCGTAGGCTGGTGTCGAATGGACTCACCCTGCGGTTAACCGTCTACCGTGTAGACTCACCCTGCAGTTAACCGTCAACCACCTGGACTCATCCTGCAGTTAACTGTTAACCATCTAGACTCACCCTGCAGTTAACTGTTAACCATCTAGACTCACCCTGCAGTTAACTGTTAACCATCTAGACTCACCCTGCAGTTAACTGTTAACCATCTAGACTCACCCTGCTGTTAACCGTCTAGACTCACCCTGCTGTTAACCATCTAGACTCACCCTGCGGTTAACTGTTAACCACCTAGACTCACCCTGCTGTTAACTGTCTAGACTCACCCTGCTGTTAACCGTCTAGACTCACCCTGCTGTTAACCGTCTAGACTCACCCTGCTGTTAACCGTCTAGACTCACCCTGCTGTTAACTGTCTAGACTCACCCTGCTGTTAACCACCTAGACTCACCCTGCTGTTAACTGTCTAGACTCACCCTGCTGTTAACTGTCTAGACTCACCCTGCTGTTAACTGTCTAGACTCACCCTGCTGTTAACTGTCTAGACTCACCCTGCTGTTAACTGTCTAGACTCACCCTGCTGTTAACTGTCTAGACTCACCCTGCTGTTAACTGTCTAGACTCACCCTGCTGTTAACTGTCTAGACTCACCCTGCTGTTAACTGTCTAGACTCACCCTGCTGTTAACCGTCTAGACTCACCCTGCTGTTAACTGTCTAGACTCACCCTGCTGTTAACCGTCTAGACTCACCCTGCTGTTAACCGCCTAGACTCACCCTGCTGTTAACTGTCTAGACTCACC
>NC_139675.1:1404093-1411593 GCF_951799395.1 Argentina silus
TTTGTCGCCGAGGGCGAGTCTAGTACGGCCTTTCCCCGGCCTAAACACCATTCCCAACGTTACCCAGTTAAGCACAGCAGGATTGGCTCGAGGTTTGAGAGCAACCTTGGTGAATCACCACGACACTGCGAGAAAGAGAAAAAGCTTAGCAGCTGGGGGCCCAACCTGACGAGGTACACCGCGGCTGCGGATGTTCCTGAAACAAATTTTATCTTTGATTTATCCCTCAAATAGGTGCAACTGCATAACTGCTTATAGATGATAAAATGATTTATAAGTAGTGTAACTGCATAAATTACCTAGAAGTGATGAGTTGATTCAAATGTATGTAAACTGCTTAAACTGCTTAGACATAACTAGGACTTGAGTGTATGACCCCGTGTCACTATATCTGCTTAGGCCTCATTGTAAGAGTAGGCCCGCTAACAAAGAAAGTGCTAGAAATAACCATGTCTAACCGTGTGGTCTTGCTCAGAGTTAATCGCTGAGGCAAGGCAATATATCTTTGAAAAGTTGAAGTCATGGGTGCAAAGTGTAACCACTGAAGGAAAGAAAATATGAAGTGTGAACCCGTCGAAGGGTCAGGTCAGGTGGTGGAAAGTCCACAACTGAAAAGTACCATGGCGTCCAAAATTAAGTAGGAATATGCTGAGAAATGTGTGATGCTGATGATATAGAGAATAGAGTGATTTGCTGGTTCTAAAGCTTTTAAAATGATTGATTACTATATTGTTATACGGTAGGAGAGTGTGTTGGTAATAGGGCCTGGAAGCCATACTTGTTGGGTGAAAGGAAATGGCCTAACCACAGAGTTGCAACATTTGGGGCTGTAGCAGCCCCCCCCTTCTCGTCTTGTGATCTCTGGAAAGGAAGCATTGCAGGCCTGCTGTGTAACAAACAGAGATACACACTATGCAAAGCATAGATGTACAACAAACAGAGAAGTTTAACATGCAAAACATAGATGTGCACTGTGCAAAACATAGACACAAAACACAAGATAGGGAGGTACCTTAGCCAGGGTATAAAACATGCTTTTTGGGGCATTTCGCTGGTCATTCCCCGCTGAGGAGCGTATGAACCTGAGGCATCGGAGCAGGATTTGAGTGTGTTGGAGACCAAGCCCGGAGCTCATACTCTGATCACATTCTGACTTACGAATTGCAACCGCTGAACAACTTTTGGAGACGAGTTTTCTTGACAAGTATTTGGAGATCATTTTAGTGACTAGACCACACTCTGAAAACTCCACAGTTCCTCTCTCAGCACGGGGCCGGACCCTTAGCTGTTGGGGCTGTGGCAGTGAGTAAGACCGAGGAGCTGTTATCATAGATTAGATTAGATTAGATTAGATTCAACTTTATTGTCATTGTGCAGAGTACAAGTACAGACAACGAAATGCAGTTAGCGTCTAACCAGAAGTGCAAAAAGCAGAAAGTGCAATGTACAGTATATACAAGTAGTGCAGTATGTGAGCAGTAGTAGTGCAGTATAGTATAGTAGTACAGTGTAAGCAGTATATGAATTAGTAGTAGCATTATAAGCAGAATAAATAGGTTACAGTATGAACAGTGTATCAGCATATGAGCTGTATAGGCAATGCAGTCTAGCAGTATATATGTATTAACAGTAACATGCATACAACATTGCATACAAACAAAGATACTGAAATGAGCAGTTACAAGTTTATGGTTGAATGGTTAAAAGTTGAAGAGATTATGAAAATAATCTTTCTTGACCGCAACTTTTCACTGGAAAATCTTGGCCGTCCCACTTGGATCAATAAAGGTTAAATAAAACATTGAAATAAATAAATAGAAAAGGCACTTCACTTTTAAACCACAGCTTCTTATAATAACATCTGTATTCCTTCAGACAACTCAGAGAAAGAGATGGGCCATGTTGACTGCAACCAGACTCAACTGTCAACTGAACGGCTGAAGCTGAACCAGTTACAGGAGCGCTATAACTCCCTCACCAGAGAGAGAGACACCTTACAGGACAGAGTCAGTGATCTCATTAACCAGAAGCCGGAGGAAACACTGGGTGAGTCAGTCTTGAGGTCTCATCCCAAGTTAGGAAGAGCCTATAATGTTAATCTGGGGAAGATGTTGATGTCTGTGAGTGGGACGTTGCCCTACTGTCATTTTAGCAGCCCTAGCTGGCCTACCCTTCCCCGATTGTTGCTTTTATGATATATATACAGTATATATACACACAGTATATATACACACAGTATATATGCACACAGCTCTGGAAAAGATTAAGAGACCACTCAAAGGTTTTCTTAAATCAGCGTCTCTACATGTATGGCAGCCATTCCATTCCAGTGTCTGTTGAATTCCAATACAGGCACACCTCATTCTCCTTAATGAGGTACTGATTAGGTGATTACCTGAACCAAATCTTATTTAATGAGGAAAAGTATAAAAACCACTGCTGTGGTCATCACTATCCTCTTGCAATAGGACCAGCTGGATGGCAAAAACAGTGCTAGTAGTACCTCAGAAGTAATTGGAATAAAAAAATAACTATTGACCATGCCAAAAGAGTTGAAAAGAAAAGTGAGTGAGGAAAAGAAGGGTTCAATTCTGGCTTTACTGGCAGAGGGATGCAGTGAGCGTCAGGTTGCTTCCATCCTTGAAACTTCACAGACGGTGGTTCATAAGAACAAGGTCAAGCTGCAGACATTAGGGACAACAAAGCTACAGACCGGCAGAGGGCGAAAATGACTCTCCACTCACCGGGATGACCCAACTAATTCGAAAGTCACTCAACAACCGTAGGATGACATCAAGTGACCTACAAAAAGAATGGCAAACGGCAGCTGGGGTGAAGTGCACGGTGAGGATGGTTTGAAACAGGCTCCTAGGGGCAGGGCTGAAGTCGTGCAAAGCTAGAAAAAAGCCCTTCATCAACGAGAAGCAAAGAAGAGCCGGGCTGAGGTTTGCAAAAGACCATAAGGATTGGACCGTAGAGGACTGGACCATAAGGATTGGACCGTAGAGGACTGGACCGTAGAGGACTGGACCGTAGAGGACTGGAGTAAGGTCATCTTCTCTGATGAGTCCATTTTTCAGCTTTGCCCAACACCTGGTCGTCTAATGGTTAGACGGAGACCTGGAGAGGCCTACAAGCCACAGTGTCTTGCACCTACTGTGAAATTTGGTGGAGGATTGGTAATGATTTGGGGGTGCTTCAGCAACGCTGGAATCGGGCAGATTTGTCTTTGTGAAGGACGCATGAATCAAACCATGTACAAAGTTGTCATGAAAGAAAACTTGCTTCCTTCTGCTCTGACAATGTTCCCCAACTCTGAGGATTGTTTTTTCCAGCAGGACAATGCTCCATGCCACACAGCCAGGTCAATCAAGGTGTGGATGGAGGACCACCAGATCAAGACCCTGTCATGGCCAGCCCAATCTCCGGACCTGAACCTGATCGAAAACCTCTGGAATGTGATTTGAGGAAGATGGATGGTCACAAGCCATCAAACAAAGCTGAGCTGCTTGAATTTTTGCAGGAGTGGCATAAAGTCACCCAACAGCAATGTGAAAAAACTGGTGGAGAGCATGCCAAAAAAAAGCTGTGATTGTAAATCAGAGTTATTCCACCAAATATTGATTTCTGAACTCTTCCTAAGTTAAAACATTATTATTGTGTTGTTTAAAAATTAATGTGAACTTGTTTTCTTTGCATTATTCGAGATCTGAAAACACTGCATCTTTTTTGTTATTTTGACCAGTTGTCATTTTCTGCAAATAAATGCTTTAAATGACAACAGTTTTTATTTGGAATTTGGGAGAAATGTTGTCAGTAGTTTATAGAATAAAACAAAAATGTTAATTTTACTCAAACACATACCTATAAATAGTAAAACCAGAGAAACTGATAATTTTGCAGTGGTCTCTTAATTTTTTCCAGAGCTGTATATATTTGCATATATTTGTATATATTTGTATATATTTGTTTTGCTTTTCTATGTCATCTTTTATTTTATGCACTTAGAGATTATTCTTGTATCATTTATAAATGTATTTAATAATAATAATAATAATAATAATAATAATAATAATAATAATAAATTATTATTATCTTGAAATTATTGTGATGAGGGGTTGATTAAAAGATTTTAAATGTGTATGCTGTGATTGTTTAGGTGCATTGATGCATTTTCTTACAACGTGTCGTTATTCCTATGCATGAACCGTGACCGACCTGTCTTGACGTGGAACCAGTCTTCATATGTGAAGATTAGAAAGCATCCGTTATAAATGAGATCCTGACGTGTTATAGAACTGCGTTTTATTGGACTGCTGTTTATGGTACAACACAATGAAAACTCGATATGAAACCATGGTAACCCATGGTAACCCATGGTAACCCATGGTAACTGGTGTTTGAAGTCACTTTTAGAATCATTTATATAGCACTGTTAAGTTTGCAAAGCTGTGGGTAAAGTACGCTTCATTTCTGGCTCAGCTGGCTGGCTCACTGAACAATCCATGCTAGTTGTTTTCATGTACATTTCCAAACCAAATAACGGACCTTATGTAAAAAGCCCAAATGCAGGAATGATTTTGCAGGAGATTCGCAGTTTGCACACATTCCAGCCCCAGCCGAATAATAATTTGACTAACTCTAACCCTAACCCTGAACCTTTAGAAACCCAAGCCTGTCCAGTGGGCTGGATGAAGTTTGAATGCAGCTGCTACTTCCTCTCCTCTGGGTATAAAAGATGGTATGAGAGCAGACAGGACTGTCAATGGAGAAGAGCTGACCTGGTGATCATAAAGAGCAGGGGGGAACAGGTGTGTGTGTGTGTGTGTGTGTGTGTGTGTGTGTGTGTGTGTGTGTGTGTGTGTGTGTGTGTGTGTGTGTGTGTGTGTGTAGTCGTGAATGGTCAAAGATAGCTTTGTTCTCTCAAGCCATGGTATAACAGTTTGTTTCCTTCCAACAGGAGTTCCTCCACCAGATGATTAGAGGTGCCGGCCTGACTTGGATCGGCCTGACAGACAGAGAAATTGGGGGAATATGGAAATGGGTGGACGACACAGGACTGACCACAGCGTAAGAGACTTAGATATTCCCATCTGTGTTTCACCACTTCATTTAAGCAATGAAGGACATGAATCAGTATCGGGATGATCACTTTGATTACCAACCTCTCTCATGCTCCCTGCGATGTACTTTGATTGCTTTCTCTAGTGATCCCTTGTTTAGTCCTGGACTTGATTATTTTTCAAAGTGTTCCTCTGTATCATCTCGTGGATTATTCGGCAGTAAAGCAGTCTGTTTTGACTTTCACCATCATTCCCTAATAATTAAATAATACAAAGTCTACGATTCAACACGGAGAAAGTCGTCAAAGTCATAACCCACAGATCCGTAAACGGAGGCTAAAGAGCATAGCAATTAATCCAAACAACAGAAACCACACCTCTCTTCAGGAGAGTACTAATGAGCTGGGATCAGATACATCTGTGTGTTAATTAGTCATTTGGGGGCGTTCTCTGTCGCCCCCCGGTGGTCAGATAGAACCATGACAGCCGGTACACACAATGGATCCATCAACAAGATGAGAGTTGAGCATTGCTGCTTTACGAAGGTAGTTGAAGTTGACGAGTGTTTGGCCTGGCTCTCTGTGTTGTTGTTCGTAGGTACTGGCAAGACAGGCAGCCTGACGCAGGCAGAAGTCTGAGTGCCAGGGAGGACTGTGTTGAGATGAACGATCAATACCAACGCTTCGCGAACTGGAACGATGCAAACTGCGACCTTAGACAACGATGGGTGTGTGAGAAAGAGGCGTGCCTTCCCACATGTCGTCTCTCTTAAACACACACACACACACACACACACACACGCACACGCACGCACACACACACACACACACACGCAGGCACGCACGCACACACACACACACACACACGCACACGCACGCAGGCACACACACACACACAGACAGACACATACACACAGACAGACACACACACACACATCTGACTGGACATACATGTACAGACAGGATACAAAACACATACACACACATCTGACTGGACATACAGTTAGGTCTGGAAATATTTGGACAGTGACACAATTTTCATAATTTTGGCTCTGTACGCCACCACAATGGATTTGAAATTAAACAATCGAGATGCAATTGAAGGGCAGACTTTCAGCTTTAATTCAAGGGGTTGAACAAAAATATTGTATGAAACGTTTAGGAATTGCAACAATTTGTATACACAGTCCCCCATTTTCAGGGGCTCAAATGTAATTGGACAAATTAATAATCATAAATAAAATGTTACATTTTTATACTTTGTCAAGAATCCTTTGCAGGCAATGACTGCCTGAAGTCTGAAACCCATGGACATCACCAAATGCTGGGTTTCCTTTGTGATAATTTGCCAGGCCTTTACTGCAGCTGTCTTCAGTTGTTGTTTGTTCGTGGGTCTTTCTGCCTTTAGTTTTGTCTTCAGCAAGTGAAATGCATGCTCGATCAGGTTGAGATCAGGTGATTGACTCGGCCATTGCAGAATATTCCACTTCTTTGCCTTAAAAAACTCCTGGGTTGTTTTGGGTCATTGTCCATCTGTACTGTGAAGCGCCGTCCAATCAAGTTTGCTGAATTTGGCTAAATCTGAGCAGACAGCATATCCCTAAACACTTCAGAATTCATCCGGCTGCTTCTGTCTTCTGTCACATCATCAATAAACACTAGTGACCCAGTGCCATTGGAAGCCGTGCATGCCCATGCCATCACACTGCCTCCACTGTTTTATAGATGATGTGGTATGCTTCGGACCATGAGCAGTTCCAAGCCTTCTTCATACTTTTTTCTTCCCTTCATTCTGGTACAGGTTGATCTTAGTTTCATCTGTCCAAAGAATGCTGTTCCAGAACAGGGCTGGCTTTTTTAGATGTTTTTTGGCCTTTCTATTCTTGAGGCTTATGAATGGTTTTCACCTTGTGGTGAACCCTCTGTACTTGCTCTCGTGAAGTCTTCTCTTTATGGTAGACTTAGATAATGACATGCTGACCTCCTGGAGAGTGTTCTTCACTTGGCTGGATGTTGAGAAGGGGTTTTTCTTTACCATGTGAAGGATCCTGTGATCATCCACCAATGTTGTCTTCCGTGGACATCCAGGCCTTTTTGTGTTGCTGAGCTCACCAGTGTGTTCTTTTTCTCTCTGAACGTACCAAACTGTTGATTTGGCCACTCCTAATTTTGCCGCTATGTCTCTGATGGATTTTTTTTGTTTTTGCAGCCTAAGGATGGCCTGTTTCACTTGCATTGAGAGCTCCTTTGACCGCATGTTGTGCGCTCACAGCAACAGCTTCCAAATGCAAATGCCACACTTGGAATCAACTCAGACCTTTTACCTGCTTGATTGATAAAGAAATAACAAAGGAATAGCCCACACCTGTCCATGAAACAGCTTTTGAGTCAATTGTCCAATTACTTTTGGTCCCTTGAAAAAGAGGGGGCTACATATA